>NC_045561.1:57623718-57966843 GCF_009819795.1 Aythya fuligula | reverse complement strand
TAGGGGAAGAACTTTGCATTTGCAGGTCTACCTCTGCAACTGGTGTCCGCAACTGGAAATTTCATCAGGGCTCCAGTCAGAAAAATGGCAAGAAGAAACATGAGGCCATATGAAGAAACATATCCCAGAACAAATCTCCATGGTCAATGGCTAGAAGTTAAAAACTGACGAATTCATATGAAAGTAAAATCCATAGTCTAGCAATGAAAACACAGTTGCAAGAGAGTGGGAGATTCTCCATCTCTACAGGGCTAACAATGAGGCTGATGTTTCTGTAGAGAACTGTTTAGCTGAGTAAAAGTTACTGGGCTCAATACTGCATTCATTTAATGAAAATGTATGCCCAGTGTAATAGACTCAGCCCTTCCCATTTTGTAGCATACATAGGAGATTGAAAGTGGCAAGTATAAGCTTATTTTCTGACAGACAGCAGAGGTTATGGATATGCTGTCAAACTACCACGGGGAACAAGATGACGAGCATAAGCTGGTCCACACTTATTTTCCCTAGTAAAAAAAAAAAAAAAAAAAATTAATTTTATATTAAAGTATGCAGAGGTGCTACAGAAAAGGTGACATAAAAAGCCCCATATTGTCACACTCTGGATTAATACATGAATATTCACAAAATGTCCATTTGTGTACCACCTCTTGAGCTGTGTGGATTGCTGCTGTTCAGGGAAAGCAATAGTTGAGAAAGAATACATTTCTGTCCCATCCTCTTCACTGTTACTGAATTTAGGAACCCACTTGCTTTCCTTGCCCCAGGGACCTACATTTCCCTAAACTGGCTGCCCTTGATGACAGGCAGTACTCCACGGGACAATGCTAAAGAATAAGCATTCCCCCTACCAACTGATGAAAACTTCTGCATAAGAAGTTAAACCAGAATAGTAGAAGCACACTCTGTATTAAATCTGAAGTGCCCCCATCCTTGGATTTCTTAAGACACTGCCAAACACAGCAGGACTGTATTTATTAGCTGATGACTAGACAGTGCAGCTTCAGATGGCTTCTAAAGCAAAATTGATTGTCTTAATTATTTATCTAACCAAACAGTACCTATCAATATTTATGAGTGGCAGGAAAGTAATGCAGACTTACTTTCAAACAAATTTGAGAAGCACTGGAGTAGCTATATAATAGAGAAATAACCAGTGTAACCTTTATTTACTTTTCCCAAACCACTTACCCAGAGTGAGTGGTATGTGCAAAGAAAGAAATGTGGGAGGTTCTGTAAGAAACTTTGTACTACAAAAGATAGGATGCAGTTTCCCATTATATGTAAGTAATATAATATAAAATAACAGTTAAAACCGAACAAAATTGTGTAGTCCACATGAGCTCATGGTCATTTCACATCATTAATTTCAGTCCAAAATGCGATCTGCTTTGCTGTATTCTATATCTCTTTTGCAAACAGTGCAAACAGTGCATTTCAGCAGGAGATTTGATGAAGCAGGAGGAAGGAACCAAGCCACAGGCCAGCTTTCTGCTTTCAGGCCCCTAGCACATAAGAACATTAAGGTTCAATAGGAACCGACTCTAAGCCAAATAGCCCAGATGTGTGTGCATGATGGAAGAGTTTATGAGCATTTTTAAGATGTGTTCGTGCTTCTGGGAATGTTGCTGAAACTGATATTGTTATAAAAAATTGAGTAGAACTGAATGTTAACAACTCTTTTATGTTTAAAACTTCTGAACAGTTGCTAATTATTATTTCTACACTTGATGAAATTTTCACCATCTCTTCCAATAAGTGAACTGAGGAACATCGACTGAGACTAGGAAGGAACATACTGAAAGTAAATAAAATATTTCTTTGCACAACAGGACATTCAGCTGCAGAAGACGCCTGTGCAATATGCTGGGCATGCTAAAGCATACCTGCGCTTGACCATGGATCTGCATGTTCACAGAATCACAGAATCACAGAATTGTCTAGGTTGGAAGAAACCTCAAGATCATCAAGTCCAACCTCTGACCTAACACTAACAAGTCCTCCACTAAGCCACATCGCTAAGTTCAACATCTAAATGTCTTTTAAAGACCTCCAGGGATGGTGACTCCACCACTTCCCTGGGCAGCCCGTTCCAATGCCTCACAACCCTCTCAGTAAAGACGTTCTTCCTAATCTCCAACCTAAAACTCCCCTGGCACAACTTTAGCCAGTTCCCCTCGTTCTGTCACCAGGCACGTGGGAGAACAGACCAACCCCCACCTCGCTACAGCCTCCTTTAAGGTACTTATAAAAAGCAATAAGGGCGCCCCTGAATCTCCTTTTCTCCAGGCTGAACAATCCCAGCTCCCTCAGCCGCTCCTCACAGGACTTGTTCTCCAGGCCCCTCACCAGCTTCATCGCCCTTCCCTGGACTCGCTTGAGCACCTCAATGTACTTCTTGCCCAAAACTGAACACAGTACTCAAGGTGCGGCCTCACCAGAGCCGAGTACAGGGGAACAATCACTTCCCTAGCCCTGCTGGCCACACTGCTTCTTACACAAGCCAGGATGCCGTTGGCCTTCTTGGCCACCTGAGCACACTGCTGGCTCATATTCAGCCGACTATCAATCATCACTCCCAGGTCCTTCTCTGCCTGGCAGCTTTCCAAGCATTCCTCTCCCAGCCTGTAGCTCTGCTTGGGGTTATTGCACCCCAAGTGCAGGACCTGGCACTTGGCCTTACTGAACTTCATACAGTTGACCTCAGCCCATCGGTGCAGCCTATCCAGATCCTCCTGCAGAGCCTTCCTACCCTCAAGCAGATCGACACACGCACCTAACTTGGTGTCATCTGCGAACTTACTGAGGGTGCACTCAATGCCCTCATCCAGATCATTGATGAAGATATTAAAGAGGACCGGCCCCAGTTTCCCTGGGGAACGCCACTAGTGATCGGCCTCCAACTGGATTTGACCCCATTCACCACAACTCTTTGGGCCCGGATATCCAGCCAGTTTTTAATCCAATGAAGCGTACACCAGTCCTAAGCCATGAGCAGACAGTTTCTTGAGGAGAATGTTGTGGGAAATGGTGTCAAAAGCCTTGCTGAAGTCAAGGTAGACCACATCCACAGCCTTTCCCTCATCCACCAAGTTGCTCTGTAAGTGCTGCATGATGACACTCAAGAGGATCTGCTCCATGAGTTTTCCTGCCACTGAGGTCAAACTGACAAGCCTATAGTTTCCAGGGTCTACCCTCCGGCCCTTCTTGTAAATGGGCATCACGTTTGCTAGCCGCCAGTCGACTGGGACCTCCACCAATAGCCAGGACTGTTGATAAATGATGGAAAGTGGCTTGGCCAGCTCCTCCGCCAGTTCTCTCAGTATCCTCAGGTGGATCCAATCTGGCCCCATTGACTTGCATACATCCAAGTGCCATAGCAGGTCACCAACCATTTCCTCACAGACAATGAGGGCCACATTCTGCTCCCCATACCCTTCTGCCAGTTCAGAGTACTGGGTATCCAGAGAGCAACTGGTTTTGCCACTAAAGACTGAGGCAAGAGGCATTAAGCACCCTCAGTCTTTTTCCTCATCTTTTGTAACTAAGTTCCCCCCCCTCATCCAGTAAAGGATGGAGATTCTCCTTAGTCCTCCGTTTTGTGTTGATGTATTTATAGAAACGTTTTTTGTTGTCTTTGACGGCAGTAGCCAGATTGAGCTCCAGATGAGCTTTGGCCCTTCTAATTTCATCCCTGCACTGCCTCACAACATCCTTATAGTCCTCCCAAGTGGCCCACCCTCTTTTCCAAAGATTGTAAACCGTCTTCTTCCTCCTAAGCTCAAGTCACAATTCTCTGTTCAGCCAGGCTGGTCTTCTTCCCCACCGGCTCAGCTTTGGGCACGTGGGGACAGACCGCTCCTGCGCCATTAAGATTTCCTTCCTGAAGAGCGCCCAGCCTTCCTGGACTCCTCTGCCCTTCAGAACCGCCTCCCAAGGGGACTCCTGCCAACCAGTGTCCTGAACAGTTCAAAGTCGGTCCTCCGGAAGTCCAATACAGCTGTTTTACTGGTCCCCTTCCTGGCTTCTCCAAGAATGGAGAACTCCACCATTTCATGGTCACTCTGCCCAAGATAGTTTCCAACCACCACATCTCCCACCAGCCCTTCTCTGTTTGTGAAGAGAAGGTCTAGCGGGGCATCTCCCCTGGTAGGCTCACTAACCAGCTGCATCACATAGCTATCTTCCACGCTCTCCAGAAACTTCCTGGACTGCTTTCTCTGGGCTGTGTTGTGCTTCCAGCTCCTCCTGTTTGTTACCCCTGCTGCGTGCATTAGTGCAGATGCACTTCAGTTGGACCATACCCTTCTCTCCCAGCCTTGCCATTGTTCCCCCGGCACAGTTCTAACAAGCCTTGTTTCAGCCCTGTCCTCCTTCTTACCTAGTTTAAAGCCCTCTCAATGAGCACCGTCAGCTCCTGGCCTAGGATCTGTTTTCCTCCTTAGAGATAGAGACCTGTCCTGCAGTCATCAGGCCGGGTGCTGTGTAAAGTGCCCCATGGTCAAAAAAAAAAATATCTGTGTTGGCACCAGCCTCTGAGCCACGTGTTTATCAGATTGGCTTTCTGTGTCCTCTCTGTACCCCTCCCTGCCACCGTAGGGATGGACAAAAGCACCACCTGTACTCCCGCTCCATCCACTAACCGTCCCAGTCCCCTAAAGTCCTGTTTGATGGTCTTCAGGCTTCTCTCTTCAAAGTCATCGCTGCCAGCCTGGACTATTAAAAGAGCATAATAGTCAGAGGGGTGAACCAGGCTGGGAAGCTTTCTGGCAACGTCCCTGACCCTGGCCCCAGGGAGGCAGCAGACTTCCCTACGGGTAGGGTCAGGCCGACAAATAGGTCCCTCTGTTCCCCTGAAAAGGGAGTTGCCCACAACAATCACCCTTCTTTCTGTCTTGGTGGAGGCAGTCCTGAGGCATGGAGTCGACTTCCTCGCCCTAGGCATCCTCCGGGGTAGACTTTCTTCCTCTTCCTCAGCTACCAGTCTCTCAAGCTCCAGGGCCTCAAACCTGTTGTGTAAGGGCAGCTGGGAAGGTGGGGCTGGTGGGGGGGCATCTCCTGTGATGTCGAGCAGGGACCTGTTTCCATTCCTCCTCAACTCCTAGGTCCCCTCCCTCTGCCTGACAGCAGCAGGGCAGGGGGTCCATTTGGGGTGTCTCACCCTGGTACCTGTCCTTCAGACCGTGCAGAGAATTGCTCCACAAGTCTATCTTCTGCTCACACTCCCTGATAACCCTCAACCTCTTGACCTCCTCCTTGAGTTCTGCCATGAGGCGGACCAGGTCGTCCACCTGCTCGCACCTCATGCACACAGTCTCTTTGCCCCCCGCAGGTGGTAGCAACAGACTCAGGCACTCCCTGCACCCGGAGACCTAAACTGCCACAGTTTTGAGTGAGCAGTCGGTCTGGGTGTGTACAGACTTCCTGGAGAGTGCACTGTGCCTGCTGTACACCATTGCAGCTGAGCTAGCGGTAGACCGCCGTTAGAGGAGGTGTTCGTATGGGCAGGGGGGAGCGCTCTGCCCTTCCTGCTTGCCCTGCCTGTGCAAACTTCTGAGCCACTCCCTTCTGACATGCCATGCCCTGTTTGCCTGTCCTGTTCACCGCGCTCCCTAGGGGTAGCTTTTGAACGGCCGGGGAGGGGGCACTGCTGGCTCTGCCTACACCTTGTATTCACCTCATTCACCTTCCTCGCGAGGGTTGCTGGGCACTGGCAGCTCCCTCAAGTGGGCTCGATGCTGGAAAAATTAGCCCTGCCTGTCCAACGCTGATACACAAGCCCTCTACATTGGCAAAATTATATATGTGTGTGTGTGTGTGTGTTGTGTATATATATATCACAGAAAATCTCAGATTGTTCCACAAAATGAATTAGACCTCAAGCTACTGAGGTTACTGAGTAAGCAGGTATATATATCACATCAAAATCCCTGTTATTCTGCTGAAGATAAAGGCAGCAGAGAAGATGGCCTCTCAACTTCAGGTGATGAGAAAATGGAGACACATAGGTCAGGCAACAAAGCCAACAGGATTTGCCACACACACAGTCTCAAAGGGTTCATGAATCCTGTCTAGCATCCAGCTGTTGGTGCTCTGGAGACACATAAAATAGAAATAATAATATAATAATGATAAAACCAACAAGAGAGAACATGTCAACACAGCTGGGGCTTCTTGGAGAATAGCTCTTCCTTAACCTGCTTAAGAAAACCTGCAACTACTCTTTTGCTCATCAGCACTGTTAAAGCTTGCCCATAAGGACAGTTATTGCTTGCCCCACCAGAGATAAACGGTTGCAAAAAATATGAATGCAGGCATGTCAGATTTCTGAAACCACTAACAAACTCTCTCACACCGTGGATTACATGCCCAAGGCTCATTATCATTCTCAGCCACAGCCAGCACAACAGATTTTTTTAATAACATTTGTCTGATTTAAACTTGCACAGCATATGTTCAATCTTTCAGTCCAAGAGAGGGGTAGGAAAGGATTATTTCCAGATGGTTTAGCCCCTTTGCACTGAGAGAAAGTAATTTCTTATTTATTTTGGGGGACCTGGCTTGAAACCTCGCCTATGTTAAATCAAAGAAAACACTTCCCTTGGCTTGAGAGAGGTTTACCATCTATGAATATGCTATTCAAATGTGGGGTTGGAAAGAAAAGGCTGTAAAGCTCAGGCAGCAAGCAGCTCTGCAGAATAACTGGACTTGATCTTCCTAGAAGAAAGCACATGTTCCTTGGCCCCCTAGGTTTGCCAAGGTGCCTTGACCTTGCTCCATACCAGAGCCCAGATGCCTCCATGGCATGCAGGATTAAGGGAACCAGAATATGTGCAGGAAAGGAGGCAGGGATTATGGCATCTCTGGATGTGAAACTGCTGTCAGGTTAAGGTTGCAAAAACCCAGCCACAACACAACAACATGTGCCACAACTTGCCACAAGTTTGGGACATGCCTGGAGCTGGGCTCAGAGACTCCTTCAGGAAACAACGGGAATATCAGCTGCCACAAGGATCATGGGCTTGGATAAAACTTTTATTAACTACACTTTGAAATCTGCTGATGAGATTTAGAGAGACTGCTGCATGGATTCACCCCTGGCCAACAGGAGCATGACACCCTCTGGTCCCGCAGCCACTCTTGGCTCGTGCGCCCAGTGGTGTTTTGGCAGGATTTGGGAGGCAGCTGGGGTCTGTAGAGAGATCTGGGCAGTTTTCATACCTGCTATGTGTGATAAATGATGGCTTTGCTCCATTTCCCTTTTACCTTCACATACAGAGTACTCTGTCTGTTTCACCTGACTGTCTTTTATGCTGGTATTTGCAGTATAAAATAATTCAGGTGAAATAAAAAATGCAAAGCCTACAGGAGAGACTACAGTATACATCTCCTTTGTAATGGATGTGTGCAGACTGCATAAAATGTCTGCCACTGAACCCTGTCAGTGTCCTGAGAAATTTAGTAAATGCCCTTTGCTGGCTCAAGACCAGAGTCAGTGGCTGAGATCCCAGTTTGGGAGCCCACTTTCCTGGCAGTCCTGAGAGTGGTGAGGGTGTAAAGAACTCCAGAACACACCAACAGCCCCTCTTGGTCATGATTTGCTCAGATCAGCCAGGTGTGCAACCACATTTAATACACAAACGGCTCCTCTGATGCAATCACTTGTGCCACCTGAGGTCTCAGTTACAACCAAGGCCCAGGTCTGCTTGAGCACTTTGCTTTCCCCAGCTATCCTCACCTTCCTCCCCCATCTCTGGGTGCCGAAACTTGTCTTGTGGGAAGCAGGGAGCAGGAATGGAGAGGGAGAGGAGCAGTAGGGCCCCCAGCCACAGCCAGAGCTGGAAAGGCAACTCTGCGAGCTCCACACCCAAAGGGACAAACCTGGCCTGAGAGGGGCAGGGAGGCACAGTTTGCTGTCACGCAAAAGTGGGTGAGAGAGGCCACAAACACTGCCCAGGAGTGTTTTAATTTTCTGTCAGAGAGCACCAGGCTGGCATGAGAGCTGCGGCTGGGGGTAGGACGTCAGCCACTTGGAAAGACTGAGCGTGCAGCCTGGGCCGAGGTTTGGATGCAAACCTGCGGTGCCAGAGCCAGCGCCAAGGCAGAGCCGGGGCCAGACGGGACATAGGCATGTCCGCGTGGACAGAGCCGTGGTTGGTGAAGTGGTGGCAGTCCCCATGGCCCGGTGTTTTCCTAGCTAATATTTAGCTGAGAAGCCTCCAAGGAAAACCCACAGGGCACTGGTGCTGGTGATTCAATAAGTGTCATTCTTCCCTCTGAGTCAGTGCGCAGCCATTTCCCATAAACGGGGTTAAGTGCTCGACGGCTGGGGAGAGACATCTTCTAGGCCAGACGCGAAAAACAGAAGTCCTGAACAGTAGTGTGAAAAGCATTTGTAACTACAGCAAAGTAAAGGGATTTTCCTAGTTCAGTATAAACAAATGGGTTCGCTTCTGCACATTTGGTGAGAGCAGTATCAGGCCCATTTTCCATGGAGAGCACGCCAGCTTTAGAGCAAAGCTAGCCCTGGTTTAGGGTGAAAATGACTTTTTTATTATGTACGAACAAGGTGATATTTTTGTCTGGGTTTTGTCCTGCTTTGAGGGATCCGAGGTCAGGCAGTGAAGGCGAGCATTTCCACCGCAGGCACGCAGGAGGCCACAGTGAGGGAGAGGCACCTCCACGAGACACTGCCGCAGGGTACAATCCCCTGCTTGAGACGATGCCTCAGTAAATGCCACTGAGCCAGCATGCCGAGGTCCCCAGCACGCATGGCCACCCTGGGCTCCCCATTTCACCCGCCTGCAGTTGGGCTGGGGAGGAAGGGTTGTGCTGGAGTTGCCAGCAGTCCCTGGGAGAGGTTGATGAGCAAAAGCTACAGCACAGCCCTTGGTTGAAGCTGTCCTTAGAGATTCCTCCCAATGGGAAAATTAATAATTTTAGGGTGGGGTTTAGGAAAAAAAAAAAAAAAAAAAAAAAAAGTATAAATAATAATAGTGAAAAAATTTCATGCTGCACACCAAGCTGGGGTGAACCCCTGGAGGGCTCTGGGCTGTTTGCGATTGGTGGCTTTGGAAAAACAAGCCAAAGAGCACTGCCTGTCACACCCAGGAGCCATAGGCTGGTTTTACAGGATAAGGTTTCCTGAACTTTGTTCAGCTGGCTTAACACAGTCCAAGCAGTCTTGAGCCCTTTGCTGCCAGATCACTCCACCCATGCTTGGACAAGTCTTCTCCGTCCTTCCCTTGTCCAACCATCTGCAGGTTTTTGTTTGACCCATGTTCTCCCAGCTTGCCCTGTGCGTCCTTACAGTATCCTGACTGCCTGTTTCCAGACTGCTCTGTGGTGCTTCACACACCTCAGAGGCTTCCTCTGCTGCCTCCAGGGTCCCCACAAAGGTGATGGACCAGCAGAGACTGGTTCACCATTATCTTCTGGACTTCAGCTGGCATAGGATCTGCAGTCCTGCAGAGATTCAAACTCTCCAGCCACGAGCTCCAGTCAAAATTAGCACAGGTTCTCAGCCCCTCTGGAAATCAGGTACTTTGCTTTCTCCCTGCAGCCCAAATGCCACAGTTCCCTTCTTTTCATCTCACATTAAACAGAAGCTTAGACACCCTCATTGACATTTTTCAAAAAGTTTTAAGGTTTAAGGTTTGAAGGTTTACATTTAGTGAGAATTTCTGCTCTCATTTCCTGCAAAGGAAGTCTTGGACAGCCACACTGGAGAGCTTGAAAGAAACTGGTTTGCTTAGACAGCCTGATTGTTCGGTTGCAGGCGGTCATTAGAACTCATTGTTCATCAGATTATTTCTTCCTGTTGGGCTTTATTTAATTGCTATTTGGTTTCACCCCTGAGTGTGCTTAAAGGAGTTTTTAAAAGAGCAGGAAAAAAGTCTCAATTGCACAAAGTTGTTGTTTCTCCCAGCGGGCATGCTTCAGCCAGGGTGCAGTTCAGGGTTAAGACTCCTAAATCGAAGTGCCTGCATGTGAAGTAGGTGCCTGGATTCCCATCAGAGCTGTAGCTCGGAGGCTGACTCAGCTTACTGTAAACATCTTTGGGCTGCTCAGCCAAAGCACCACGCAAGCTCCGCTCATGCTGAGGGTAGGGTCCAGAGCAGGCATTTTTGGTGCTTTGGGGTATCCCCTTGCTGCGTCTGAGCATGGAGCTGATTGCCTGCCCTGCGTGCTGAGCGCAGCTGGTGGGACTCTGTGGGGTGAGCAGGGGGACAGCCCCAGACACCCACGCCTCCCCCTGTTCCCGGCCCAACTGCCATAAAACTGCCTTCACCGTGCAACAGCAGTAACACGCTTGGCACACTTGGGGTTTGGAGAGCTGAATTCACCCTCTGACATTGTATGAGCAATCATCTGCCACTGTGATTTATTATTTTCAGATGTGATGCCTCTACCGTTTTGTCAAGAAAACTCACCCTCTGACAAGTTTTGTTTCTCTTTCTTTCCCTGGTTGTGCTGTGACACAGCTGTGTCTTTTCTCTGTGATCTGTTTACGTTGCACTGCAGTGCTGACAGGACGGGGTACTGGGGAACAGCACATTTGTGATTTGCTTGCCACTTGCAAAAGGGAGCTCATTTCTTACACATGTTTTGAGGAAAGGTAGAGTTTTGTTGAAGTCATGAGTCCTTTACCAGGTAACAGAAATTGCTTCTGAACAGAGAGGTACTAAGGAGGAGCTGCTGATGGGTCTTGGTCTCCCCCTTCCATACTTCCAACAAGAAGAGAGCTATCAAAGGCAAATGCCTAATTACTCTGTGAAGTATTAAACAACTACCCACATCCAAACATTTACACTAATGAGTACATTCTCAAAATTTCTTGATTAAAACATCTTTTCCCCAATTACAAGCTCAAAATTCTCCAAGCTGAACTTGAAAATATAACATGGGTTCAGATGAGAGAGGTGGGAGACTAAGGAGACACTTCTAAAAGAAATAATTCTTGATGGAGAGATGCTGAGAGCCATCCTCTGCCTGCCCTTCCCTTTTGCTCTGATCCACCTTTCCCATTACAGCACAGGGATGTTTCTTTGAGGAGAAATTGCACACCTCTGCAGCATGTGGCCCAGGTGGCTCTAGGGATGTGAATGCAATCAGCACATCAGGTGACTGTTGGGATCATGCTCATAAATGCATATTCATACATCCAAAACCATTGCATTTCATTTCAGGTTTCGTAGACCTAGAATTACAGCTTAGATTAATAGGTTTGTTTGGGGGGGGGGGGGGGGGGGGTGAGTTGGTGGTGGTTTTTTGTTTGTTTGTTTTGTTTTGTTTTGTTTGTTATACGTTTGACTAAGCAGCAATGGTACCTTTGGGAAGAGGTGCAAGCAATCAGAAAATACTTGTACAGTTTAAGACAGCTCGTGAAATCAGAAGCGCTGGCAAGAAGCACAAACACAGTGAATTCACTGGGGGAAAGAAAGGACGTTTCTGGAGCATCACTCCGACAGCAGTAAAATCCCCATAAATGCAACCAAAGTTTCATAGCCTGTTGTTTCCAAGATCAATGCTACCAAAGCCCACGGGCAGCAGCTAGACACTGTATGCATCTGTCATGGCTGTGGCAGGACAGTGCCTTAGAAACCGGCTTCCCATAAAGTAGCTGCACAAACACTGCACTCTGGGGTCCCTTTCAGCCAGCCTCATGAACAGCAGGCGGAGGAACGTGTTTACGAGCAAAAACGTGTTACAGCAGCTGAGTGTGTATATATGAAACAGTGACACAAACAGGTAAATAGCCATTACCTTTGACATTTGGCTCCATAAAGACCTTTCTAAACAGCCCATAGCTCCCTTTGAATAAAAAATAAACTATTATTAAAAAAAAAAAAAAAAGGAGCAAACAAGGCTGAGTGCTGATGATATCTGCCCTTTATAAAAGATATTTATTTAGTTCATGCCTCAGGTAAATTGCACAACATCCCTCATTGTTTTATAGTAAATAAGTCATCATGGTTATGACATTTCCATTTTGCAACACCACAGAAGTGATTGTTTAATAGGAAGTAATGGGATATTTCACTTCCATTTGCAGCACAATGTGCCATCACTGATTTTACAACACACTGACTTCAGGTATATTTTCCTTGTTTAGAAGGGGGGAAAAAAGAACTCAACTTGGCTCAAAATCTGCATTGGCTCCTTGATTTGGAAAAAATGCCTAAGGGGGACTTGGCTGAGATTACCAGTCCTTTTCCATTTGTGACATTGCACAAACCTGGATCTTGATCCAGAGCTGAAATCCTCATAGTTATCAGCAACGTGCTGACTGTCTCTGCTAGAGCCAGGCTTTCTGCCACAGGTGATGGCAGTGGTAAATGACTCTACAATGCTTTGTTGTGTTCTCTATCATTCCTTTCTGTCCTGGAAATACTCGGTCTTGCAGCAGGTCCTCAGGGCACCAGGCCAGCAAGACTTGATTTAACCTTCAGTGTCTAAAACAACGCAAACTTCACAAAACATCTACTTATACTAACACGATCCTTCACTTAAAAAAAAAAACAAAAAAAAAAAAAAAAAAAAAAAGTGAGAAAAAAAAAAAAAGTTATGGGGTCTTAGTTACCTACCAGAATTTCTTTAGCAAAATTAAACACAATAAAGAGTCCAGGGGATAGGGAAGGAAATGTGCTCCACTTCCATCATACTGGCAGAATTTATACAATTTATACTCTCACAGACATCTCCCACAGCAAACCTACCTTGCACTGATGCTGAATTTTATCAGGCAGTTCATCTCTGATGCTACATAAGACAGCTTTTGCTTCTGCTCTTTTTAGTAGAAGTTACTGTTGTGCACCTCCATCCTCCATTTGGCCACCAGTGAGGAGGAACCTTTATGAGTAAATTCTCACAACTGCTTTTTCTGACTCTAAATTTTAGTACCATAAAGTAAGCCTTAAGCAAACTGTCCTAAGGATGGCCATGGGCACTCAGGTCCCTTTGCCCAGGAGGCATAGCCATGCAAGCTGTATGATGCCATGCTGTGGATAACAGAGATGGAGCCAAGTGTCCTCTCCTAAGCCTGATCTGATAGATAGGATTAGAAAAATCAGTGAGTATGTTAATAAGATAACAGATTTCTCCCATGGCAATGCATTAAACATTGAGGCACTCATCAGAGCTTGTCTGACAGCTCAGCATATATTGGAACCAGAATAAACTTCATTAAACCATCATGCATCCAAGCTCTGGTGCTGAGTTTCCTGTTGATGTAGAAGTCACAAGTTTCTCCTGCTACTGTAATTGCAATTTTCTCCTTTAAATATGCAGAAAAGAGTCATAACTCCCTTGTGTAATCACCTGTTACAACGTTTACACTGCCGCTACAACCATCAGTGTAATTTATGAAACATCATCACTAGGTCTGACAAAGATAGATTGGTAGATAGTGGATGACTTTGGAAAAGCAAAGGTAACACGGATACATGACATGTTTAAAACATACACTTGACATTTCTTCAACAACATGAACCTGGGGCTAAAAATCATAAATGTGTCATATGAGACTTCAGCTCTGTATTATTTTCTGATGATATCTGTAAATGAAAGATAAAATATGTTTTATTACCATGTGAGTACAACCTTCTAAAATGCCCCAGTTCAATAACAAACTAGGAACCATTTTTGTAGGTGAAAAATTGCATGAACATGTAGAAGTCTCAGTAAAAACATGTTTCCAGAATAAATATTGTTGTGCAACTCTTTATTTAGTTATAAAATGTTTTCAATTTTTTAATTAAGTTCTTATCTAAACTACATTTTTAGACAACAGTTATACACTACAGAGTTTATTCTAAAATGAAAATTTTATGGATTTACCTGCACAAAACCTGCATGAAATAAAAATAGACCAAAGATTTTGATTGCTTAGACTTTTTGAAGGGGTTCAGAAGGTGAAACTGTACTTATAATATGAACAAAGTGATTATGATATTTTTCTATTGGGAAGACAATTAGGACAAAGTCAGTTTCTGAATCATTAAAATCTCACAGAGGGAACTTCAAGCTATTTTACAAGCTACTTTCCAAAAGAAAAACTGAGTAAGTTTTTCAGTATAAGCTGCTTGAGACATATGCAATACCTTGCATCCCCAGTTCTAAAGTCCTTCCCCATACAAAGTAATTTACTATATGCGTAAGACCCCTAAAATCAGGTCATGACCAAAGGGTGTTTCACTGAATACGAATTTTCAGCAGCTTCATTTCCAGAGGGGATAGGTGGGCACTGGCGGTGCATGGAAACATGGGTGGCTGCCCAGGGATGAAGGCCTGGGAACGGTATTGTTTTGCTTTCAGCAGAACTGTTTGGGCCTCGTGACTCACCAAAGGACTATTTTATGGCTCAATGTCTGTCCACATTTCTTAAATATATTCTACATTCAGCACGAACTAGAATAGGCACAGAAGCAACTTACCATAGAAATGATGAGTGCTGCAAGCTCAAAGTAGAAGAAAAGTATTTTTAATCATGCCAAATCCTGCCTACAGCTCCAGAGTTTACCTAAGTTCAAGCTAAAATGAGGCTCTCAAACCCTTGATGAGGAATAAAATAACCTGCAGGAAAAAAAGCCTTCCACAGGCAACTTTTTAACTAGTTAATTCAGAGGCTTGGAAGGGACAAGAGCAATAGCCCCTTGCAGATGACATCATGGGCAGGATTTTGATAGGTACCAAAAATTTTGGGGAAGGAGTTGGGAGTGCAGGAACATTGGTGAGAAGATGTCCATGAGAAGAGGAAAGCAGGAGCAGCCAGCAGCAGGGGAAGGTGGGCTGGCTTCTCGAGTGAGGGCACTATTGACTATCAAGTCAGATGGTGATTAAATGACATTTAATCAACAGTTGCTGGTTGCTGAGCAGAGAACAATTACCCTAGAAATCTATAGTTTTATTTAAGCATGCATCAGGAGGTGAAGTTAATTCTTCTTATAGAGAAAATCAGTGCAGTTTTTTTTTAAACAGCTCAGGAAAAGCAAGATAGCATGGTGTCCAGAAATGTGACAGGGGACAGTCACTGAAGAACTAGCTCATTAAACATGTTTTATATAAGCACACACATGTATATAAATGTACATACATATAGTTCTGGTTTTACACCTTCTTGAAGCATTTCTGCATCACACTAATCGTTGTGTTGCAGTACCCTCTATTGCAAAAATGATCTCCAACATTACAATGACATGTCAACCACATTACAGAATACAGTTATAATTTAGCCTTGGGTTTCGTGATTAATTAAAAATAATTAATCAGACACTGCAAAATTAAAAAGCAAGGAAAGCAACATAATAATAGTAATAGTAATAATAAATGTTATTCCTGCCATCCAGTTCAGGGGGGTCCCAAAAGCTTGGGAAGGGAATGAAGTAACACCTACTATTTTTTTCCCCAACACATCAGTCCAGAGAGTCCTCAAAACAAAACCAAAAGGTTTCATGCTATTGAATGCCTTGGGAGATAACAAAGCTTGAGCTACCTGACAGCAGCTTGTACCATTGGCAGAAAACCTGCAGCTACTCCGTGTGACTTGCTTTCTGGGTATTCATAAACTGCTCATTTTATGGAGTCTTATTGAAATACGAGGCTGTAGCTCATTGAGGAAACCCATTGTTTTGCTGTTTCTGAGGCTCTATAATGAATGAAACATGCCTGGTGGTCTCCATCACTCCAGACCGTGTGTCCATGTAGCATCTCCACACAGTGGAGTTGTGGGGTCTGAGTTAAGTCCCTGGGAGAGGTAGGGAGAGAGGGGGCAGCTCTCGTATTTCCCAGCAGGTAACCAGGGTCTGTAGGGAAACATGGCAATGCGTTCCTCTATTTGAAAGCCCTCAGCAGGGAGCAACTGTTTAGGGCTGACGGTGTGCGAACAAATACACAACTCACGCTGTTGTTGTGAACTCAGGAAATGAGAGAAAGGGAGTTCTGAAGCTAATGCATCCTTTCCTCATGTCCAAGACAGAGTGAATGGGAATTTAATCTACATGTGTTCACTCAGAAGTGATCACAGAAGTAATTGAATTAAGCAGACAAACAGCAATGACAGCCCCCTGAGCCTAAACATGTCTTGTTCAAAGAACAAGTGCTGGCAATGCATGAGCTGTGATAAAACTGATTAGGCTGCTGTCTGGGAGAAAATTGGTCTTTTTTTGTTGATGTTATATTGACCAGATCCTCTGAGTCTATTAATTCCTTAGAGTTGTGCTTGGGTAACACTTAGAGCACTGCAGGACGTATTCTTTGAGGAATAACCTAAGTGAAGCCACAGATGCAACACATGCGGAGATAAATGAAACAGAAATTGGAGTCACACAGATAGGTTCTGTTCCTTCTATCATAAATCAGGTGAAAATCATTAACTAGTTCTCAGAGCAAAACAAAAGCAGAAAGCCCAAGGATGTGGGTGGGGGAAGAGGTGATTTTTGTAAGCTCTTTTGTTTTGCACCCTGGGGGCTGGGCAGGAGAGCTGCAGCATAGTGCTGCATGCTTTGGCTGGCAAAAGACTCTGCAGCTAGTTTGTTCCACTTTTCATTTGGGAACAATTAAGTTTCGATTATTTGCTTTCATTTCCTGAAAGCTCCAAACAGCCACCAAAGATGAGTTATAATGAGTGTAACCTCCAAATAGGTGTCTGAGAGAAGCATAGCAGGGACATCCTGAAGACTGTCACCAGATTGAAAAGATCACGGTCCTCCTCCTGTCTGTCTGCAGTGTTTTTGTAGTCCTCAGGAGCCTTGCAAGCAGTATCCAAACTACACAAACGCTGTGTCACTTTTCCTTCCTGTTTACATGGAAGTATACATTTGTACAGATAAACTTAGAGCAGCTGATTATTGTTTTACTGACCTCCAGTGAGAGGGAGGGAACATCTGGACAACTATAATGTTAACCTTAGCTGCCATTGCTGAGAAAGCAGAGAGGTTTTAAAACAATCTTCAGAAAGCCAGAGGACAGAAACTGGCTTTGTCTTGCAGGCAGCAGCTTTCCAAGCAGTGTGTGCTACAAGCAGCTCTGTGAGACCGCAAATGAAAAACCAAGCAGAGCTTGTTGCATGCTAGAGGGCAGAGCGAGGCTCTGGAGGACACAGAAGATGTGCACAGAGGTTCAGGAGAAGCACCCAGAGCACACCAACCTCAGGCCAAGCAGTACATCCATCCCCTGCTTTCTTCTTCCCAGTAACCCTTCAGAGGAGCAGATGCAAGAAAACAAGATTTCTTTGCCATCAGAGCGAAGCCAGATCTGGATTTTCAAACACAGCTCAGTGATACAGGAATAAAGGTGCCTCTGTTTTTCAACAGGGCTTGTTCAAAGTTACCTGGGAGCTTTGGAAATCCCAGCCCACTTGCCTCAACTACTCGTATGGCCTTCATGACTGCACCATCTGAGCACAACACTGCTGTTATCGCATTAATCTTCCCAGCACCTCTGCTGAGCAGCACAGCTGTAACAGCTCTGCTTTATAGCAAGCAGTGAACAGCAACAGAGACCAAAGGCTAGAGCCACAAAAAGACTTAGGCGTTTTGTTGCCCATATGAAAAGTAACACAGATCTGGCAGCATGTACAGCATGAGTGTATATACTCACCCCCTGCTTTTACAGTATGTGGGTATGTATTTTTGTTCTCCTCCTGACATCATTTCACCATAATGATTCTTTTATTTCTCCCTATTATTTCACACCATTTATTTTTCCAGGAAGATCCTTCTTTCTTCATTTTGTTAAGCTAAGCAAGTCACTTGCTCTCATTCCCCATGTGGATGATAGAGTTCCCATTCCCTTTATCACCCTTACAGCCTTTCACCACATCTGTTCCAGTTTATCTTTTTTCACAGCTGATCAGAGCTGGAAGCAATTTTCTAAACAAAAATGTACATAAAGCCTTGCACAGCAGTGCTAATGCTTCCCATCTCTACTGAGAAGATGTTGTCTGTCTCATCTTAAAGCCTGACTAGATCTTTTTAGTCCACGTTTTGTCTGCAGCTGGAAGCTCTCCTGCAGCTGGGCTCAGCTGCTTTGACTGCTTGAGAGGCAAAAAGATGCAAACCTGTCTTGTGCCTCACTTCTTGATTTACTTGTAGCAGTCCCATGATGAGTACTTACTTCATACTTACCTTTTGGGGCTTTGCCCACTGAGGTCTTTTGTGAAATATGTCTGTGGGCACCATGGGAAGGAAAGGGAGGGCAAAGTAGCTGCTGTTGCCTTTTGCAGGACACTCCCCCCCACCCCCAGATGTGATTATGACCTACCTCATTTTTTCTGTTGAATTCAGGCCAAGGAAACCTATCTTACAAATCACCAGGAGCCCAAAATAGCAAAGAGGTTCAAAGCTGTTTTCCCGAGGTCCGAAACTTTTGCTTGTAGCCATCTGTTCTGGAGGCACAGGAGATTTTCTGAGGGTGCAGAGACATAACAGTTCCTTTGATGCTCTGTGAGGCCCCATCCCCTCTCCCCTGTCCTCCATGTGCTCCAAGGAGTATGACTGAGTGTGGTAAGAAACAGCTCCCTGGAGTTCCTTGTTGTCTTCTTCATCCATCTGCCTGGGCAGTGAGTCTCCTTTCTTCATTAATGCAGTTCTCTGTGGTGAAATAATCCAGTGTTGAATAGGCCTCCCAGAATATGGACCCAAGTGCTTTATGAAATAAAAAGCTAAGAAAAAGACTGCATTACCTTAAGAAAAGGACAGGAATACCACAGATGTTATGGTGTTTGATACTGGCCTTCCTGTGCTTCCAAGGTTCAAAGAAAACAAACAAAAAAGGTAAAAACAGCAGAGAGAGCACAAAATAAAAAGTAATGAACATACCAAGGTACTGTTTGATAGAGGCATCAGATGAGCAAGCTGTAATTGTTCAGCTTAGCTCTTAATGTAAGAAACTTCTAACACCAAAAAGTGTCTTTGATGTTAACAAGGAAACAAGTATCTTTGATATGGAGAAAAATAAGTGTGTTTGGAGAGAGACGTATCTCACATAATTACAAGAATGTAATCAAAATGGAGCTCTTTGGTGAGCAACATGCAGCATTGATGGGATTTGTGCAAGGATGTGATTAGACAGAATCTGGGAAGCTGTGGGCCTAGACTTCACTGCACTTGTGAGGAGATGTATTGTGGTCTTTAATCTGCCATCAGCGGTTTGGAAAAAAAAGATCGAGGTCTAAGCAGAGATGATTATGCAGAAAATACATTTAGAACTTATTTTGAAGTTGGTCCAAGTTTTATTTCATAGCATTTGTTGACCACATTCCTAGCATTGCATTGGAATGATAATTAGAAAGGGAACTACCTTTTCTAGTGGAAAGCCAAGCTTGTGTTCAGCTAAACTATTTGAAATGACCTGGGGAGGAACCTGCCTTATACTTCTGGGACTGTGGTAAGCAAGAACATCCCATGGTTGATCACATCAAAATTTGGTTCAGGATAAAAACAGAGTCAAAGCCCTGAGACTCAACCTCTTTGTATGAGTTTTGACAAGGATCATAGAATCATTAAGGTTGGAAGAGACCTTCAGGAACATCTGCTCCAACAATCCCCCTACCACCAATGTCACCCACTAAACCATGTCCCTAAACACCACATCCAACCTTTCCTTGAACACCCCCAGGGATGGTGATGCAACTACCTCCCTGGGCAACATGTTCCAATGCCTGACTGCCCTCTCTGAAAAATAATCTGCTGGAGAATGCAGGCATCGATCCTGCTACCTCTCGCATGCTAAGCAAGCGCTCTACCATTTGAGCTAATTCCCCAGTTGACCACCCTTGTTTCTTCTCCACTTTGTGTAAAATGGTCTTACTGTTTTGTTACAGGCAATGATAGTCACAAGTGCTATATGCTGCTTTCTGCACAAGCAGGGGGAGAACACTAGTACATCAGAGACCTCCCCGCTCAAGTCAATAGAAGTGATGGAAAACATCAGATCTGTCATGTTGATGTCCTCATCTGCCAGGCACCAGAAGTCTATTAGTGACTGAGAAACCATCGGTGTCACATACTTAAATTACTGTGTCATGGTGGCCTGCAGTAACACCCCATAAAAGGCTCTCAGAAATTTTTCCCCAAACTCTCAGGAATGTGACATAACAGGCTTGTCCTCAGCCAGGCTCCAAGCAAGCCCAGCACATCATAAAAAGCACAGTTCATAACTTGCTGCATCCCATTCTGCTACAGACACACGTGCAGCCCTGCACACACATCTGGCCGTGAACGTGTGGCAGCTGTCACCTCTCCAGCTATTATGGCACTGGGACGGAAAGCTCTGCTCCACAACATGTAGGGCTCAGGACACACAGTGACTTCAGGGAAAGGAAAGTAGCTGGAGCTGAAATGCAGTGGCATCCAGCAAAAGCAACCTGGGTTTGTAATGTTCCAATGTCTCACCGTAAATGTAGTAAATAGATTAAATGAACACAAGGGAACAGCCTGAGTTTCCCATGTGCACTTAAAATCACTGGCAATCAGATTCACACCAAAAAAAAAAAAAAAAAAAAAAAAGCAATGCAAGTGGTATGACTTAAGCTTCCAAGCATTTTTTTTTTCTTTTCTGGGTGTAAAAAGACCTATTTTTTAATTCAGAAATGGAGCGAATCAGCAATACAATACACGCACAATACATTTGTGGTTCATCCCTGAACCAGCAGGCCATAACCGTGACTGCCCAGTTCTTCCTATCTGGTTTTAGTCTCTATGACACATAAACCCAACAGATGATTTCTCCTAAACCGCAGCCTCTGGCCCTCTCATCTAAGTCTTTGTAGCTGATCTTCAGCTCATTTAAGTCTTTGTTAATATTTTGTTGACACAATGCTCTTGGTCATCCACAGCCTCTCTTCCCAAACATTTTCCAAACTCATGTTGGCTGTAGGACCTTTCCACCTCACTATGTGCCTGACCTAACCAGCTTTTCTACCATAGCTTACTGGCTCTTGTCCAGTTCTCTCAACCATTTCCAGACCCATAATCTAGCATGTTCCCTCAGTTTTTAACCTCTGTCAACATTTTGAGATGAAGTGAACAGTTTTAACTCTCACCAACCATGTTTTCACCAGAAAGCACAGTGTTGGCATTTCATTCCTTTGCCTTGCTACCTATTACCACCTTTTCTCCTAGACTTTTGCTCTGGCCTGTCGTTGCCATACCTGTAACAGGGTCACCAAGGAAACAAAATTCCTCAGCGTTACTGACCTTTATTGCCTCTTGTTGAGCTGCATTGCTGTTCTCCTCCAGCAAAAGCAAACAAGACTTATTCAGGTTTCTCTCCTGTGTCGGACACTGCTTGGCACCTTTGCCTGCATGCCAGGAATAAGTGCCATGAGGCATCTGCTCTCCTGAAAACACCCAGCACCAGGACTGCTGTCTGAGGTATCCCTTAGCCCACCCAAAAAGCAGAGGCAATTGCCATCACCTTAGCCCAATTTCTGTCACTACCTTAAACCAACCTGTTAGTTTGGGGATGGGGCTTTACACCACATCCACTGCTGGTGTAGAATTGCAGTGCCTCTGTTTCTTCTGCCATTTTTCCCAGGTGCTATAACCTTCCTTGGGCTCTCTCCATGCTGCCACCATTGTGGGAAGACCACATCCAAGACAGTATGATTCGTGCATGGTCCTTGGCTCTCCAGTGCATTTCCTGGAACCCTTCCAGAATGTCTATTTACTCCATACATATCCACCTATCCCTGAAACCTGCCTGTCTACCCCTGAGAGCAGCTGCTGTCCCTTTCTATAGACAAGCTTCTTCTGCTGGTTGGAGATCTTGCTGGAATTAAGGATGAAACCATGAGATTCCCAGTTATTATAATTACTGCAGTTAGCATATGTGCCTCTGGCCTGGCCAAGCCACAGTGTTCTCCACTGTGGGATGCCCCCTGTGGACTGATTGTTGTTTTCTTGATAATCTGCACCACATCTTCACTAAAGTCATTTGCTCAAAGGTGGTCTCAAGCAAAAGTTGGTATTTTTTCTTACAGGACAGCTCACCTCGGCAAACATTTGTGGTGAGAATCACGCCTGAAGCATCTGTTTTACCTTTCATTTAGGTAATGTCTAAATGCCTTTCTCAGTTTGTGTTAAAACGTAAAGTGGGATTTGGGAGAACAAAATGAAAAATAATACTTCAAGAAACTCCAGTTTGAAAAGGTTTCTGGCACAGAGATCTGAATTAGAAAACTTCAAATATGTAAACATCCCCAAAACGCTACAAAAGATCAGTCTGATCATATCTACCACATGACTGACTTTGTTATAACTGGAAGCCATACAGGTACTGAACTAGGATTTTTTTTTAATACTTGCAGATATTCTGCGAGCTTCAGAAGGAAATGCTTGGCATAAATATTGCTTGCAAAAGGGCTTTTCCGCAAATTTATTAATCTTATGGGATGTGCCAAAGTGAAAAATACGTCTATCTTTCCATGGATTTCCTGTATCTTTTGGCATGTTTGTACAATAGGAAAGCTTTTAGCTTTTTTAATTATTATTTTGGAACATCAATAGAGCTCTCAGGACTCTAATCCTGGTAACTGTATTCCCTTGTTGCAGTGAAACCACTGACCTGTGTACTAGTTGCAACCTAGGAAACCTACAAGGGACTTGATAAAAGTTATTTCTCTCTGTAAAGCCCTGAAGGCGCCAGGTAGGTCTGAGTCGTGGTGACCAGACCCAGCTTTCACTTGAGGACATGGAAAACAAGGCATCAGCTCTTATTTTCACACTGAGCTTGCCTATAAAAGTTCACAGGGACTATGGCCCTCTCAGCCAGCCTTGCTGAATTCAGTTGTAATAACATGTTTGCTGCAGGATGTAAAAATAGAAATATATGGATCTGATAATCCCTCCCTGAAAGCCCAGACGGTGTTGCTTAGGGAATGACTAAATATGTAAGCTAATGCCTATCGCACTTTCTTGCATGCTTTTCATCGTTTTTAGCTGTACCTATGCTGCAAGCTGAGGGCAGCCAAGTCAGAGAAGCAGTGATGAGAAAAAAAATAAATCAAGGGCTTTGTTTAGACAGATTTTTCTGTTAAAGAAATTGTGTCACTTTGGAAATTTTACATCTGTGTGAAAGTATTTTTAGCTATCATTGCTATGAGACCTGCCTTAAGTCTCTGGAGCTAAAAATGGATCCCAGAAAACAACCTAAAATATAACCCCTTTCTTCCAATGCATTTACCTGGTTGAATTCCAGCTTTTGGCACATTTTTTCAAAGGAAGAGAGCAACAAAAAAAAAAAAAAAAAAAAAAAAAAGGCATAACAAAAAATGCTTGGTCAGGGATGCAGACTGATATTAGCAGAACTTAAAACTTCATTCTTTACAGTCAAGTCAACATCAAAGAGTTAATTTAGTACTTTGCTGGTCAGATTTTTAGGTGTTCTCAATACCAGAGAACACTCATGGTCACTGGAGAAGCCTCATGGTCATTTTTTTTTTTTCCAGCAATGATATAATAAAAAAGGAAAGGAGAAGCAAGGAATTAAGCTGACCATTGGTAGTATGTACAGACTTCATCTCAATTAAAGAATAGTTGATCTGATAGTATATACATGACTGAGTATACATAATAGAGCTATGTATCAGTATATATCATGTATGCTGCTAATACCATGAAAAGCCTCAAGCAGAAATGGGAGTGATGATCATCCTGTGCCTTCCCCTGAGATAGATCTGTCACTTTGGATGTAGGCGAGGGTCTCATCCACCTCCATCCATGTCCTGCAACATTTCCAGCACACCAGCAGCATTGCACAGGTGACAGCAAGTAAACTCACCAAATGAGAGCCTTTTGTTTGCAGTTCCCTGGAAGAGCAGGACTGCTGTTTGCTGTCAGCAGCTCTGTGAGGATCCCAACATCCTCATGTGCAAGCAATGCTCCCAGCAAGCTGGTACTGCCTCGGTCACAGCCTTTGGTGGCTGTGGCCAGCACCTCGCCCTCCAATAGTCCCAGACACACTGACTGTGGGGCAGTTTGCAGTATTTTGTGGCTGGCAGCTCTTCCCAGGAACATATTAGGGCTGTGGCTGAGGATAAAAGGAGAGAAACAAGGAGGAAAAGTGAGCACTCTTGCAAATAGGAGTCCAGAAGGAAGACTTGGGAACTAGGGGGGTTTCAGCTTGTTCAGGGATCTACCTGCACGCCTGTGCATCTGGTGTGCTGTGGGTGTTTCTCTGCCCAGGGCTGGCTCCAACTGCAAGTAAATGGGCAACTGCGGGAATTGTGACTGGCGTTCGGGAACAGGATAATTACAATCTGTGCTCTGCAAGGGTGGGTTGGCTTTCACTGAAATAAACGACTCAAATCTATGATGAATATCAACATTGTAGGCACAAGGGGCAAGGCAGTAAATTGTAGTCGGATGAAATACCTACATTTAATTATGTCAAATTATATAGAATTTGAGAGTGTTTTTCTGATGCCTGCTATTTAAAGTTATGCCTAAGTGCACTTCCTTGCCTGAATAAAGCAGCTTTTGTTGCAAGATGTGGGCCTGCTTTGTAGTTTATGATTTATAGCTTTCACCACATTTTGTCACTTTCTTGTGTCTTGACTGAGATGTTTCTGAACACCTAGTTGCAGACAATGGGGCACAGCTGGACAGCATGACTATATACAGACTCTTGAACAAGTGGGAGCAATGTTTTGTTGTTTTTCTTTTTTTCTCCATGATATTTGGGTGTCTTGAGCATGCTGTATGCTGAAATATATATACATAGCGCACGCACGTGCTGTCAGTAGTTGTTGCGCCATCCGCCTAAAATTCATGGATTTCTACCTCAGCCAGATGGGGCCAATACCACAAATCTTCATTTATGATAATTTTTGATCCAGCCCCTCGGGAGCACACAAAGAACCCTGGCTGGCCCAGCCGTGCACCAGTGTGGGAGACCTCCTGGGGAACAGCCATGAGCCGTGGGTCAGGCTCAGCCTGCTCCAGCCTGGTAGAGCTGACAAAAAAACAAGGCTCCACCTCCAGGCTGGGGACACCTCAGCCCTTCCACCATGAGCAGAGGAGACATAAAGCTGGTGAGGGTGAAGAGTGGCCACCCACACAACTCATCTGCCCTGGGAAGGAAACATGGGCAATCAAGAGCCTGAAATGCTCCTGGCCTGATGGGGTGGGTGTGTGAGGATTGTGTGGAGACTGAGTGTGCTGCAGCATGGTGGTGGTGGCCCATGCCCCAACCACTTATTCCCAGGGAAAAACAAGGGAACATTTCCAAGCTGGACCTCCCTCCACCACCTGCCCCTGCCAGAGGGACACATGGTGGGGTGGCAGGACCTGCACCAGCCCAGCCAGCATCTCAGATGGCTGTCAGGCACGGCAACTGGGCTGGAAGCACCGAGGTTCTCCAGGCATACTGTGAACAGTACAGTACAGCCATCACTTTATTTATCAGATATTTAAGGTTTCTGTGTTCCCTGGTAATGCACCAGAAGCATCCACACCCACTGCTCACCTCACTGCAAGGGACTGCAGAGAGACCTGCCTAGCAGATTGCTAGCACAACACCAGTTAGCAAAGGGACTCAAGAGCTCCATAAATAGGTAATAAAAGAACAATTTAATTTAACTGTTCCCGCTGGTTGAAAAATAAGCAAATAAATCCAAAGAACCCACTCAGGAAATGACCCCATTTTTCATACCTTGATGAATGACTGTAAGGTTTCGTCTATGGGTACAGACAGATGTTACAAACACAGCAGACGGAAATGACTAAAACCTGAGGATTGTTTTTCCTTAAAAATAAAAATAATCAAACTTGTTTGGGAAAACATTTTGAACTTCAGCCTTGGGGAGACAGATTCATTCAAGAGCAGTGTCACGCACTTCAGAGAGCATGGGTGGATATACACACATAAAAATATACACACACAGCAGTTTGCTTTAGCATGTATGCTCCACAGAGATTATTTTAACTATATCAACAGCTTGAGCAATCCCCTCCCTAAAACAGCAGACTGAGCACAGGTAATCCTTGCAATGATGAGATGAACCACTCGTTCCCAAGGGGCTGGGACCAGGACCAGCAGCCCCACTGTAGAGCAGCAAAGTTTTGCCCATGCCACAGGAAGCCATGGGTTGGTTGTGGTGTGGGACAAAGCCAGCAAGGAAAGGACCAAGGGATAGTTGAAGAAAGTAACGGCTTCAGATAATCTCTGCTTTGCAGGGCTAGTCTCTGACATTTCAACATCCACGTGCCATTGCTGCAGCCACCTCTGACTCAAGCAGAGCAAACACCAAATGAGGAACAACTCAATAACTGAAGCAAAATCTCAAATTGGTTTAGGTTGGAAGGGCCCTCTGGAGATCATTTAGACCAACCTCCCTGCAAAGCAGAGTCACCTAGAGCATGTTGCACAGATGATATCCAGGAGGATTTTGAATATCTCCAGAGAAGGTGACACCACAAACTCTCTGGGCAACCTGTGCCAGTGCTCTGTAACCCTCACAGTAAAGAAGGTTTTCCTCATAATCAGCTGGAATTTCCTGTGTTTCAGTTTGTGCCCATTGCCTCTTGTTCTGTCACTGGGCACCACTAAAGAGTCCAGCCCCATCCTGTTGACACCTCCCTTTGGATATTTATGCACACTAATGAGAGCCCCTCTCAGTCTTCTCTAAGCTAAGCAGACCCGGCTGTCTCAGCCTTGTTGGTTTTCTTATGGGAAAATGAGGTAAAGTCACTTTAAAAGCTTAAAAGTGTTGTAGTAGAAAAAGTAGCTAGGTTGTAGGCAAAAAGGGAGGGAAAAACCTAACTGAAGAGATGGGTGGAGGGACAAGAAAAGATCTCTGGAAAGGAATAACAACTACGGTTACTCTAACCACGTCCATATTCCTTTTTGTTCTGCAGATATCAACACTTGAACGACAACCTGCCCACTCTCCTTCGCAAGTTAAATTGTGTTTTGTGAATAAAGCACAGGAACAGAGGGTTACAACAAGAGATGCCATAAAGCAGTTCAAGGTGCACTTGAACAAGGTTGTGCTTTGTTCTTCCACCGCCTCACTGCTCTCTCAAGAAGTATCTTTGGACACCCCGTAGGTCAAGAAGTAAGCTTTTGCGTCACAGCAGGCACAATCTTACTGCTGCTTTTTTTACAGGATTAAAAAAAAAAAAAAAAAAAGAAAAAAAGAGCTGAAACCACACTAATATGTGATACATATCTCTCAAGTGTCTTCGTGTCTTCTACTTTGACCTGAGGCACAGCCCTGCACCAGGCTGGGTGAGCAAGGGAGCCTACAATGCTAGACTGCAGCTGTAGGTCCTCCTGGGGGCATCCTGCCTATCTTTTCTGCACAAGCGGTTCAAAAAAAAAAAAACAAGCAAAACTATTTTGCTGTTTTTCTGCAAACCCCTGGTTAGAAAATACAGAGTGTGAGCTAGCTGAGCTATCCAAGCACATGAAAAGCTGCAGTGCTGCACTGCAAATGCATGCAGGTGTTGAGTAATTCAGTGCCCATTGCCGCTGAACAGCAAACTCTCCCTAACGCCTCCTCTGTGCAATCACATCACACCTGCCATTGAGACCTACCACCTGGATGTGCTGCTCAAGGCCAGCCAAGCACCGTCTCCACGCTTGCAGAGATGAGCTGGCTCCTCTATTTGTCTCCCGTCACGGCTTATTTCCTGCCTGCCGAGCACCAGGCTGCTCTGACTCAGCTGCAGGAGGAAGGCACCGTGCGGCTGCTGCCTGCGTTGCCATAGCGTGCCCTTGTGCAGATTGCCTCTGTCACCCACTGAAGGTCACCATCCCTGCGTCACCAAGCAGTATCACTGCCGCAGCGCAGGTGGAGGAACAGTTTGTATGAGTGCTCCTTACCTGACCTGGGGTGAAACTAAAGGGACTTGGGATACTGATGTCGCTCTACAGACTGACGTTGTCCTTCACCAGTCAGACCTCAGCAATGTCCGAGACACTGAGGGAAGGGAGCAATGGCTTTACTATCCACTTGGCTTACTCCAGAGCTCTGGCAAGCCAAACTGCCTTTGTATAGAGGAGGCTCCCCTTGACACCCATGGGTAGAAGCAGAAGACGGGACTGTTGTCCCCACCAGCTCCCTCGGGCAGAGCCCAGTGCCCCAGTCATGTTCCTCTACCACCACCCAGGTTCACTGCTGGGAGAGACAGGGCCAGTCCTGGCCAGGCATGAGCTGCCTCTCCTGCTTCACAGCCCAAGTTAACCCAAGAGGTTCGGCCTGGAGGGGAACCCCCATGCTTGCCTGCACCCAGGCAAGTCGGGAGGCTGGTAAGGGCTGCGGTGGAATGGCTGAAAAGAAATCATCCATCCACAGCCCAGGACACTTAACTCAAAATTGCTTGGGACTGCACAAAACTGGAGCTAAGGTGGCCCAGATACCACAGAGCTGTTAAAAGCAGCGCAACTGCTGGCGTAATAAATTCAGACAATTTCTGTTTTCAGCAAGTACTCAGCTGCGAGCAAATGGAGTGCAAGTAAGCAAGAATGATTTAATTATCATATAAAATTAATTAATTAGACACAGGAATCAACAGGGAATCCTTTTCAAACACTGGTGGCACATTACTGTCAGTTGTAGCATACTTATCTGCTGACCTACATGAGCAAGAACAGATTGAAGTTTCTGCCCTTAATGTACAATAATTATTTTGGCTTATTCTTCCCCCCAAGACAGGCAAAAATGAAGTTAAGAAGGGTGACCAAAGAACATACAACCATTTCAAAGCAAGTAACGTAAACCCAAAGCTGGGTTGATTCAGTGTTGCACTGGCAATGTGAAAACAGGCTAATGACCAAATCCATCAGTTGTTCCTTCTGGTACAGGGCTGGGGACAACTAACAGAACATGACATACAGGTTAGGTCACCATGGTGGTAGCAGTAGACTGAAGGACAGGCAGTCTTCTCCCAGACTCTTGCACCAGTTTCTCCATGGCCCCAGAATCCACCTTCATGTGCTGCTTCTCTGCTCCCTTGTCCTGCCAAAAGCATGGAATGGGAAATTTTGTTTGAAGTTAAATATCTAACACCATCCACGTTTGGGCTGTGACCCTATTACAGCCTCTGAGAATTGGACCCTGTTGCCCACGAGCATATAACAATGATGGTTGAGATGTCTGAGACTCGAGAAGCATCTGAGCTAGCAGGTGTGACTGAGGACCTATGGAAAATCCAAACCCTTCTAATGTACCAGCTGAAGGCCAGGCAGGATGCCTTACAGCATCTAATTTGGCACTCGTTTTGGCATGGACAACCCGAGGCAGTCAATACAATCATTTCAGCCTACAGAGTGAGTCAGACTGCCCTATAAACACTTACCAGCTAGCTCAACTGCTCCGCTCAGCCAAACACACATATATCTGACACTTAAATATAGGTGGCTTAACGCTGAGCTGAATCCCACGCACAGCTCCTGCAGGAAGCAACGGGGCTGCAGTGCCCTCATCTCCCATTGAGTCACCACCGTTGCTCGTGGCTGTGCTGAACTTGAACCAGGTCCATCCTGAATGCTATCTTCAGATATTCAGCAGAAGCATGAAGAGCTGCAGCCATTGACGGCAGCCAGGGGACATTTGCAGGGCTGGAATTTTGCTCTAAACTATTCTCCTACGGGAAATAACTTCCCAATTCAGCAACAGCCCATCACCCTGAGGACAATCCTTTCTTTCACATGCACAACGTCCCGTATCCCACCTTATGTACTTGCTGGGGATTTGAGCAATTTATTTTGAAAATTGAGGCACGCACCAATCTCGGTGCTCGCATTTTATGCAAGCTCACAGAAAAATAGTCAGACATCAGCTATCCAAGCCCCAGAAAACAAAGGGCTCCATTTATATGCCTGAACACAGGCATCTAGTGCCATTTGAGATACACTAAGGCACCCAAGATACACATGGGGTTGGCAGAAATCACATAAGACCTATGGAAGCAGCAGTTGGAGACCTGGAGATCCCACAGGATACCCTAGGGTGTCTCAAATGGTAATTGACGCCAAAGCATAAGCAACTGAATTAAGTTCTAAAAATCTTGTTTATACTGAAGTCAGATGTACGTCTCCTGTATCTAACACACACGTATCTTGCAGAGCTGCTAGGCAGCAAAAGAGCTACAAAAGAATTGCATCCTTATTTCGGGTCTACTGAAATCTGGCAGAGCTTACAGACTGTGTCAGCTTATTTTGTTATGAGCGTATAATGCTCACTGAACCCCATGAGCTGCTGTGATAACAATCTCTGCCAGCTTGCTGAATGGGTGCCTTTCAGTTGCTGCCTCTGAAGTTATGTGGCTAGAACAGAGCTTCAGCAATACGCCAGAGCACTGTGAACACCATTTTTTAGGTACGGAAGCAGTAGAGCTGTCTGAAAAGATTCATGAGCTCGGAATTGATTATCAGACCATAGGAGGGGAAGGTCATTGTGTTAAGACCCACGGCTACCACAGTGAAAATATGCTACTGTGCAATCCTCTCCTAAAAAATGCACAGTTCCTCGAGGGAGAACACCTCACATGATTTATTTATTTATACTATTAATTGGTGCACTGTTTATTACAGCAAAGTTTTTATGGCACTAAAGTCTCAGCTATATGAAAGGAGACAAGTATATAAGCCTTATCCACAGTTAATAAATCTGTGATCCCATGAAGGCTACGTATGTCTGCCTTGAATTTCAGTCTGCTGTCTCAGGACCCAGCATTGAACTGCGTTCATTAATTATTTCCAGCAATTTGTATTAAATGAGCATGACTAGATAGATTACTAATTTTCTGGACTAACAGCAAGGAGTGATGACACAATTTTTGCTTTAAAATGAGTTACTAATAGTGAAACAACCACCGTCCAGGGTAAATCAGACAATATTCCCCGTCAAATCTTATGCATAATATAATTAAGCTCATTAAAAGACTTCAGTCATTAAAAAACATAAAATATGACTTGTCTTTGGATTTTATTATTGAGGAATTTAATTAGATAGTTATTTGTATGTAACAGCACACGCCTTCCTTTCCGATTAAAGTTATATTATTTTTCCACACCACTCTTTCAACAGCCACCACCCCGGACAGGTTACATGAGTGCATACTGCCATCTAGGCAGGTTTGTGGGAACAGCACGTCTTTTATAATATCGATCATCTTGGCGAGGGGAAAAAAAAAAAAAATATATATATATATATATATATATATTTATATATTCTATTATCCAATGTGGAGGAGAAAGGAACAGTTTTTACACTATTAAAAAATGACACATCACTACTCACTGAAAACACAAAAACTAGCCCCAAGCACATTGTAGTAGTCTACTTAAGAGCAAATATTTTCTACATGTTTATTGAGAAATATATTATTTGGATTTAAACTTAAATTTATAAGCTGCAATAAATTAGAAAATGCTTGTATCTATGAAAACCACAAATACAAGTTATATAGTATTAAGGCTATTAAGACAGCACTTTGTGAGTACTGTATCAACTTTTAATGCTTTGAAATATAGTAATAGCACATTTTTAAAGACAGTTAATAAAAAATCTCTTGATTTTCTACAAGGTTTAAAGTCACTTTTCTTCATAGAAAACAAAACTTTCCATCAAGCAGAAAAAAATATAAAATACATAATGCACCTATTGTATTTAAAACAATTAACAAACTCTATACACAATATTTACAGACATGTACAGGCAGAACATATTTACAGAAGACCCGACTAATGTCATTTTTACAAGAAACATTAATAAGTAGCTTCATTTTCAACTGTGTTACCACAAAATGTCTTCCTCCTCCTTTCATTCCAGCAAGATAATGTGGGATTCTGCAGGGAACGCATGAAATACCAATGCCGAATCTTACACAATATGGCAGGAGAACCTGAAAAAATTGTAATTTAGCACTTTCCATCTCTACATGTCCTTTGAAGATGGACCTTTGGATCGAATTCTGCTGGAGAGCAAGCATTGCACCATCTTACAACAACAAACTACACTACAAGGATTGCTCCTGAGGTTTGGGAGAGTGAGATGAGAGTGGCCTAGTAGCCCTGAGAAGCCACTCAGAGATGTGGGCACACACACATTGGCACCCATAATCAAAAGTGTTGCCCCAAAGGTCCAGTTTCCTCTGACATCTTTGAGTGGATCTGCCTGATTAACAACCCTCAAATTCATCAGAATGGATGATGGACAGCCAAGGAGACGGAATATCTACTGACAATCAGAGTGATGTCACCCTCCTGAGTTTCCTCTCTGCAGCGTTCCATCCATCATTTTGGGAATTGTCCTGAACAGTTTTGAGTACGAAGGTACTCTTCTTTCTCCCTGCTAAATCCCCCTGAATAAGAGTAGAAATGTCTTTTTTTGACTACTGGCATACTTCTTCCCACCCTTCCATTCCTTCCCCCGTAAAATAAGAATCAACATGTTATTGGATTGATTTAAACTCACAGCAAAAGCAACCAAAAAGTCTAGGAAATGCTGAATTCTCAGTTTAGGTGGTGGAAAAGTGAGTAAAGCTGATACCAAAGGAATTCAGGAACAAACTTTGAAACTACTGTGCTAGAAGTTCTCCTGCCCTTTGAGCAGTCCTGGAATGAAGGACAAGGGAGGACAACTTCCATAGCAAGCATCTTTCCTCTGTCCTTAACTTGTTATATGGAAGAGAAGGACATTATTAAAAATTAAGCAAACCTCCATTGACTTCAGGAGCTCTCAAACAGAAAGGCTGGAATTCTTTTTGCAACATTCATGTCTAATTTTACTGTAGAGTCTTTTTGACAATTGTGTAGTCCTGTGTCCTCACCAACAGAAAATGCCTCTCTTCCCGCCACCAGCATGAATTTGGTAGTGTACCATTACTTTTCCTGGACAAGTTAGCACATTTTAAAAAATCACTTACCTGCAGACACATTCCACATTGAGATGAAAAATAATAAAAACAGATATTACATTAAGGTGGAGCAATGGAACTTTAACAACAAAGCAACAAAATCTCTTCTCCCTTCTCAAGAAAAAAAATGTAGTTTTCATTTCCCTTTCAGAAATGATAATAAGTATTTGGGACCGCTTTACATGAAGCCAACTCTACTGAAAAGCAGCTAATGGCACAGGTTAAAGGAGGTCTCAGTCAGACCAAATGCACAAGTGGGTCTGGCTGTCCAAGATTTATTTTGTTGCAAATACAATTGCATTCAAATAACTTCTTTGGGTTTTCCCAAAACAATAACAAAACCAAGAGACAACGTGTGCATAATATGTTTTATTGAATAAAATCCCACTTCTAATATTTACACAATTAAATTTTAACCTAGTGAAGTATTGCAATGTCTAACATTCATAGAACATCTGGAGTTATCTTTAAATACATCTGACACCACTTATTATAGCAATCACCTGTCCATCACTGATTTCTTAATTAATGAGGATTTGAACTTACTGAAAATTAACCTAGATAAATATTAAGAACAGTTGAGTTCAGAAAAAAATAGTTTGCTATGTGAATTCCAAAACCTTAGTGTTTTGGAATTAGTAGTTCTTAGTAGTTCTTAGTGTCAAGAGTTATGAAGAAGACTTCAGTATTTTCCCATCTTCTTCTTGTCTCTGCAGAAGAAGATAAAAGAAATTACAGATCTTAAGGCTGAACATAATATCCACAATTTAAAGACACAACACTCTCCAAGCAAGGTAATCTTACTTTTAAAATTTATTATGTCCTCCCTGGTATATTTAAAATTAAAAAATAAAAACAAAACAAACAAACAAAAAAGATGTTTTGCTCCAGTGTGGCTAACTATGCAGATGTGATGTGAACACCATCCTTGTCCACTTAATTCAAGATAAAAATAGTAAGCTAATTTAACAAGATGTTTACTTATTATGTATTAAAATTGTTATCAAAAGTTAAAGCTGCCAAAGTAGATAGAAATTAAAAATGCTGCAACTGATGTCTAGTGTCACGACAATACTAATTACTACCATTTATACAAAAACTTTATGATGAATTATCTTCCATTCTGCTCTAGTATGTTAAACAGAGTCATGTGTTGTTTGTTAAAGCTCTAAGAGATATTCTATCCATCTGCTATTACAGTCATGAGGGGTCTTGTAGTCAACTGTAGTCAATATTCTTATTTTTTTGTTGTTGTTTAAAAAAACAACAATATTAATTATTCCTGATCTTGCATGGATTCTTAGGAAGACTAAGACTTAGCAAGACTAAAATCCCTAAGTATAGTCTTGCAACAGCTATCTTAACAGATAGCACTAGTAAGACTGTTATCTTTTATTTGGATTGCTCCCTAGCTGTGAATAAGATATGATTTACTGGCCATTTTCATGCTTTTTGCCATCCAGCAGGAAAACATTATAAACCAGGAATGCTGTGTTCTATTCAAGCCTCTGGAGGTTGTTTATTCTATGGGTTGCAGATGGTGCAGCATGAAAGGCAGGCTGCCTAGCCTGCAACATTTAGGATTCTGTGTTGAAAAAAACACGGTAGTTAGTCTCAGGTTAAAAAGAAATGATCTTCCATAGTCTCTCATTTTATTCATCAAACAGGGAGGAGTGATATTTTTCCTGTGCCTCAAAGTTAATATTTATGAGGCACAGCCTAAAACATGAGAGTAACTGCCTTCAAAGAACAGCTACAAACCTAAGTATCTAACAGGTCCCTTCCTGATTCCCAGGACAACTTACTGGCAGAGAAAGGGCAAGCCTTGCTGTCATTTGCAAGCCTCTCCTAACTGCAGCACTGGTTCTGAGCAAAATATGTTGGATGTTGACAATATAGGCTTCCCAGAGATGTAGTCACAGCACCAAGCCTGTCAGACTTTAAGAAGCATTTGGACTGTGCACTTAGTCATATGGTCTGAATTTTGGGGTAGACCTGTGTTGAACTCAATGATCTTTATGGGTCCCTTCCAACTCGGGATATTCTGTGATTCTATGATTGACAACACCTCAAATACATGCTTGAAAATAAAAATAAATTCAAATCTATCCCTTTCATTCCCTAACATCATTTAACCTTTAAGCACCATGCTTAAACTTTCCATAAAAAATAGTTCCACAATGAAGTTAACAGTGTGGTAATGTGACAATTTTAGAGGCTGAATTTGTAACAGCAATGTTGTCTCTACACACACCTCACACACACACAAACTCATAGGCAGGTGAACTGTTAACAGCTTAAAAATTAATAATTTGACAATAAACAAGAATATGCAGATGTGGTCAAAAAAGCTGCAAAGGTAACAGAAAACCCCTTGGCTATTTGCTACAGCCGCACCTTAATATGTTTGTGTACCATGAGAGTGTATCTTATAACATTGTTTGTTACGTTCTTTCTGTTCCTTCTTTTTCTCTCTCTCTTTTTTTTTTTCTTCCTCCTCAAATGAGTACAGACACCATTCCAGCTATCCAGGAAATGTGTATCCATCTTAATCTCGCTTTTTTTTTCTCTTTATCTTTTCTTCCAACTACAAAGAGTTGTCTGGAATACAGCTGCCTACCTGGAAGCTATTTCTCTTATAACTAACATAGCTATAAATTTTAATAACTAAGAAGCTGCTGAAAGATACAGATTTTGCTCTTGCCTGTCATTGGCAAGCTCTACAGTACACACTGTCAAACTGTCTTTGAGCAGGAAAATGATCTGTACTGTCAACCTCAAGATAAGCAACTATGTGTGTGTGTGAGACATTGTCAGCACAGGTTGAATAAAACCAAGTATACATTAAGATAATAAGGCTATGTTCAAAAATGACTGACTGTAGCATCCAGCTTGAGACCCTGCATTAGCCCCAGTCACAACGTAGTGAGTGAATTCTCTATCACTTCAAGTGAAACTTCTGTATCAAACTAAAGAGATGTCAGGCCATCTGAGAAAGGACAATCCGATATATGTCACAGATGTATTTGACAGCTTGTTTATTACTTGCTTTTTTTCCCCTACATCCTGCCTGAAAGCAATGGATGAAGCAAGTTCTAGTAAAATGCCGATTAAGAGGAATAAAGAAGAAAACAGCCGGACATGCCACCACATTGCATTCACAGGAATGACTTGAAACATAAGCAAAGCAACAACGTTTCCAGCTTTGCCATTTCTGTAACTCAAAAGCCAGCCCTGTATCTCTCTCCACCACAGGGAACTACTAGCTCCTCTTTCTCTCCAGCAGTATAACAAGAAGGGGCCCAACTTCTCCAACATGCAGAAGAATTATGGTCATCTTCAAGTCCACACAAACTGTAGCACCACTTCTGAGAAGATATGCCCATCTTCCTGTATATGACGTGATTTGGAAAACACATTAACCTCATCAGTCCAGACTGATATCAAGTAACCTCACTATTTAACGTTACACTCAGTACAAGAAGCAGCAAATGCTCGAACAATGCTTTCATTCTTCAAAGACATAAAGGTACTACCCTACATGCAAACTCTGAGGAGCAGATGGTGGAATGGAGATCAACTGAAATGCTGTGTTGGACAAGCACGTAAGACCAAGTACATAGCAGAGCACACAAACAAATAATGCAGGTGACTTTTCCAAGTTTTAGTCAATATTACCTTCACAGGAAGGTTTAGCATAAACTTCAAGTGTAGAAATTGGACTGTGTGCAAATTCACTGCAATCACACTTCTTTCTTCTCATACATCCCTCACATTAGCATCCAACGTAGGGGGGTAAATTAAGTCTCTGAACCACCCATTTTTCCTTGTTTTGTCTGCCTCTGTTTACATAGCACTAAGAATATCTGGTCTTTTGGGTTTGCTTTGGAATGGAAAAGATTAGAGGCTAACTAGCATGGCCCAGTAACTTGCCTGAAAGAGTACAGACATCTCATTCTCTTTAGGACAGCTTCACTGACTGCAGTGCAGAGGTGCAAAATGAAAAAGAAAATAACTCTCTAACATGTTCAACTCAGATAAAAGGCAAGGGGAATTGTGAAAAAGACAGCATTTACCTCTACAAAAGAGTTTACAACATTCTTCAGTTTTAAGCCTGAAATGCTGCAGCATGTCAATAATGTGTGATTTTGGAGAAATATTCTAAGTGAAATGACATTATTTTTTTGGAGATGCTGTCTCATTGGTAGCTTTCCCATGTCACAAACAGGAACTCAACTTTCAGCTACCATGGGAAACAAAAATAGTGAATGCAAAAAGTCATCCTGAAACGAAATATGTGTACAAATGGGATTAACATTAAGGTATTGACCATCTTCTCTGCCGGGTTCTAATTTAATTCACAGCTTTACGTATAGATAGAGTGGACACAAGAGGGCGCCCCTAATATAGGGCCTACCTTGGACCGCGGTCTTCAGTGTCAACAGCTACAAATCTCCTTTACATATTACAAGATCTCCTTACTCCAGATGCAAACTGGCCAGTTGGTTTTTCGTGTGTTTTTGGTTTTGTTTCTCTTTTGGGTTTAGAATTACAAGACCCATTGAGTCTCAATGTCAAAAACTATGCTACTTGATCTTTTTAATTAAAGGAAGTTCAGAAGACAATGGATATATTTCCTGATGATTAAACTTGGGTCTTTAAACACAAACTTTTATGAGAACAACACCCAATACTTTCTGAAGTCATGGTTGGCCAATGCACAGCTGAATACTTCTTAGTATTATATTAGAATGAAATCAAAGACTAAGACAATACAGACTGTGATTAATGAACACGTAATATAAATAAATTACTTCACAGACTAGATGCCTGGAGGGCTCTGCAAATAGAAATATCTGTATGTGATCAGATTACCTAAAAGTTATACAGAAGAATGTTTTTTAGATTAAATATTAAATATAAGCCTTATAACCATATTTGAATAGAACTGCAAAACATTGTAAATGCTTCACACATCTTCAGTGCTCTGTGTATCCTTGTAATGCAGTGCATATATTCAGTGTAGATCAAGACTTACTAGTACCTCACAGGATTACAAGACAACCCTGAAGAATGAAAAATCATACAGTTTAACAATATGCTTTGCCTACGAAATAACTGTCTTTAAATATACTTGATCTTACTTTTCAGGATATAAGACATTTAATTTTCTGATCAATTAAGGAAGGTAATTCATTTCAAACGCTGACTTCCATGGCACTACTAAAAAATATTTAGACACTTTTCAGACTGAAGGCCCAAAGTCACGTCCCACTCTACTCTGCCCTCTTGAGGCCCCACTTGGAGCCCTGCATCCAGGTCTGGGGCCCCCCAGCATAACAAGGATGTGGACCTGTTAGAGCGGGTCCAGAGTAGGGCCACAAGGATGATGAGGGCTGGAGCACCTCTCCTATGAAGACAGGCTGAGAGAGCTGGGGACTTTCAGTCTGGAGAAGAAGAAAGGTCCAAGGACCTTTCACTGTGGCCTCTCAGACCTTAAACAGGGCTTATAATAAAAGATGGAGAGCAACTTTTTACATGAGCAGATAGTGTTAGGACAAGGGGAAATGGCTTTAAACTAAAAGAGGGGAGATTTAGATTAGATGGTAGGAGGAAATTCATCCCTCAGAAGTTGAGGGACTGGAACAGGCTGCCCAGAGAAGCTGTGGATGCCCCATCCCTGGGGGTGTTCAAGGCCAGGCTGGATGGGAGCCCGGGGCAACCTCGTCTGGTGGAAGGTGTCCCTGCCCGTGGCAGGGGGGTTGGAACTAGATGATCTTTAAGGTCCCTTCCAACCCAAACTATTCTGTGATTATATCTGTGATTCTTGTTAAAGAAAAATAAAGGAGCAGTACCTTATCCCCAGACCTTGCAATCACCCTGTTGGAACATTTTACAGGCAAAGTGTCAATGTAAGACATCGTTCATTTCTCACCTGTATTACTGATCAGTAGTTAATCATTTTTCGAAGAGCATCATAGCATTTCCATTTGTCTGGGATGTAGAAAGGCTCGAAGATGTGAGGGAAAGGAGTGTCATAGCCACAGACTCTTGAAATAGGAGCCTCCAAATTCAGAAAGCATTCCTCCTATTAACAGAAACATAGAATAAATGTTAGTGAGGCCATTATTTGCAGGAGTCTTGCATCACAAATTGAGGTCAAATGAACTTTGCCAGACTGACAGTCCTGGAAACTGAAACCTTCTATTTATATCACAGCATAAGTATTCCAGACCAGAACATTACTTCCTTTTGCCCACAGGTCCATATTAAAATAACAATTTTCTATTAATGTTATTTTCATTTTCTACATGTGTGCCGCATTAAACTGTACGCAGGTTATATTTAGTACATCTGCTATACATCCAGAAAAATGCTGCCAAGAAAAAAATATTTTAGGAACAAAGGAATAAAGAGTTTCTTTCCTGTGCCACTTTTAAACAAACAGAAGAATTATGTAACCTAAGAGTGCACGTTATTTGTTGGATACACAAGTATCATATTTAAACTTCTTTGAACCCTTAGGTAATTAAGGCTCTGTCTGAGAAGTGCTAAGCAGTCGTGGAAATTATGAATTTGAACTTGAATGTATTTCCACATCTCCAACTCTTGAGTCAAATCTATGCTCTACACAAATAAACACAACTTGTGTTCTGTTCAGAAATCAGATTTGGCAATTGGGAGAGTTTCTTTACTCATCCTACTAAGGCACAAACTTTGCATCACATTAATCTGAAAATAACCTGTGGAAATACGTGTAAAGTGTTACCAGCTTTAATAACCAAACATACAGGGGGGTCTCAAATAGAAGAGCGAAGACATGGACCATGACAACTGGCAAAACGTGGACGCAGTAATACTTCCGTGAGATCAAATCAATGTCAATGCTGATTATCATCTCATTTTCCCCCACATCTTTAACATGTGTGTCTACTTTCCAGAGCAGACAAATGAAGAGACAAAACACATCTTTTCCCGGACTCTCCCTTACAGATCACAGCAACTGAGACATCCTGGCCAACTTCCTCTGTATTTGGCTCAACAAAATAGAAGGTAAAGTATTATCTACCAGTCCTTTTCTACCACGTACACAAAGAAAACAGTCAGTTATGCTTTTCAGCAGCAAAGTGCTAAGTACGTTCTCAAACTGATGAACTGTTTTGAATGTATGTTGCCTTGCAATCAATGGTAGCCTAACTCTTAACATACTATTCTTTCTGTACATCGTGATACATGGCAGCACAGAAGGCACTCATAACACATCATGAATGGTTTATCTCCAGCTACCATTTCTGTGCAGTGTGAATGGATGTATTTATTTGAAGTTGATGGAAGCAAAATATTCAGGAGGTTGTGAGATTGCATACAGCATTGTCACATTTAATAGCAAACTAACCCACCTAGAAAGCTTCAGAGTCTGAATGTGTCTGAGGTAAAGATATATGCAACCAGTAACAAGATTTTTTGAGATCCATTTTCAGGCTCACCCTTGCTTTTACTTGTAAAGTGAAAGATCCATGTTAGTACAAAATACTGGGAAGAAGAGTATATTAAATCCTTTACCTGTCCATGAGTCCTATAACAATGTACCACCCCAACCTGCTGGCAAGGGTATTTTTGATAGTAATCAGCCTTTACTTCCCATGCTGTGACTGACAAATAAGATAAAGCAATAGCTTTGGGAAAATCTGCCAACCCAGACCATCCATGAGACTACACCAAACCATACAGGTGTATTCTAGACCCACAGCTTCCCAGTTCCACACCCAACTGTGAGACTTTCACTGGATCACTACACAGGACAGATCTTTGTTTAATGTCACAACCAGCTCTGCGGTAATGGCCCATCCCAAATAAAGTACAGAAAGTTCACTACAGTGCACTGAAAATATTCACTGCAATATTACCCATACACTGGGCATCCATGCAGAGACCAGCCCTGTACCTCCAGTAGCCCAACCAGTCAACAGAGAGATACTGTCTGCAACTGGCGAGGTGCTATCCTCTCCTGAATCAACCCCCAGGCTTGGCTATAAGTATTAATCTCATCTTGCAAAGCCAAGTCACGTAAAATATTTGCAAGTATTTCTTTTTATGGAAGTTATCTGTATTTTATTTAATACAGAATAACAATGAAGTCATAAGACTTTTCAGAACTCCACTTCTTGTTCTTTTTCTTTATGGAGAACCCATAACTGCTGTTACAAACAATTTCATGTGGTTTTAAAGCTCAGCAATTCCTTTCAGTTTGAATATATACAAAAGTTTTGAAACTTTTACAGCTGCCAGAGCTATGTGGATTGCCTTGCCTCCGCAAAGTCAGAGAGAGTAGCTGAGATGAGCAGACTGATGTATTGCCTGATACCATCAAAAACAAAAATAAAGGTGGAAGAAATCTACAAGTCTGTCTGAGCTATTGTCTGTGTGTTGACATGTATGCACAATTCTCTTGCATTGTTTTTCTGGAGGTAATAGTGTGTGTTTGTAGAAGTTCATCTAAGGGATTCCACTGTACGAGTTAAGTATTTCAGAGGCAGAAAAAAACAGGCCCAAACTCCCAGCCAAACCTATAAAGGAATGAACTTGCACCTCACCTGACAGATGTCAACACATTTTCAAGAAGCTTCACACCCAAGTGACTTTGATTATAACAGCATCACACAAAGAATGTCACTTCGTAATAAAGTAATTTTCCTAGAAAAGTAATTTCCCTAAAAGATTGGTAAAATTTGCATTAACAATATCCTGAATAAACTGCTTACAGTTTTCAGAGTACCATCAGTCTTAAAATGTATTTTTTTCCTTACCTTGCATGCCTAATGTCATAACGTAAATCCTATAGACATATTTCACAGAGGATTGTTAGATTATTGATGCATATATTTTATGAATACAGTGTCTGAGTCAGATGATGTGTTGGTTATGGAGCTTCCTGGAATAAATCCCACAAAGGCAATGATGAGAAACAGAAATGCTGCAGACCTAGCAAAAGGAAAATGATTCAATTGACATTACTTGATCTACAGATTTACTGACAATATTTGCAAGAATATTGGTAAGAGCAAATTGCAAAGAAATGCTTCTAAGTTTTTGCTTGCTTGTTTTTAAGGCTGTAAATAAATTTGTAATCCAGAAGGTGGAGCATAAAGTTATTAGAAGAAGGTACCTGAAACCGATCAAGAAAATGCAGATTACAGCACTCTTACTTTACAATGTAGAAGTATTGTAAAGAGGCAAGAGTCTTGCTCTTGCTAGGAGTTTGGAAAATACTTGACTTCAGCATCATGGTTCTCATTCAAAACATAATGAGGTTAATGTTTTTACAATTTTCAATGTGCTTATTTTAGGATAGCCAGATTTACATACAGAATCACAGATCTTCCTGCCATATGCTAAGTATTTGGTCCCCGTCCCCCAAAAAAAGTCAGAAATCCACACATTTTGCATTTGAACAGTCACAGAAAACAGGCTTAGGAAAAGTTGAAAAGTTCGTCATAAACTGACTTAGAGGGATAAAGGTTTTCGTTTGTTTTTTTTTTTTCCCCGAAACATATAGGCTGGTTTGATAGAAGATGCTACGTCTTTATCAGCAGTGCTTTAGATACATTTAGATATGCAACAAGTCTTCTGTAGAACTGGGGCCTTTGATTATTTTGGTCTATAATTAGGTTTGGTGCCAGTTTTGCTTGAAATATAACTAACACAATTTATCAGGTCATGGGGTCAGTTCTAATCTCTGGAACAATATATTCAGACGAGTCCTTTAAATTTAAAGCAAAGGAAACTTTTTCACGTAGTTACAGATTATGAAACTGGCAGCTTGATGGCATTCATTTAACAACTGCAATCTAAGCAAATGAGATGATGCTCTTCATTAGATGGCATTATCTGGATGCTAATACAAAAAATAGTCTGTGGACATATTTCTAACTCATCTTCCCTTTGATCAGCCCATCAAAACGCCTATTTTATATGGACTCTTGTTCACAGCTGCTGTTGAAAGTTAAACTGCATGAGAAACAACGGGTCACCTGATGAAGAATATGATACTGCCTCATCTGCTGTACAGATTGTCGTGCCAGATTTTTTGCACCTGTGCAACCACACTGTAGAGAAATATAACTGACTATATTAAATATAAAACATCCAGCTCTTTTTAGGGAGTAATTAGAAGACATACATTATACAAGCCTTCCAGTACAAGTATGCTGTAGTGTTTAAAAGAATGATAGAAGATCAACATTTTATATTTTAAACAGATTTACTCAATACCACTTGGGCGTACAAGAGCTGGTACTGCCTGGAGTGTTCTTGCACTGTAAAGGAATGCAAGGTTAAAGGCTTCAATAAGGCTCTGCTTATTCAAGAAAGACTATTAAAAATCTTAAAGGGAAATGTTTTTGAAGTAAAGTAGATATGGGGTTTCTGATTCAGTGTAAAATGCTTTAAAGTTCAGTTTTTAAAAGCAGTATGAAAGAGTCATACTCATTAAGTAGAGCATCTATTAGATTCCAAAATTCAACAGAATTATTACAACTGAAATATTTTTTTTTTAGAGAAAAATGCTTAGAAGGGAACATATATGGTTATTAACAAGGATTAAAAGTAGGATTTATATATATATATATATATATATATTTTATTTCTACTACTCTGTAGAATATGCTCTACACTGGAAAAACTTTTGTTAAAAAATCAATTATTTCTGTAACATTTTATGTTCCAGGAGTCTCTCCCATGCTATTCTTATTTTGCAACACTGCAGATACTCAGCAAAGATGAAGAGAGCTTAAACATTATCACATGACTACAGAGCTGCTATATGACAACACTGATTTTACAACTCCTTTTTTCACTACAGGTGTTCAGTTTCTGTAAGACAACAAACAAAAAAAAAAAAAATCAATTTTAAAGACTAACATGAATACATGAATAGACCAAGCTGGACGGAGTTTTAATATTTCTTTTGGTGTTACAGCTGTTATAAAAAAATAAGACTCAACATAAGATTAAAGTCAATTATATAAGACAAACTGTAGGAAAATTCTGAGGCAAGATTATTTATTTTTCTGCAGACAATAACTGCGAAATTTAGACCCAAGAACTCAGCAAAAGTTTAGTTCAATTGTGAATTTTCTGTCAACAAGAATTTTGAATTTTGTCATCTGTAGAATATTAAATGATTTATCTTTTTAACTATTTATTCAAATAATATTTCAGAAGGAAAATATTAAAATTTTTCAGCTGTGTATTATCTACACATAAGAATGAAACGAATCCTACTCTAGGCTAGTAATTAGCAAGATGAGCTCATTTATTTAGTTATTTATATTGAAACCTAGATAAAGATTTTCAAAGAGGCAGTTGATAAAAGCCAGTTCCATAAAAGGTGGATTTCATGCAACAACATCAATGCTAAGTACAGATTAAGTCTTTCTTCGGTTTCTGCTTATGAAAATACACTAATTTGAACAGTTTACTTTCAAGATCAGAAAAGTTCCCCAGCTTTCATATGTCTCAATTATAGCACCGGTACTTTCCCTGACAGCTACAAGCACCAGATTCTGAAGGTTGTTAAACAGTATATGCTTTGACAACATGTGTGTGTTACATACTTCTGAACAGTCACTTCTATGAGCTGTGTAAGTGCTATACACCCGTGAGACATTTTGAAGTGAAGATATGTTTGTTTTGGTTAGGTTTTTAGAGAGCATTTTTTTCCAATGGCTTAGTCATATTTGACTTAAAATAACTATATAAATCTCCTCCAGTTAGTTGCAATAGAAATACATTTTTTTTCCTCAAAGAACAGTTATATTTTTTAATGCTTAATTCTATCAAAAAGCTTTTTGCTTTTTATGAGATCATGCTAAAAGAATTATTTTTTAACTTAGCATGGCTTGTAATGTTTATTTCTTACCAGTTCTTTGAATTTACATAATTAATATCCCATCAAATACAAATAAATAGTTTGCTGCTAAAATTATGTATTTCATTATTTCCAAATAGATAACATTTTTACTCTGAAGTAGATCAACAATTAAAACAGAAAGATCAACAATTAAAACAGAAAGAAGCACCGGTGTGTGCGTGTGTCTGTTTCATATAACTCATTGGCTTGTTACCATAAAAAAAAAAAAAAAAAAAAAAAAAACTAATGGTAAATATTGCCTCTGTGGAACTGAATCACATAAAACAATATTTATAGATGAAGTCCAATATAAAAGATAAAGTATTATAATATCAAATGAACAAGCTTATTTCCAATTAATTCATATCCCTCTTACATCCATCATGCTAAAATAAAAAATTCACTTCATCTATTTCTAATGAGCATTGAATCTATTTACAGTGAATATATTATTATTGAACACAGTACTTTTAGAATCCAGACATAAAAAACACAATGCAGCATTTTAACAGGAAAGCTTAATCCAGCCTGTTTTAAATCATCTATGAGATGTTGCATTATCATACTCATCAAAAGTTAAAATAAATAAATAAAGTAAAAAAGGAAGCTTGGTATATGACTTATTTATATTAAGATCTTTACCAGAAAGAAAAGGGCCAGCATGCAGCATGTCTGCTTTAAATATTGTCTTCATCAAAAGAAATACATACAGTGATTTGGGAGGGTACAGTGGACAAGGATACAGGTACTGAGTAATATCTAGTTCTTTTATTTAAAACACAGACACATTTAGGAAACAAATTTCTACCATATACCACATAATTAAAAGTTTTCCCAATAAATGCTGAATTAATTTGAACAAAAAGATGTTTAAAAGATGTTTAAATCGCAAGCAATGTAAAATGAAGATGATATAAGTGGAAGTAACTCTGACAATATGAAATGGAGGAACAAAAACATCTGTATGTAGTAAATCAAGTATTTTCAAAACTGTTCCCATCAGGCAGGATGCAACATTTGGTACCATGGCCATAACTGCAGTCCCGTAAAATGATGTTAGATCACTACAGCCACTATGGGGTGGCTCCATACCAACAAGCCAATGCTGTTAATACAGGCTCTTTTTCTATCATGCAGAAGTAAAAATAAATAAATAAATAAATAAAATTTTAAAAAAGAAAGATTGAAATATTAAAATAACATTTTCTGGAAAGTTGCTATCTACAAAGAATCCAATATTACTTTTCCGTAATCCTTGATACGTTGCAGATACATATTTCCATGTTTTGCTCTTGGCACATCATTAGCTGATGAAACTAATGACATTGAAAGGATGTTTAAATTCCTTTAAGTCACTGAAACATGTTTATGTTGCATATTTTTCCAGACCATTTGCAATTGCTTTATATTAAAAAACAACCAATTTACTCTGTCGAGCTCATTACTTCCATTTCACAGAAAAGAATGTGCATAATTAGACAGGGAAAACAAATGAGAATAGTATTGTCTTCATTGTCACTTGTACCTCTGGGACCTGTAAATATACTGAAAGAAGATTTGACCAGAAATTCAGGACTGAGTCCTTCCTATGAGCTGAATTTAATTTTTGAAATCCATATGCATTATTTTTGTAAAGTCATACCTTTTGTAGCTCACACACTGAAATGAACTGCTCACAGGCAAACAGCATTAAATTCACAGTGAATATTTCATAAGCAATAAAGAGTTCTGTAATTTCAGGAAGGGAGAACTAAAATTAACTTCTCTAGCTTCAATAGTTTATGGATGACAGGAGACACTAAATGGCAAGTTTGTCTACCTTAGATTTTACACAGGGTCTCATCTCTATTCATTTATGCAACATAGCCCTGTTACACATGGAGAAAGTTTATATGAACTCAAGAATATCTTATTTCTTATTTTACATCTTTTGAGGCTTCATTATTTGCGTTAAGACAACACCAGTTATCTTAGCAATGTGTCTGATGGAGCTGGGTTCTCATTCATACACTGTTTTGAAGATTACCTTCAAATTTAGTTTCAGCTAGCTTCACAAATGAACGGTAATAATCTTAACAAACAACATCAGTCTTGCATTGGGTTATTAAAGTTCTCCTTGTCAAGTTTACAACACAATCACTCCAACAAACACTCATGGCAGCAGTATTAACTTGAAGCTGCTGGGACTACAGGCTTTGTCAGTGGCTTAGTAGTCCTGGTAGCAGAGCTCCACAAAAACCTTACCTAAGGTCTTTCAAATTATGTATGCTATACTTCATATATTCCATATATAGCTCTTTATAAGAGTTATATAACTCTTCAAATGGAAGTTACTAATTCTGTACAGTAGCAAATAACCTCACAGCACGTCCACTAGACATTATGTTATTCTATAGTAAATCCCAAGATTATTTTGCAGTTTCTTCAGACCAGTAGCAATTATGATTATTTTACACCAGGACCACATATTTTCTAAAAGCCTGCCCTAAGCCCCACAGACTTGTTACTATGCTCCAACAGTATCTGAAGATACTTACTTTATATTAATTAGGCGGTATTGTTAACTCATCTGTTCAGTCCATGATCTTGAAAAACCACTATACATATACGTTAATACGGTGAAAAATCCAAGTGAATCAACAGAGCTAAAGTGCCTGGATAAAATTATGTATATGTAAAAACATTTGTAGATTGTCATTTTCCCTCATGAACAAGCAATATAATCATTTGTTAAGATTTTTCAGTGAGGATCATCTGACTTCTACTTATATCCGACAGCATTTAATCACAAAGCTTGAAATACCCTATCATTATAATCACATGTTGTACTTCTAGATCATCTGTGATCTAAATCTAAATTGTGATTCTAATCACGATTAAATACTTGCAAGCACATCTCTTAGTTAAGCTCACGTGCCAGAAGTGACTGGAAGGATTTACTACTGAGAGTTTTAACAACCAGTGAGTGGTATTTTTTATTTTTACAGCTGTTTAGGCAGCTCAGAGATCCTTGCAAAGACAGCTTTGTCAATCTGCACATTTGGCCCAGTAGAATAGTAAAACAGAAGTACTTCACTCAACAAACTCTAATGAAATTATAAGGAAATGTAATTTCAGCTTCTGGTATTAAATAATTTAAGATATTTTATACCAAAGCATTTGCATTTGCTTTTGTTTTTTTTTTTTTGAAAGCATAAAATAAAAACTACTGCCATTTTGATTGACCATTGTTAAACATTCCACTATTGCAAACCAAATCAGTCAGGGAGAAGCAAGTACAAAGGAAATGATCCCTTCCGCGCATGAAGAGGTGGGACCTAGTGTTTTCCACTGCATTATTTAAAATACCATCTTTGTAAAATGATCTTGAATATGGGGAGATGGACAAGGGGGGGGAGAGGGAAGGGAGGGGGAAATATTATATTACTTGAAACAGATGTATAAGGAATTTTATAGCATATTCTTTAAAGCAAGCTGGTGTTTTTAATTTAATTTATAGATTTTATAGAACCTGCTTGATGATTCAAACCCACAGACAAAAGTATTCTACAGCAAAGTTTAAATTAGTATGTTAAATATCCTCTTATGTAATGGTAAAAATAAGTGACTTGTAAGTATAGAGAGACAATTTTTATTTTACAAAAATAAAAAAAAATATATGGAAAGAAATGCAACAAGCTTTTACAAAACGTAAAAAAAGGATTACTTTAGAAAAATATTCTAACAGTGAATGATACACTAGGGATTGAGCAAACTGAATACAGGCTGGTTTAAAAAGCATGAAAGAATTATTTTATGAAAAACGTTCAAAATTTTATAAGAAATTATGCACAACTTCCTTACAATAATTAGCTTTTATTCTTTCCCCAAGATGTGTACTTGTTTGATAGCTTTAATTATTTTTCACTACATTGCCTAAATTGCACTGTAAAGAAAGAATGGTATTACTCTCCTTAGTCAAGACAACAAAATAATAAAAAAAGCTTTAAGGAAACAAGAAAATAATACTTTATTAATTTTTCCATCTAGAAAAAGTAAATGCAACTGTTATAATAGAACAAGAGATGTGCTGTAAATTAAATACTTTCATTTTAAGATGAAAGTATTTAATGCAACTATCAAAAAAAGCTAACATTTCATCTATTCATTTAAGAACTGCTCTAAAAATGAAGACCATGAACAATATATTTCAAAGGCTCTGAAATTTTAGTTTACTTTTATCCCAGAATTAAAAACTCAAAACTATTGACCTGATTGACCTGTCATCTGGCAATAAATTCCAGGTATAAAAACAAATGGATGGAAACTGTGAAGTACCCAGCAGCAACATTTTAGAACACAAATAGGTGCAATAGAATTAGTTATGTTTAAACACTAAAGAGACGTAAAAGTAGAAGGTAACTGTAGAGGTTAACTGTATATTCTGAAAGTCTCACTGCAGTTTTCATTGGATCGAGACCAAGTATTTAACTTGGTGCATGTTTTAGAACTGGCCGTTTTAAAAATACACATACACACACATATATACGTACAATGATGATGTGAACTTTACTTTTACATTAAATCAATTATGAAGTTCTAATTTTCACTCCAGTAATGAACTTCCTGCTGTATATGTAGAACTGTAAATCTTTTATGTAACCTAGCCCATCTCTTCCAATGTTATCTATTGCATAGAGATTTCTTAATAAAGATATAGAGTAAAAAGTGAAATGTCTACACTGCTGCCTTAGTTAACCTGAAGAAACTAGCAGAGTTTTCTTCTTTTCAGTTACACAAAGTGTCACTTAAACTACAGTTGCCATGAAAAAAATAAGCTATTGGTAATATAACAAAAAAAAGGAAATTGCAACCCATCACAGCTGAAATTTTCTCTTCCCCCAGGTGACTGTTAAATAGAAAAAATCAAAACATTTCCCTCATCTAAGTTAGGAAGTTATTTCTCTATTCAGTAGGTAAATTTTTGCTGAGATTAATCTATCAACACAAACTGCATTCCAGAGGAATGGAGACACAGACAAACGGCTTTTGATATCACAAATATAAAACAGAACTATGGTATGAATGGGGATTGTTTCAAAGTTTAGAAGGACTGATTCTTAGAATTTAATCAGAAAACATCAGTCAATCTCCCTCCTCTGGAGAGAAGAAAAAAAAAAAAAAAAGCCACATTATTAGATTAAGCAGGATCCTTTAAGAATTAGGGTCTCTATGTCAATTGATTTTTTCAATATTTAAAATACTTTTGGAAAAACATTGGGCTTCTTGTTTCACCTCATATCCAGTACTGTAATTACATGGTAGCATAAACTCTAGCTACTTGCAGTCACAGAGGCTGGGATATATGACATATAATAGGGGGCATAAAGAAGAAGAAACCAAAATGCAGAGCTCTGTAGAAGTCTGAGTTTTCTTTAGGTTCTTTTCCTTTGCTGGTGGCCAAACCCACTGTTTGGCCAATTCCTGTCCCATAACATCACTTCTGGTGGCAGAAGTAAGGGATGAAGTGCAGTGATATTGATGTTCTCTTCCAGCTGTGGCAACCACAAGACCAAAACACATTTTAAACACTGATTATCCATTCAGGGAAATTCCTGCTTCCACCATCCCACGTGTCTTAATTTCTTTTACTAATTCAGGACCACACCAGGCCATGTCCAACTGAGCAGCTTTTCTTTTCAGAACTTCTGAGAAAGCATAAGGACATAGGTCTTGACAAGGTCTCAGAACAGAAAGTTCAGTTCTCTGCTATCACAGATGGTATCATAAATAGATCACATTTGACTGCATTGTACCATACTGCAGTGATACTGTAGTTACCGTTCTTTAATCACAGCTCCTGCTGTATGACAAGCAATCTTAAAACATTTTTTTCTAATTTCAAGCCTAAAGTCATTCATTTGTTCCCAGTATTCCAAGTAAAAGAAGCTGTGATGGCTACCTTTAGTTACTTCCATTAAATTTTTGAACAGGACTTGCATTCTGGTAGCCTTCATTCCCATTTGGCACTGTGAAGGTGCTCATAAAGCAGGCTCTCCATGGCACCCACCTACCCTCACAGCTCACACAGTCTGGTTTCAATGCCTTTTTTTTTTTTTTAATACTAATCAACCCACTTCTATACAATGCTCTGCATGAAAACAGTACCTTCCACAACAAAATAAATACTTACTATTTCTACTGTAAGCATCTCTCCAAATGCTCTTGCCCTTTTATCAAAGTGCATGGTGTCGGTGGCACGTAACTAAGCAAAATGGATTTTTTGTTTTGCTCAGCTAATAAGCTATGTGGTTATGTCAAATATATATATATATATATTTATATATAATATAATAATATATATATTATAATATAATAATATATATATAAATAAATATAAATATATAAATATATATATTATATATAATAATATAATAATATATATAAATATAATATAATAATATATATAAATAAATATAAATATATAAATATATATATTATATATATAATAATATATATAAATATAAATATATAAATATATATATAATATATATAATGATATATATAATAATATAATAATATATAATATATATATATATTTGACATAACCACATAGCTTATTAGCTGAGCAAAACAAAAAATCCATTTATATATATATATATATATATATATATATATATATATAATCAGTCCCTAGCTATGTAAGCTTGTAGTTTACATTATTAGACTGCATCTTGTTTCTGCTTCTGAAAAATCTCAACATCATCCATGTTCATTACAAGATTTGAGTTTTCACTCTATTAACAGTAGGCCACCTGTGATTGAGAAATTCTATTTTTTTGTATCTAAGAAACTAAATCGATTATTAAGATCTAACTAAGTATTTAAAAAGTCTGCTAGAAGCTTCTTAGAAGTTAATTTTTTTTTCAGACCTCTATCTACTACAATTTCATCCTAAAAGTGCATCATATTTCATCATATACCTTATAGTTCTTGTACTGTCAAGATTTTATTATGTTAGGATTTGTGAGGTTGATTCTGGCACAACAGAGACTTTCTTTATAGAAAGCCTTGCAAATTCAGTAACAAATTAAGTTTAAGAAAACATCAGCCTGACAAAAAATTGTATCAGAATACAATAACTGAAGAAAACAAGTACTTTGTGTGTTTAGGATGAATTTTAGATGATGAAGAAGGAAAACCAAGGTTGGGAAAAAAAAAAAAAAAAAAAGAAAACAGCAGGTACAAAAGATTTTCTCATTGTGCTTGTTCTTGTTGACCTTGTATTTTGTTTTGCTTTTTTCCTTGTGTCAGCTGGTAGAAATACAGCCCACCAATTCTGCTAACAACTATAAGAAGGATTCCGTCAGACACTGTGGGCATGAGTTTACATTACTGAAGATCCAGCTTTAAATGCTTGACATTGTCCTTTGTCTTGATCAAGACAAGAAACATGTTTTGAATATCTTCTTGGTGGTTGGTTAAAAAAGAAAAAGAAAAAAAAAAAAGCCACAGAAGTAAAACTCACATGTAACACATTATTTTCATGGTTTGTATCCTCTGTGAATCCAGCGATACTCCAGAAATTATGGGTTTTGTCGGCTGCATATTTTCCTATCCATAGTAAAAATTAATATTATATCATTTTGAATGCTTTACAATAATAAGAGGGTAAAGTAGCTTTCTCTGAACAGTATATGATTGTTCAAGATATTTCTACTTGTTTTAGTGGTCACCACAAATTATGCACAGAGAGAAAATCTTAACTTTTAGTGGTTAATAAACAACTTCAGCCTAGAAGACCCTCTGACCAAGGAAAGCAATAGCTGAGGTTTGCTGCAGTGTGGTGAGCAAGGCATCCTGAAACTCAAGTTGCTGCTTTGCAGTTTTCTTATTGCATATAATGGTTTCCAATAACCAATTATCTTTTGAAGGATTTCTTTCTTATTTGCTGTAACTTTTCTAAATAACTACTATTTGCTGTGTTAAAAACGGATGTTTTCAAGGCTTCTTTTTTCCTGCTTTTTTCCCCCCAAAATAGAAATACGATGTATGTATTTGAATTTCTTGTTTCTAATCAACCAGTCTCTAAATACTCCTCATTCTGTGCTGTTCCATGACACATTAAGTTAGTCAGCTTCTTTGAAGAAAAAAAAAGAAAAAAAAAAAAAAAAAAAAGCAAATCAAATCTTTAATACTATTCTTAAAAATTACATAAAAGCTATGGTGGTTCAGAACAGACTGCAGAATGGTATGGAATCTACCTAGCAGACAGCCTGCCAACACTGCAAAGCAGCTAAGCATCTTTAATTCTCAGTGTCACGCGCTGCCCTCCGAAGATGTTTGCTCTTACTGACTTAACTGCGAAGCAGGCCCAGAGTGACTAAATTATGTTAGATTAATCTCACCTGAGTAACTATGTAGAATAATTCAAATCCATACCATCTCCCTGCAGTGAGCATCTTTACACAAGATCAGAGATAAAACAGTTAAACTGAATTTTAGTGGAAGTCACTAACACCAAACTGGACCAACATCAAACTTACAGTACCTTGTGCGAGTGTCCATTGGTAACAGTAAAAGGCACAATATCACTTTAAAAATCTTTTGTATTTTTCTCTCTATTCTGACCTTGTCAACTCGTAAAGGAAATAAATTTATATGGACATAATATAAAGGACAACATTTTCATATGCTGCCAGTACACAGATGGTGGAATATCTTTGGATCTTTCAAGTTTCTTGATTACATACTGGAATTCAAAGTTGGTGTAATATTCAGCTTCTGTAATGAACTTGTATAAACTGGTAAGGAAAACGTCTAACAATACACTTTCCATGCTCATAACACTGCACACCTCTAAACTCGTAGGTAACGTAACATTCAGAACTGGTGGTTCCCTTCAGTAGCTCAACACCCATACAAAGAGAATGTCAACTCTCCCTACTCAACAATAAATTAGAGAACTTCTATCATATAGAGAATGGTAGGAGATTCTTTGTAACTTTGAAACTATAGAATTTAATAATTTTCTTCATATTTTCTTCACTTAATGCTGTCATGCTTATTTATATGAGAAAGCCTTTTCTTAGTATTCTGAATATAGACAGTGATTAAATACATAAAGATTAGAGGATTTTGCCTCAAAGGAAATTAGGTTTCTCAATTTTAGTTTAACCAAGCAGAATTCCTCTAAAGGGAAGTTGTTAAAATGGTCTTTGAAATGCAACATTGATTAAGTAATCTTAGAATAAAAGTGGATTGCTTATTCTGTATTAGTTACTAGCTTCTTTGCTCATCTGAAGCATTCTCAAAACATGCTCACAACAAATTGCTTCTCTGAAGCATTCTAAATAAATGGGAACAATTTGCTTACTCAACTAACAGCAATATATAGTGTTACAAATGGTATTTTCAGAGGCATTTTCTGTTTTTTCACTTCTGCTCTGAGGGATTGAACACAGTATAATGCCATCAATATATCTATTAGCATATAATTGCATAAATTCTACCAACATCAATATGGTGCTTAGGGACATGGTTTAGTTGAACCAGATGATCTTGGAGGTCTTTTCTAACTTTAATGATTCTATGATTCTAAAATTCTATATACTGTGTTTAACTCAGACGTGTGCTGCAGACTTGACACCTATCACATACATAAGAATATCTAATGTTAGTTTATATATATATATTTGGTATTTTTCTCAGCAAACTAGCATTTATAAATGTGTTTCTTAACTGGAAGAAATAAAAATTTTAAAAAATAATTAAAAAATAAAAAAAGAGGAAGAAAATAGTTCATAACAACATTTGGCCGCTGCACAAAATGTACCTGGTCACTTTTTTCATGATTCTTGCTAAGATAACACTGAAATCTTGCACCACTCTTCACCAAGATTTTTGTTTAACTTTTTGTTGGTAGTAATTTCACATACAGACTTGGTGACTTATACTACTGATTTTTTTTATTATTATTTTTTTGTCAATCTGTTGCAAGGGAAAAATTCCATAATCAATATGTTTTTTCAGATAATTCTGTTTTGCTGTGCAAGGGATACTTCTCTCATTATAAAAACAAAAACAGACAATTCACAGTTTTCTAGACATTCATAAGGACCTAAACCTAGCATCACCAACTTTTATACATAGTTAGAAATGCTCATAACTCCAAGGTACGACAGCTATGGAAACTACTTGCTACTACAAATGCTTTATGTCAGATATATTTGCAGTGTGTTCTAACCTAAGTATATTTATTTCAATGGTTATTTCTTTTTTAAAGAATACAAAACTTTTAATGAAACTTGAGAAAAATTGGAAAAGGGATCTTAAGCCCTGCAAAACTCTAAAAACACACAAAATGCCACTTTAGAATGACATTTTACAGAAATGGCAAGTCACCTTTATTTTAAGGGAGAAGCAAAACCAAAATTAAAAAATATTCACTATATTACCAGTCTCTTCTAGGCAGTTTGGTACATACATCAAGCAAGTTGATACAAATTTTATAATTTTTTCAGCCTCGCAATATTTACACTGTAATCTCAAAGCTTTTTCACTCTGTCCCACAAATAATGAATATACTTCATTCTCTCTGTGACCAGTTGCTATTATTTGAAATAAGGCCGACAGCCTCATATGAACTGATAGCTCAAGAAGGTCATAGCACTATCTGTAAAAATCTGTATTCTTGAGGATTGCTTTTATTACCACTTTGGGTAACCAGCCCTATGAGATAAATGCTGTAGCTGAGAACTAGTGAACCTTGCAGGCCCCAGCACCCGAAGTAACACTAGGGTTTGAATGGCTTAAAAACTACCCAATATCTTTGGAAGCCAGTGAAAAATAACTCTCAGGACAGACCTCACTCAGTTTTTCAGATGGTCATTCCTGACACATCAAATAATAGTGCCTCAGCCACATATGACTACATCTAAGCTTCTGCATTCCAATCTGTTTCAGCTCAGGTATACCTCCATTTCAGCTCAATTTATTTTTCTCTCCAAATTTTATCAATACACATCACAAGACTTGGAGTAGATCTCCACTGATAATTAGCTGCTGAAGAATTTTGACTGCACCTAACCATATGTGAAGGCATGCACTCACGCGTGCTTTCCCAGCACTAATACTGCTTCTCCAGAAGGAATACACACACTCCAGATGACCTCCCTGCACTGTCATCCTCCAGATACTTTGGCAAGCTGTGTAATTTCCAATCCCCTCCCTATGCATCTTCTCTCACTCTCTGAGTAAATCAGAAAAAATTCTGCCTCTAGGAATCCCTGCAGATACAGTACACCCACTTTATCAGGTGTTGCATCCAGGCTCTTCACACATACAAAAAAAAAAAAAAAAAAAAAAAAAAAAAAAAAAAAAAAAAAAAAAAACACTTTCCTGTCTGCAGTTGTTTAAAAATGTTTTACAACTTTTTTTTTTTTTTTCCTGTAGATTTTTTTGGGAAATTACAATGGTTGCATCTTATGTAATAAGACACACTCTAAGCTAATATAGGCTCTGCAGAAGCTTCTAAAAACTTTTTATGGATTTTGTCTTAATACATCAAATGAGATATTTTAAAGACAGTGTAAAGTCACACTGAAAGGTATGCTAAAATCCTAATACATTTGGTAGTTAAGCCATACTAAAAATCTAACTACATTCATCTGACAAATTACCCTTTGGCAAAAGCAGGCTTATCCACAAAGATGTAGTTATGTCTATATTATAAAAACGAATATATAAATGCATCAACTTCTTTCTATTAAGTTGTCTATATGCTGCTACAGCAGTAGGATAACCCATACAGAGCATTCACCCATTCTTGCTTCTAAACCATAAGATAATATAATTGCCTCAGAAATGAGTTTTGACATCTTAGTAAATAAATAAATAAATAAACTAGGAAATAAACTAAGGTTATGCTTTAAACAAAAGGCAGACTGCAAAGCTTTATAACCAGCTTCACCTGGCCACACGGGAGAAAACAAACTGCTTACTTTTTTTCAGATTAAAAGGCTTTGAACTAATTAACCATCGCCCTCCCCCTCCCCCCCCAAAAAAGAAAAAAAAAATACTACCATTGTTGTGTCTGTCCTACACACCAACATAAATCACAGGGTTCAAGAACTTATATGCACTTGTCCAGCCTATTTTTTTTTTCATGTCAGTTGGGCAAAAAATCTTGCTCCCTTTCACTAGTTTCTTATTAGTTGAAGGAATCATAGAATCATAACAGTTGGAAAAGACCTTTAAGATCATCTGGTCTAATCATCACCCTACTACCAATGTCACCCACTAAACCATGACCTGATCAGTCCTGATGATCTGAAAATCAAGTGGAGTTCTCTGAACTCTGCCCTTCCAAGAAATAGGTGGTGCTAGGAAAACAAAGACCTATGCATACCCTATGTGGTATGCAAAAAGTACAGCTTGCATTTCTCACCCTGGCTGGCAGCAGATAAGTAGGTATATGTTGGGAAGGGAAATCAGTGGGATTCTGAAGGTGAATTTTCAAAATCTCAGGCAGAAGCCTATTTGCTACCTACATCCTGTACAGGCTGGTTAAATGACATGTCCCAAGTCCCGACATGAATTTAAAAAGCAACAACAACAACAAAGCTAACAATTGGGTATTATTGGAAAGAACAGCATTCTCCCCAAGACACCCCAAAAGAAGCAGTGCCACTGAACTAGGAAACAAGTGTGAGTATGGCACCTCTGCTCCATGGCTCATCTTACAGACCAGAGCTCCTGAAGCAGAGTTCCTCCGCTTACATACATTTTATCCAATGGCTGTGAACGCAAAATAGAGAAACAGACCAGGAAAGAGATACAGATTTTCAATCAAGAATGTCACTTTTTGTCAGAATTCCATCTGGAAAGATAGAACTGCTGCCTGACAGACTACTAAAACTGAAAAAGATGTGATGCCAGCATTTTCTAACAGAATATCTTGTCGAAGAATCTATAGCCAGCCCAAATACAGAGGCATTTTTTCTTTTTTGCTAAAGGATGAAAAGGTTGCATGTAATTAGCTTCCTGCCTGACTGCAATAATAGTTCTGCAGGGACTATCTACGAGCAGCCCCAAAACAATGGAACAGGATGGTCTTTCATCCTCCAGGTCCCAAGTGATTTCCATCTGTCATCTTCTTTCCCTACCATTATTTCCTTGGAAATAGCTACAACTTATAGATGCATTCAATTATAAGAGTCTGCATATCTTTCCCAGTTCATTTTAAAGAAAATAATGAAACTATATTAGGTAAATAGAGAGATAGTTTATATTCCTACTTGAGTATTTCATAAACGAAATGTGATGCTTGTTTCTCTTGAATAACACCAGTCAATGCTAGCCACCCAAGGGGCCTTCCAGGATTTAATTACAGAAACTTGGGCTTGCAGATAACTTATTTTCTGTGACAATGCTGCACAGTATAAGTTTAACTGTACTCAGAGCAGCAGCCAATCTTAAAATACTTTAGGATTCATCCATTTCAGCTGTCCAACAAAAGCATGGAGCTTTCACATTATAATGTGGGAGTTAAGCAGTGGGTTTTTGTTCTTTTTTTTTTTTCCCCTTAAGTTTTTACAGGAACACCACATGAGTTGTCTTTGGACTCATAAACCCGAAAGCTGTTTCTTGTATGTTTTTTAGATTACACTGTTACTAGCATTTCTGCCTCCCTGATGGAATATCTTAGGTCTGAGGTTTCATGATTCAATGCGATTATATCATAAAAACTGAAAGTTAAAACAATTCATTTACACATGCATTTATGTTACTCCAAAGATTTTGTAAGCTGAGATCAGATTATAAAGCACGTGGAACTAGACCTGTGTGTTTCAGCTTCAGCTGACAGATGATTCACATTCAGTAAACTGCTTCAAAATAAGATGACTGAACTCCATTTTATAGTATGTGTTTTTTTATAATCATGAGATTATTCCCTGATCTATTTTTTACACTTAATTAATTAAATTTGGCAAAAGTACAAATGTAGCCCATGAAGTTTCCTTTGTATTATTCAAAACTGTTCTTGACTGCAGAAACCTATGAACAGCCATATAGAGGAAAAATTTTACTTTAATTAAAAAAAAAAAAAAAATAGCATATAGAGTTTCAGGTACAATATTACAACTAATGCCATAAGTTTTACATATGGAAAACTTAGGTTTCAGATTTACAATGTATTGCTCAGTATTTTTAAAAATAAAAAAAAATGTTTTTCTGAGCAGATAGTGTCGTTTCTAATATGTCCTTTTTTTATCTATAGAATTATTTTTAACCATAGAAAATTATAAATGATAAAAAGGTCAATTTAGTGAAGAAAGACTATATTTTAGATTACTGTTCTGAATTTCAGTTCTGCATTTATATTCTGTAATCTACCGTAAAAAGAAAATCTCATGCTATGAAATAGGCATGAGAATAGCTTTCAATATTTAAAGCTGTAGAGCTACTGCAAGCTACAGCACATGCAAGCAATTAGCTCAAATTGCAATCATCTTAGGCTGTGTTTATAGAAAATAAAGCTTTAAAAATACTGATTTGAAATGGTGATACTTTGCAAATATGCTTGTATACATGAAGAGAATTAGAGGTAATTTACTGTTTTACTATCAAGCTATGTAATGAAAAGGAATATACTATGATGTAATAGCAAAAACATTTTTTCTGTTGAGTATATTTTTGTAATTGTTACTAATATTTACCTAGAAAGACACCCTAAATTCTTTAATTAAATTCTTTCAATACATTCATTAATTACCATTCTGAATCCTTTCTATTATACAAATAAAAAGGTTGGCTCTAAAATGTCAGAAGAGGTTAATGTTGTGTAGAGATTAGAAACACCAGTACCTTGAGCTGTGAAATGCTATCAATGTTTTCTTAAAACTCTCACACCTCAGTGACAGATGATAGCAACAAACACCACAGAGAATTGTATTTTCAAAGGTTACAGTACCTGGAAATTGCAGAAAGTCTATCAGAGGTTGGTACTTAAAATTTCATAAGGAATTGATCCCCTTTGGACTACAGCATGGATAATATTATTGGATACAACTTTTGTCAAAGTCTGAAACTGTAAACATAGGCAACGGGGTTTTTTGTTTGTTTGTTTCTTTGTTTGTTGTTTTTTGTTTTATGAAAGAAACAGTACCACGCAAATTAAACAACACACTGAACTTCCTTAGTTGCATTTATTTTACTGATCAAACATCTTACAGTCCACTAAACTGTGGGCTTAAACCAAAGAACATGTCATTTGTAGAACACTTCCCCAGTTTGTCTTTGGGGGATTCAACCCTACTGCACTAAGGTAGGACTCTGTTTTAGCTCAACAGGTATTTTGGCAATACAAAAAAGACAAGCATCCACATTATCAAATGTTACCGTTTCAGTTATATCAGGTCCAAAATTGTAAAAGGCACCTGATTTAGCTTTATACTTACAGTAACTCAACTTGTTGGAATACAGTGACCAGTCCACTTGGACTGTTTGTCTGGAAAGCAGCACCTGAAAAAGTGACCTGAAAACTTGCTCCATTCATCACAAGTTTGTTTTGATAAAATCAATTCGGTGTGCACTCTTCCATATTTACTTTTAATTTCAAGTAGCAAACACATTCTACACACTCTCAACACAAGACTTACAACTCCACTTTGTCCAGAATATATTTCAAGACAATGTGCACCCCAGTGGCTAGCAAAGCTCCTCAGTTTGGCTTCTAGATTTATGTTTGTGTTTTATTTGTACTTCACTGCTGTACGAAGTAAGAAGAAAAACATTCAACTTGCAAAGTGACCCATGATAGCATATGGGTGGTTTCTGAGGAGGCTCACTCAGTGTGCCACAGCTGTGGGTACCTTACCACTGTGGTGCACTGAGGACCACTTTTTTTAAGGTAAGCAAGAGGCCAGATGGACCCAGTTTAACTTCAGGCTTTGGTGCTGGAGCTCAGGGAGGGCCTGTGCAAGTACTTGGCCTGGCCTCGCTGAGGTGGCATCACTGTGGGCATCGATGGTCCCCTCAGCAACTGAGTACCGTACAGGGGCCACCCATCAATGTCAGTGGCCCTGAGGTCACAAAAGGCCCTGAGGTCACAAAACAGGAACTTCAACCCCACTTTGGCAGTTTTAGAAACCTAAAAGTAGCTTCTGTTACTCAGAAGCCACTGTGTAAGTTTGCACTGCTGGGAACATTACCCAGAGGGGAACGGCAGCCACTGAAAGTTACCTGACAGAATTTCAGGATGTACTTCGGACAGTGAAATATTTCATTTAAAACAGTTTCAACAAAGTGCCCAAAAACAGTCCATCGGGGTGGGAAGTCTGATGGTCAGCAACCAGTTTAAGCCATGTGTTGGAGATTTCCTCACACCGTGTGGGAGCAGGGGCCCACCTGCACAGGTGGCTCAGGCCCCTAAGACCTGGCACCACCAAGATTTCTGCTTTTCAACTGGAGAGGCAACTTAAAGCAGCAAAACTGCTTGGTTTCAGCAAAACTTCATTTAAACTGACCCAGGCAGTTGTCACGTCAAGAAATAATTAAATCAAAAATTCAGTGTTATTTAGAAAAATATAAATATATCAACTCCAAACGTCAGCTATTCAAGCCATAACGAATATTAGTAAGCTGGAAAATTAGGAGGGTTGTTTTTTCTTATCATTATTATTTTTTCCTATGTACAGCCCCAGCTATCCCAACAGCTCCTTACTTAATGAAGTGATATCTTTATTTTTCATACAGTGCGATAAATCAATACATGCTGGAAGATATAATTTCAGAGCATGTCTTAAATCGAAAGAGCTGCTTCAGAACAGGAAAAAAAAACTATCTGGCCAAAAGACTGCAAACCACCAGTACTAAAAATTCCCATATGCCTATAGTGAAAACAAAGTATAAAAATACTTATGTGGTATTGAAATGTTCACGAGTTTATACCACTGTCACATACATCTCTATCAGCATGCTTATCTGCACAACCACATCTTTAACAGATTTGATTTATACCGAAGATCACATTTTTTCCCAGTTCTCTAGTGTCAGGTTCTGGCTCCAGCACTTTACTATTTCATGACCTTGCTCTGTGCCTGGATGAAGTGAATCTTAGATTAACAGCATCACTCAGTTTAAAACTAACTTAAACATCCAATTTTTACATCTGAAAATCCTAGTTCCATAAATATGTAGCACTCCTGAGCTGACAAGAAATTTCCTTTCCTTTAATATGCCAGGGTGAAGAATTGCACAAGAGACGTGAGTAATTGGTAGCTCACCATTTCCCAGCTACAGAATGAAAACTTCAGTGGTTCCAACCAGCTCGGGTGTTTTGCTCTGCAAAGTCTGAATCAGCTTTTCCAAAAAAAATGAGTCTTTAGAAGTTACGGTACATAAACAAATCAAATCACCAAAAGCAAATGCAGAGCAGATTATTTCACATACATTGATTTTCAAAAATTCAGACACAAAATATCATTCTCAAAAGTCTGCTGAATATTGCTCACACTTAGCAGTTCAGATTTTATGAGCAACAATTGCAAAGAAAAAAAACAGTAACAGCATTTATATTTACCTCTGTCTTATTTTCCAGGATAATACATTTTTACATTCAGGGAAAATATGTATTAAAATATGATGGAGAATTCAGATTCCCAATGAAGAAAAAAATTAAAAGTCCAGAAAAGTGTCTACATAATTAAAGAATTATAAGCATATTGAATAACTTTCTATAACAAACTATTTCTGTGAAAAAGCCCAACAGATGTGAAAGAATACCCCTGTACAACAGAATATATATTTTGCTGATGTAGTCCTGTTCCAATTTTAATTACAATCATGAATATTTCTGTGCACACAATATAGATAGTCTGTATATACAATTACCAAAGCTAGTAAATCAAAGGCAGAGACAGTTTTATATCATAGTTTCAATGGCATTTATTTATTCAATACCCTACTTTGTTGCTCTTTATATGTTTGTCACCCAGAATTAATGTTATCTGTCATTTACAGTACTATCAATTTGATTCTGTCCCTTTTTTTCTTTTAATTAATTCTAAAATTTGCAAACATTTCCGAGTTCTGCTGAACTCAGTTCTTCTGTTGGACTCTGTTCTCAATTCCAATACTATTTTTTTCCAGTAATATCGGTGATAGAATCTTAAATATTGAACTAACACCTTTTTTTTCCCCCTGAAACTGACACTGTACTTAAAAGTAATTGGATTGCACAGAAATTCAGATTTCTGAGTCATTGGTTCAGGATATCTGAAAACTCCTGCAACTGCCGAATGTACCAGACTGACTGAGCTTGCATTTTTAATGTATTCCTTACTGACAGGTAAAGAATTCAAGTAGTAGCTTCTTAATTTCATTTAGTAACGTGTCATTACAGCTATAGCATTACACTAAACCAGCAAGATTTTTGACAGACCTATTTCAGTTGTCTCAGGAATTAAAACACAAGAAATTATCATTTAATTCATTTTCAGAACTTTTAATCCCTACATTTCCCAGTTTCATTCTGCAAAAAAAATGCATATTCCTCCCGAATGATTTCAAAGCCTGTCATTCATCAAGAGTAATGTTTAAAAAGGTATGCTATTGCTTCTGTGGGAATAATTTAAGGATGGGATTTGGAAATTTACTTTGGTTTAGTTTACACTAACTTCCTACTGAACATTTGCTATTAAAGAATAAGGGGCTGCTTTTGGAGTCATCTTCAGAAAAAAAAATGTTTAATATAAACCTTTAATTTCTCCTTTTCCACTGACCCACTGACACCCTTGCAAGGTGCTCCTACAAGCCAATGAGCAGTAAAACTAAGACTTCTGGATACTAGGAATCTACATCTTGCTTGATCAAGTAGAATGCAGCTTTTCTGAAGATGCTACGGTACACTAAAAACTAAACAAACAAAAACCTTTGACTGGGTTTTGATCTCATAAATACCTATTCACACACTAACATGTGAGAGCATTTTCCCCCACAGAGAGCTGTGAATCCATATTTTATAACAATCTAGAGGTACACAGATATATTCAAAGTTGTGTGTATATGTATATACATATACATATATATATTCAAAGGGTAGCTGCTCCTGTTTCATTTTCTCTAACATCTTATTAAAATTTTTCTTATTACACTGCCATTAGTTATTGCACTCAGTGCAAAATTCTTAATCACTTCCACAGTTTAAAACTGATTTTCTCCATATCTAGCCCTTCAGAGGCAGACATGTTAATCTCACTTCTAAATGCTTTCCTTACTTTATTCAAAATATTGACAGTATCCAAAGTATAAAACTGTCCTTTGGAATAACCCAATAGTCCTCCTTTATTTGGCACTTAATGCCTACTCTGATAATGATTTGTTTGACTCTAAATTGACAAATGAATGTTTCCAAAACAAGCGCTAATTACAAGGAGTTTACTGCTAACATGCTTCCTTTCACCAATAAAACTGAGAAAAATACTTCTGAAAACACTGTGCTGTCTTTTAAATGTTTATGAATTGTCTGAGCCAATGATATTATCACTTCTTACGGAAAATAAGATTTTCAGCATGTAATTGTTAGCAGGCACAGAATTTATAGGTCATCCTTTATGCATGATGTGACTTGTTTTGTGCTGCCTGTTACTCATCATCTCTACAAGTGGAACTTCTCTCTTTACTTTAGTCTAAGTCAGGCATCTTCAGGAACTTAGCAAAAATTTTTGGGTAGGAAATAAGATACAGGAGAGATTATATACCCTCTGTGTGTGCCAGTCTACCTATTTTAGAAAAGGGTCAGATATTCTTTGAAAAGCTTTGGTTTGTTTGTTTGTTTCTTTTACATATAATAGAGAAAATGAGACAAATCTTACCTTAATTGATTAAATCTCTGACAACGTGGTATGTATTAAGAAACTGTTCACTGTACAACTTTAAACTATCATTTCCCTTTAAAGAACATTCATATACAAGCACATATGTTGCATATGAATATTAAATATTCACAAATGTAATCAATTCAACATTGCTTTGGATGTTATTAAACAAATTTATTTCCATTTTCTAAAGTAATGCACAATAAGCAAATACACCAAACACATCCACACATCTCTGATCTGAATTATAAAGGTCACATGCCGTTATAATTATATATATTATATATAAGTGAACTTAGCGAGCTTTGTACAACTTTGAAAGTTTAAAAAAATTATTTTCAGTTGTTGACATAGTTATTGATTACATCGATGCAGAGTCAGTGGCAGTGGAGCTCTGTTATACAGTAATTCAATACAACTACACAGCCACTGTTGATGAGCACCCACCTAAAGCAGCAGTCTCAGCAGGATCAGTTATCTGCTTGCCGATACTGCCAAGGTTGGCAGATTTATTCTGCATTCTAAATCACAGCACCTTTGTGACTGGAAGAAGCACTTTGTGCTGCATTCTGCAAAACCCCTTACAGACCGCACTTGCTTGCTCTGCTATTCGTCTGAAGACAATAGCAAGTTTATTTGCAATTTTGCAACACTTCTCTAATTATTTTTATAGCCCCGAGTTAAAAACAAATCAGTTTACCATTAACAGTTTTCCTTAGACCACTTTAAATATTTTCTTTTAAATATGACCATATGATTGCTTTCCTTCCAAAGAACATGTGAAAAAGCTGCTGAAATTAGTGAATAGTGCGATAACAAAAATAAGCAAGGTACGTTCAAAATAAATAGTAAGAAAATGAAGTCAAGCAAATTTTTAATTCTGTAATATGACCACATATCTTGATAATGTGGAGATCTGAAAGGTTCTTCATCTAGTCCGTTGTCCCATAAATGCTTATGAACTGTCTGAGCAGATAACATGTCCCATAAAGACTGACAAACAGATTCAAATACTAAAACCCTATAGAAACTGTTCAAGTCAGAAAAGCAGGAGATGAAGTGAAAGCCATTCGTCAACAGCTTCCAAGGCTTATCCAGCAGCAGGGAACTGATCAGGAGGGGTATGTACTAGTTATCCCCGATAACAGATGAACACCCAGGCTGCAACACTGCACTTCTGATGCTAATTATCCCCACACAAACACACTGCGGGCTTCCAAGCTTTCCAAACTGAAGTCCAGTTTTCTCTAAATCTGCCAACAATATACAAAACAGAAACCTAGGAGAGAAAATTTTCCAAATTTTCCTCAGTGAACTGTTCCATTTGTCCCTTTTCTAAGGCCAATTCTAGATGCTGCGAAGGAACACATCGCCAAAAACCTGCAGAGAAATTTGATGCTGAAGACGATGCACCCCTTTGGGATACAAAGCTTACCAGGCTTCCAAAATAAATATCTTCCTTCTCTCAAAAATAATACATTGTTCACTTAGCTTATCTTTTCCAAATATCTAAAACTGTCATTGATACGTACATCAGGTGAATGTTTGAATAAAAACTCAATTGACCTGTTTAACAAGACCAGATGAGAGGAAATTTGGGCACTAAGAAATGTTAACACTACTTGGAGCAAAACCATCCCAGGCTCAAACAGTCACTGCTGCTTTTCAAGTTTACACAATAACTTTTTGCAGAAATCCTATTGTTAGTTTTCCTTCCTGTCCATTGTAAAATTCTAAATTAATTAGGAAAATTAATTAGGTAAGAACAGACCTAAGCTACTACACTTGTGCCAGCCATTCAGGTCACTGCGTACTGCATAAACAAAATGCAGCCTGACCTTCAAGCTAAATCAGATGGCTGATCAGATACAAGGTTGATTTTTTTTTATTTTGTTTTCTTAGACGGACTCTCTGGTAGAAGAGGAAGATTTATAATAGCTGACTTCTTCCTCAGACCTACTACGATTGAAAGAACAAGACAAAATATGGACAGGAGCTGTACAAAATATATTTAATTCATGGTTTTAGGAAGGACATGAAAGAGCATCCACCAAATCATAAAGCAGTTGGCATAATTTCAAATTCCTACGTGGACAATGGAGGAAGCCATCCTAGATGCCATGTCCAAGAACATCATGGACCACAAGTTGGTTGAGAATGGCCAACACGAATTTAATAAGGGTAAAACTTGGCTGAACAGCTTGCATGCCAGGCAGCAGCAGAGGCAGATGATGGCAAACTGGGCTATATTTGCAAGGCCAAAAGCAGTCTGATTTTAAAGACTGCTTCAATGTCTTTTGTGGTTTCACATATCATATTCCTTACAGGACTTGAATGTAATAGTTGTGGATTAGTTTTCAGCTAATGATTTGTCCTCAGTTCTCACTGTTCTTTCTTTCATACATTTAAACTTTACTTAGATTTTCATTAAAAAATAATTTAAAAAGCAGGAAAAGAAAATGTGTACACCAAAGCCTGACAGTTACATTTGTCTAATTTATTATTTTTTGCTTTGAAAGGAGGTGTTAAAGAATGCTAACAGATAAGCCCCATTCATACTATATTAGTTCAGAAGAATAAAAGCCAAAAATAATTAGCATCAGCAAAGATTTCAGATTTTAAAAGAGTGAGCACAATGCATTCCTTGTGTTATTCCTCTGTACTGTACTAGGAACTCTGTAATATTCCATCATTACAAAGTGTGCTTGTGAAATAATATAAAAATAGGCAAACAAAATAAAGACCAAAACACTCAAGCTCAGAACACACAGTGCACAAAGTACATTCCCATTGTATTTACCCAGTCATTAGCTATCTGTTTGCATTGTATATGGGGAAGTGCAAAGTAAACTAGAAAGCTTGCTTGCGTAGTCACTGACATCAGTATTGTAGGGTTATTAGACACTGGACAGCCTTCTGCAAAAAGCTTTTACGATTTGAAACCTTTCGAAAATAACAGACCTGGATTTACTGTGAGAACTGAGACAGCTCCAGCCCCCTTTGTCCCATTGTCCCGTTTTCCCTAATTAACACTGCTAAGCATGGCAGGCACAGTCCCAGATGCTGCATGCCAGAGGGAACAAACACTCATGCCTTCTGCTAATGTAACATTCTTGAATTTCATTGTATGATTATTTAAAACCCATAAACACGGAGCACAGGATGATATAGTTTTCTGTTAATAAAGAGCCATTATTTGCCTCCTCAGTGCATCCCCAAACCCTACAAAAATGCAAGAAAAAGTGGCCGTGGCTGCAAAAATATCACCTAGATCTGTTAATGATCTTCTAGAGAGCCACAGCTCATGTTGCAAGGTGCAGATGAGAAAGTGGGGAAAAAGATTCAATAGGACCAGAAGAAATGGTAGCACATTTCTTTTGGGCCCCAAGAAGCCATATAGGAATAATTTACTATCATCCTTAGCACAGAACACAGACATCACTGTAGTAGCATGGCTACACTAAACCTTGCTTTTTGCAAGCGTGATAATAAGAGAATAGTGTGAAGGCAGCATGCTTGCACATGTCCTCCAAAAATTAGTTTTTCCTATTATTTCTCATCTAAAAAATGTTCAAAGGGTATAGGGAAAAAAAAAAAAATCACTTATATATGAAATTTAATGCAATGACTGCCATGATTTTCCATGATCAAAGGATATAACTCACATAACTTAATCCAGCTTGAAATCTTGGGAAGAACAAAACCTCACCTTCAAAAAAAAAAAAAAAATCTTTTTAGAGTTAAAAAAAAAATCTTTCATTTTGGAAGTACATCAAAAATATTTATTTCACTGCTTATTTTCAAACTTCAAAATTGCCAGTTAGATCTGCAGCCATGTTTCTCCATTGTTTTTCCTTCCGATTTATGTATCCTAAGGTTCCAGAAAGCACACATGTTGCCACTTCATTCAGAGGAGGAAAAAAAGGCATGTTGCAATATGATTGCTTTTAATCACTTCAGCTATAAAGCCAACATTAATAACTACTTTGAAAACTCTTTATATCGGCCATCTTCCTCAAATCCTTTGCTTTTTAAATACACTTACTGCTAAAAATTCTGGCAAAATAAAAAGTGAACACAGATTAGAAAACTTTGCAACTGTCTGGGGAAATCGATGATGAATGTGTAAAATCCTAAGTGATAAGGCTGCCCAGAATGCAGCCAGGAATTTGCCTTTATGCCTTTGCATAAACTGTCCGAGTTGTAGGGAATAAAGATATTGCACAACGCAGCCATGTGCAAGCAAATTCTTAAAGCTCCAGCATTTGAAGAGGGTGTAAATGACAGCTCTTACAGAAAACTAAGGGTTTTCCTTCTAGCACTCAGTAGATATCAAAAGGGGGGTGGTGGGTGGAAAGTGTCTTTAATTCCTGTCCAAAATGATGCCTGTGTTATACTCTCTCTATTCAAGTTAACATGTAAGCTTAAAGTCCAAAATGACTCCATTCAAGTTAATTGACTTATACCAGGGGTGACTTTAGTTTTAACATAAAAAGGGGTTTTATTGTTTTCTGTTGTTGTTCTGGGGGGAGTATCAAGTGAGTGTTTGATACTTTGAACAACCTTTCCTGTTCTGTCATGTGCTGCTGGTAAAGTTATGCTTTCCTTCTCATGAAGCAGATGCTTCCTATGATTCTCTATGGACAGATTACACTCGCACTGAATAAACTTTGAGCAATTTGAAAACGCTTTCTTCCCTTTGCTTGTGAGAAGTGTGAAAGTCAAGAAAATGTGTGTACGTTTAACACAGCCACCACAACTGAATGGCTTGCCACCAGCAAAACAATCTGCATGTCCAGCACACAACAAAACAGCAGCCTTCCCTAAAGCTGCTCCCAAGCTTTTAGGGTTTTTCAGCTTTTTTTTCCCTGATTGTCCCAGAGCTGAATTTTAAGTGCTTGATTTCACTGTGCTCCTGGCTGTGATACCGGAGTCGTTACTCAAGTACAGAACTAACCTAAACGTTGGCCCTTCCATATTTCACAATTCCTTTCAGCCCTGTTTTGAAACACTTCACTCACTGGCACTATTTATATATATGTACACCCATGCTACTCAATATCTGTGCTATAAATACCTGTCTGAGCTACTCAACTATTGCAGAACCAGGACTGGATTAAGACTCGCATTGCGCAAACCCTGAAAATGGGCACTTACCTCTGATTTCTCACAGTGACAAACAACTGGCAAGGCAGCGAGCACCGGGCTACCACCAACCAAGGTCAGCACATAAACAGAGGACTGGGACCTCAGGCTTGCAATGAATTTTTAATACCACAAAAGGTTTTTCAAGTCTGATAAAATTGAATTACTTCCATGGGTGTAAGATCTATGATGATCTTTGCCACATTTTCATCAGGACTCCAGGCTGATGATTCAGAGTAGGATTAACAGTATGCAGAACCAAAGCCCACAGTAAAACACTTGAACATTTGCAGAGAAGCAGCCTTTTTTTTTCCAGAACATATTTTAAAATGTCAGTGAGGTCTTATTTTTAGTAGTATGAAAGACAGACATAATTATTAATATTTTAAATGCTAATTAAAGCAAAGCAACAGGAAACCAAAACTTCATTTTATGTAACACTAAAACTGTCTTAAGACATTCTGCAATTTTATTTAACTACTCAGCAGCAGTCAGATGAGTAAATAGACCTTCTTTTGCAATACATGCTTTGTACAGTTAGAAATACACTTCACTCTGACCGTAGGGTCAGTTACTGACAGTGGCCTCCAAATTTCAATAGCAGCTTTCCCCTCCTCCTTTCATTCAGACAATAGCGTGTACAACCACAGCTCACACCAGAAATTCATTTTTGCAGTGTCAAGCCATCTGTCTGTAAATGCTTCTACAGTTATCATAATACAATTCTAGTTTGTATCACTATAATTCTGGATGGGATGTTAAAACAGAATTACTATTTTCATTGAAATTATTAGCAGCTGATTTTATTAAGCCACCTAGAGTGCATTTAGCTGAGAAGAAGCAACAATGAGTAATTATCCCCACCTTGGGATCAGAGTGGAGCTTTAATTATTTCAGCTTGCTTTTTATTAGACTGTTTGCATACACTAAATAGAAAATATTTTATAAATTTAACAAACAAACAAAAACATTATTATACTATACGAAAGCATGATTTTATCTCAGTAGTTATTCCACCGTCCAATGAAGGTTATGTGCATGGTAGAGAATACCACTTCTTCATCTTTTAACTAAATCAATTCCTGAAAAAGTGATGTTTCTAATCACAGGAGGCCAACATTATATATTCATATAATCACAGAAGTCAAATAACTTTCTACAAGTCATTAAAAGGTGCACATCCTTGACATATGAAAAACTGAATTTAGTAGAAAGACGCCTGAAGCACAGTTTGGGCTAATTCTCAGCTATCCTTTCTAGCAAGGCATCTCATCCATTAATAAGTCTTGCTCTGGGGCAAGTTCAGTCCACAGAAGGGGAAAAAAAAAAGTCAGAGAGAAGGAAAAGAAAAATAATTTTTATTCCACATGCTAATTTTATTCTTATTTCAAAAGATATCCTCAATGTATTAAGTTAATGGATTTTTGTACATACTCGTATAATACCCTTGCAAGCCAAGTATCAATCTCTGTCCCTGGAAAGTCAAATTTGACCATTTAATTTGTAAGCCATGAAACACACCACAGTTAACCAATAAAATACTGCTACCACAGAAGAAATAAAATACTCTGAATCCATATTAAGAGAACCTTTTAAACAACTTTTTTTTTTTTTTTTTCCACAGCACTCTAAATTTAAAAAATATTCTCATGCCAATAAATAAAGGGACATATGTGCACACAAAAACTAATTCATTTTCAATCACACAGTTATGAGTGCAGGGCTGCTGAAGGACCTCTGCTTAAAAGCCTGCTCTCTCTCACTTTCAAAAGGTGCCTTGCAGATGCTTTCAGTTAGCCTGGGACAGCTTCTTTAAAGAATTTAGAAATGCTCGTCCTGCCGAAGTTAACTAAATGGCTTGCTGCTCTCAGTGGTTCAATTACCCTTGAGCAGGAAACTTCAATATAGATAAAAACCAGTTACTAATGTCACTGGCATTAAGCCATGATGCTTCTTTCCTTTTTCTTTCAACACTTTCCTGTGACAAAGTATCGCTGTGATTAAGTACTTTCTCTCTTATTTCCTCAACAGATGATTTATTGAATAGGAACACTAAAAGGAAAACCTGGAAGATGCTTCAATTACCTTTTTCAAGTACCTGATAATCACTGTTTTCAGGAATTAAAAGTTTGAAGAGAAAGAAGCTAGCAGTAATACTTCAGTAAGTTTAATTATAGAGGAAGATTTCTGTAATTCAGAATACATACTAAGGTAACCAAATACAGACCTTTTGCCATAACTACTTGTATATGTTATTTAAAAAAAAAAAAAAAAAAAAAAAAGACCCTTTTTAAAAGAAAACTCTATAGGAGAAGGACTGAAAAAAGGAAAACAGCATAGTCATACAAATGACATTTAAGATCAAAGGTTAAAAAAAATAAAATGACCTTTTCTAATCCTCTACCACAGACCCACCACAACCGTGGTATATTTTTCTGAAGGTTCTGTAATGTCTCTAAATGGGTTACTTTTAATAAATTCCACCAAGGCAAGACACATACTAATTAATTTGCATTTTTGAAAGACTAATGGACAGTGAACATCCCACTTTCTGCCTGTAATTCAAAAAAAAAAAAAAAAAAGTATTCCTTCTTTACGGAGCTTTTATCTTTTGATGTGGTGTGAGTGTAACTTTGAAACGAATCATACTGAAGAAATTTGAGTCCTCTAAAAAAATCACTACATTAGGACATTTATCTTGAGATACATTAGTCAAAGTTACATGTTTACTCTAATAGCTGGCTGCTAAATAACTTCATTTATCTCTCCTATTATATAATAAGCTCTTGTTATTTTTGTAATATAAAATGCAAAGCCATACAAGATTCTGATATAACATTGCTGAATTCAATGCAACTAGAGAAAGTATAATATATATATAATTTATGTTATATATAAAATTTAATATACATATCATATATTATTATATATTATAATATATAAAATCACCATTCTAAAAGACCTAGCAACATTCCTTTTTTTTTTTTTTTTTTAATAATGTTATTCATAATATTCTAATAGTAGAGCACATTCTTGGCATTTTCTTTGCCCAAAGCCATTCTATGTTTCAGGGATTTATTTATCGTGTAGTTATTTGCTGGTATCCAGCACAACTGATGTTACTGCTTAAACAGAAGAAGGTGCAGGAATACAAACTACTGTAGGTTTTGCTGCAAAGACCTCTAGCTTTCCAATGCTACACATGTGCAATCAATTAAAGAAAAAATGAACAGGTGACACCTAAGGCCAACCCTCCCCTTCGTGCACTGACTTGTAAAAGCAATGAAATACTCAAAAGAGGCATTCAGAATGAAACCTTAGTTCCACTGACTTCACCGCCTGGGGCTAGGTTTTCACCCTGGGTGAACTGGAGCCAAGTGTGCAGTGCCAGAGACACAACGGGGTGGGAAAGGATGCAGCGTCCACACGACAGCTCTGAAGTCTCAGCAATCTACCACCTCCCTGCCTAAAAGCTAGGCATTTTTGAACGCTACCTCTCATTGGGAACCACATTTTATCTCTATTCATATCTCCTCTGCAATTCTCCTAATCTAGGACAGCCATTTCTACACAAGGTAAGGGAGAAATGGTACTTTTTCCACCAAACGATTGGAGAGAGGGAAACACTTCTGCCCCCCTGCTTCTGACCAAGAAGATACTTACGCTCCACAGACGTCAAAGTGACTGCACTGCCAGTCATTTGCTCACGCTTTGTGCTTCACCAGAAGGCAGTCGGGTGATCAGACCTCCACTTGCCGTAGCACGGACAAAAGGCACTTACTCAGTGATCACAGTGAGCAAAGTACTATTTTCAAGCCAATGTATCTTAGGAACAATTCCAGTTGCACAGATCAACTTTTCCAGAGTCAGAAACTTCCATACATAAAGAAAAGATGTGCTTGGCTCTCTGCAGAGAAACTTTTTTTTTTTTCTAAGTTTCGAAGGGTATTTCACTTCATGTGTTTTATAAAATGCACACTTCAGTGTTTGGTACAGTGGAAGCAAACCTTCCTTCCTGACTCAGTCACGTCTAACCCCATCAAGTTTTGCTTCTTGTGAGAATACTGCAGGTAAAATGACTCGTGGTGTATGTGCCTACCACCTCATTTCCCGCTTAGTTGTCCCCTATTAAACCTGGTAACAGGAACAAACATTTCCAGCAGGCTGCGGACAGACGCCTGCACTGCTACTGCTCCTCCAGTAAAGCTGCCTTTCAAAATCCCACCTCCGCAGCAAACAGCACAGCTACAGAAAGCATCCCAGGCACTGTCTATACAGAACCCATGAAATGTACTTACAACTAGGACAGTAACTCTTGTTCATTCATTTCTGCTGGTGGTACGGGACATAACATACCTCTCGCCAGCAGCCTACAGCATTGCTGCAGGTAAGATCAGAGAACAGAGGGGCATGGAAAGCTCTTTCCCTGTTGTTTTTCTTCCCATGCAACTGGAATTGGCAAATTTATTTTTCTCAGGAACTAATTCTTGGCTTACATCTGCTCCTCACTAATTTTTAATTGCTTTGGTAGGTTTTTAATTGCTGTGTTCATCACTGTAACACAGTGCCATGTGTCCACTTAATTCACAAAGCCTATTGGACAAAAAAGAGGATTTCTTCCACTGGGCCTTTTTAAGCTCTTACATGAAAACTGAGCACTGTCACAACTTATCCTACAATCGTATGTCCAGATCTGAGACTTGGGTAACTAATGGCACTAACAGCCACTAACTAATTGGGCAGTAATTCAGGCTGTCTATGCACAGGACAGCAGGCGGTTGCCTTCTCAAGGATGCAGCAGAAGCTGCTAGCCTAGGTTTTAAAGGCAGCAAAACTGCCGCCTTCATTTTCCTCTCTACCTTAAAGAACTTAAATGTAGCCAACAGCAACAGTATAAAATTTGCAGCACTCTGGAAGGGCACTGAAGTGCCAAAGAGTTCAAGAGGCTCTTTTTACATCATCTCTTATGAATACATTCAGTACGGAACTGAAATAACTCGATCTTGTGTGCGTACATGAAGTGCCAATACATACATGCTGTTTTACAGGCCTGTTATATATTAATTAGAGTAAGACCCTAGAAAACTAAAAATCAATGTCCTTTTGTTCCTTTCAATTAAAAGTATTAAAAATCCTTCAGTGAGACATGAATGTGAAAGCATAGATTTCTCTTCATTTTGTAGTGTATTTTTCCTCCCTGTTCGGCACAGATTTTTATATGCCACTGACCACTCTGCTCCAGTCATGCTGCTCTGAACTACACCCGTTGCTGTGAGCTCATCGTCATCTAACCAGGTCATTTCTAATGACCATATGAAAGGCCAAGAAAACACAAAGCAATATGCTTCTATGAATCAACATTTTAAAACCCTAAACCTACCCACTGAAGTAAATTTTTTGATCAAGAAAGACAAGCTGCTGAGTATTAGCACCAAAGAAAATCTGACATGTGCCACAACTACTAAACTTCACTTTATTCTTTACTATTGCTTGCCCTTAGGATTTAAGTTTTGATACCTGTGGCCAGTAAAGAGTTCTAGCATCCATTAAAGTGTCTTGAGAAAGGATGCCAAAGGCAAGCAACTTCAAGCACCCCAGAAGTCTTGTATAGCTGTAATGCACTGGAAACTGGAAGAGAGCTCACTGCTGTGCTGTTACTGGGACTGCTGGGCATGACATCATAAACTGCTGCTCAACAGCGACTCATAACTCATTCTGAATAAAAGATAATGCCAAACAAAATAAAGCAAGTAAAACACAGTATTGCTAGGTTTTCAAGCAGAGAGGTTAAATAACCTCTGAATTATTAATTACTTTGTAGGCTGGCCTCACTCCAGAGTCGTGCCATGGAATGTCTTTATCAGACTAGAGTCAGAGTTTCCAAGCACTGCAAAGCCATTAAAATGAAAGCGTTTTGTTTGTTTGTTTGTTTTAACTAATTTGCATTAAGCAACAAGTTGGCAATTTGACATGGTAAAATATGAAGGTCCGCTCAGTATCAGCTTTAACATTTACCTAAAATTACTACAGTTTAGCTCATCGCTTTGATGTGCTCCTAAAACATCATTAGTTATGTTTACATACCAGTTAAAACTGCTGATGCTACTGAAGTCTAATATGCTATTAGCGGGGGAAAAAAAAAAAAAAAAAGAAAAGAAAAGAAAAAAAACATGTAAAAATACCACCACATCCACATCACAGAGAAGAAAACACAAGACACACAGTCATGGAAGGGATTTTTGCTGTGTTTTTTTTTTGCCCTCCCTCTCTGTCTGGAGAGAAACCTTCTCATTTCTATCAGCTCTGTGGGTTATCTGAAACGTATGGTTAGCATCACAACATGGTTCTAATCAAAGCAGTCTGAATTAAGATTATATTTCTCTAAGTGCAAACTAAACTGTACATTAGAGTAGAAACACAAAATATTTCCTTTCCCTAGAAGAACAATGTCTAACAGCTCAAGAGATGGACATGCAAAAAGCAGGGAGTGCACAGCAAAGAGAATTTTTCATTCTGCATCGGTGGCCAGAGTTTTGGCCGCTCTCAGTATTAGCATATGGAAGGCCAAACACGTTGTTTAAATTTATAAATCACACTGAGTGAACACAGATCCATCAGCAAGATGATGCTGGAGTTCAGCCTCAGACATATGGACATTTGCATGCCAAATTAAATAGCAGAACATGGGAAAAGTGTCCTCAATGAATACACTAAGAGGGTACTTAACATTATACACTCTACTGATTAAGGAGAATCCAGCACTGAACTTGTTCAGCAGTCAAAACTGAACTTTCAATTTAATTTCCCTGCACAGCTACCACTCCCAATATATTCTGCCACTTTACCACTACACATTGTCCTGAGATAAACTGCCTCTGCCTGTCCAAAAATTTGCATAAGAGATGGAAAAGTGTGCAGCTGCACACTTGCATATCCATCCAATGCAGGGAAACCAGCTCAGAAGACGTCAAATAGGTTTTTGATGCATCTGGAAGAAATGCTGCCCCCTGCCTAACAGCCAGCACAGCAGGAAATGGGACAGCAGCAACCATGTGTCAGGAGGGGGCTAATCGGCATTGGTGGCAAAAGCACTGATTTGAAAATAATTTAATTTTATATTGTTTGAAACTAAATAACTCTACAGAAAGCGTACAAGTTAATGCCAAAGTTTGAAAACATTCTTCTCGCAATTTAATGCTTTCCTAAAAAGTGACCGATCTTGCTGGGTACTGTGTACCGTGAACGTTTGCCTGGACAGACAGGCAGGAGGTCTAAATTAGCATGCGCCTGTCATCGCTAGCCACTGCTTCACTCCATGAACTGTGATCACATATCAGCAAAGTCATGTTCTCCCTGGAGAGTGCTTCATTTAAAAATACAGTAATGGTTTCTTTATGGATTTCCTGCAAAATGCTACAATGCTCAGACAAGCATTTTGAAAGCTTAGGAAAGGATGTTACTATTTTTACTCAGAGATAAATAAAAGCATCAGTGGAAAATATGAGATTTAAATAGCTATTAAAATAGCTCAAATATTTTCAGCTATTTCAGTGTTAAGAACTGATTTAACAAGATTTCTCTATTATCTCTACAATACAAATTCAAGCATAATTGATAAACTTTAATTATTTTTTCTCTTTTCCAGCATTAAATGCTGCTAACTGCACAATTTTACTGATATTTACTAATGAATCCCATACTGCAACACACTTCATTAAACTGTAATGATACTAAATAAAAATGCCTTAACAAGAAGTGCATACGGCACTAAAGTAAATGACAAATCTATCCTCACTTCTAAATCTGTACTTCAACTGGAAGATGTAGAAACTTAAGGATGGACATCTAACCTCACTAATAGACCAATATTTACCTGGAATTAGTTTCATCTGTAAAACACAGCGTGCACATTTATGTATTTGATTAGCTTGTAATAACTGATAACACTCATACGTTAATGTCCATGTGCTTTTGTTTTCGGAGTGAAAAAACAGCAGCAGAACACAACTCTTGCTGGTGTGTATGCTCTACAAAGGCAGATAGATGTATTCACAGACACTAGGAAGAACCACCCAAAGCTTCACTGATGGCTTTGCTCTCTCACTTATTAAATACTCATAATGAGGCAGTGCTTATCATCTCTCTCAGCACCTATGGAAACTTCCAAGCAACTGTCTCATCCTTGCCTCCACCTCTCTAGAGAAAAAAATGGAACTGCTTTAACTCCCACCAGCAGTTGGGAAAAGCTTACTCCAATGCATAGTTTTTAGACAGCAAGGACCCAAAAACAAGGTAGACAGTGCACACTTTACCTGGTTGGGAACCCTTGTCTGAACAAGCATGAGACGGATTCAAGCCTGGATTACTCATTTGCCAGCAGTGCACATAGGTGGTGGGGTTGTTTTGTGTTGTCTCATACAGTAAATGAGACTATCCCCTAAAAAGAGGAACACATCTTAATACACTTGCTCACTCTTGCATGGATGTTTTTATGAAATTTTTCACATAAGTCTAAGAAACTTTGAGTCGAGCTGCAGACAAATAAGATTGTATTGTGATTTTTGTTGTGCCTACAACTAATAGCAGATACCTACCCTGCATTTACAATTATAAAGAGTGTGTTTGAGGGTACATTTTATAAGAATCCTGCCACAGTATCTGAGTACTTCATTTTGCACGTTATTTAAGGAGTTGGGGTTTGTTTGGGTTTATGTGCTTGGGAGTTTTACACAATACAAATAAATACTGTGTGTGCAGTCAAATATTTGGCTGCATTCAATTCATTAAACCACTTTTCTTCTGCAGTATTGAATTTATCCAGCTTAGAACAGAACACTCCCTCATAGCCTGAGCAGGTAACGGATACTACTGTTACTATGAGCTTTTCTGCTTGCATTTTAGAGAAATGTGTCTTTCCTTATGCCACCCAGAAGTAAACATGTATGGAGTCTCATAAGCAAAATGTCCATTAGGATATAACAATCACAGAATGGTTTGGGTTGGAAGGGACTTTACTTTAAAGATCACCTAATTCCAACCCCCTGCCATGAGCAGGTACACCACCCACTAGCCCAGGTTGCCCAAAGCCCCATCCACTAGAACTTTTTCAGAAGTCCAATCATCTTGTGATGCATTTCTTACCAAAGAAGATGTTAGTATTGATTTAAGGTATCAGAGGATGAAACCAGATTAAAATTGGGACAATTCTGCATTATGAGTTAAGCTATCATGAGAGACTTTGGAAAAAGATCCAGAACAATTCTAACCTCAAATTAGTGTGGAGAAAGTGCAGGCACTACCCTGTGAACGTGCATTCTTGTCAGATCATGGTTTCCTTTTGAGAGTGACCCAGGCTGAGAAAGCTACCACCCCTGCCAGACAAACACAGCCAAACCCATACAGCTGGGTTCATGAACCACTAACCCCATGCAGGTACTGCATTAGGGGATCTCACATGCTAGGGGGGAAGGTCCAGAATGGGGAACACAGTGGAGTGAGACAAAAAAAAAATAGTTCTTCTGATTAGAAAAGAAAATAGAGCAGCTCCAATGTTTATTGCTGTATTCAAGCTCTTCAAAATACACAATAATTCTTATTTTCATAATTAGTATGAAAGATTCTAATTAAATTCATAAGTCAAATTCATATTATGAAAGGCCACTTTTTCATATTCGTTTTACTGAGCTTTACAGTGAATCTCAACTTCTCTCTTTGTAGTATATCAGCTTCAACTTTTTTGATTAAAAGCAGTTTTGTTTCCTTTTAGAAATCTTGGTTTTGTAACATTTCTTCACTTACTTTCAATATTTCTTATCAAATATGCTGACATACAAGACTGAATGCTGAATAAGACAGTCAATATTATCCACAAATTTAGACTTGCAAAACTAAAACTGCTTCTAGTTCACGCTGCATCAGAAACTGGGGGTTCACATAACTGTCTACATTCATATTTTACAAACACGATGAGCATCTTCATGCACCCGTCATAAACACTTTTGACTCAAGTCACTGAATGAGATTTTTATTTAGGTGACATGATGACATTTCCCTTATTACTCCCAACTCCTTACTTAGGAAATAACATTTTTTTTTCCATTATTCTGGATTAATTTCTGTATGTTCTGATTTTCTTTTCCTTCAAATCAGTTGTTTTTTTTTTTTCCACTGCATTATTAAATATTTTCGCCCATCTTCAATTTGCTTTGCTGTGTTCATTCCAGCTTTTATTTATATTTTATGCCAATATTTCCTAGATCATTCTCCTAGTGACAGAATCTGATGTTGCACATTCTATAAAACCAGGCTTTTATGGATTGTGATTCCTACTACAATGACTAAAAGCATGGAAGTGGCAAACAAAACTATGTAGGATAGTAAATGAAGCACTAGACTGCCTATTTCAGTTCTTTCAGTTTTACTGCCTATTGTGATTGTGTCAAAGCAAAGTTAAAAAAGATTCAGATTTAGTAATTTTTCTATGGGAACTGAACAACCGTACTCCCATACCTACATGTTTTCAGCATGCTGTTTTATTGAGTGCCCATGCTATATTTAGTGCAGAACCTCTCTATTTAGCTACTCCCTGAAATTATCCTCAACAGTGAAAGAAGTCTGTCTCTTATGAAAAGCTGTCCAGGCTGGTCTGTCCTGAATTGTCTTTCTAGTCAACTTGGAAAAATGTGTTTTTATGTTTTTATGTGTTTTAAGTCCTAGACTTTTATGATTCCTCAAACTGCACAGAGAATTCTTCCATAATTCCCTCATAAGTAGGGCTAACTCTTCGTACCTCAAATTCCTCCAAATTCTTAAGGCTTATACATTCCATTATATCTCAATGCTCAATTCAAAAGTCAATTTGTTTCAACACATGTTGTGAGAATAAAATGATTTAAATATAAATGAACGACAAGTACACCATAAGAATTGCTTCCAGTAAAGACAGACTTTACGAGAAGTTTGCACCCTGTTCATTTAAACTAATTTTAAGTGGCACTAGCACAAGATTTTATGTTATTCACCATAATTATAAAATAAACTCTACAGAGCACTCCAAGTTATTATTTAATTCCTGTTGCAATAAGTAAACTCCTAATGCAGACACAGATGCACGGTTTGAAACTCCATCTTTCTCTCAAATATTTTGGAATACTACATTGCAGTCACCGGTTCTAAGAACTACAGAAAGCTATGGAAGATGTCACAGCTTCATTGGGAAAAACCACCTTAACTTCAGTTTATGGGAAAAACGAAGTAATGGAACTGTACAGAGTATCTAAATCACCCAAATTCAGAAGACAAGTCGTATGAAAATTGATTCAATTCAAATATTCTGGAAATGCAATGTTGGGAAGGTGATTTCTTTTTATTTTTTGCTATGATTCTGTAAAAAACACTGAAAAAAAAAGGCAGTTCCCATCCAATTTGGCTATTTTATTTCAAATATTCATATTGATGAAGTTAATGAACTGTTCTTTACTCTTGTTGTTCAAGCTTTTTTGTTTTCACAAGCTCTTCCTACGGTAACTTGCTAGAATAAAATTGCCCTGAAGCTGTTACAGCTTTGAAAGGCATTCCTAGACATATCAACTTTTTCCTGAAATACATCTCACAGAAATAGCTCATCTAATAGTTTCTTCTAATGTTACACAGTAGCAGGAAATTACCCCGCTTAGAGCAGATTAGGCCTTATTTTGCAGCAGCAGAAGGAAATCTAAATCCCCACCAATCCAAACAGACAAAGATTATTCTATCCAATTTTACATACAGAACTGAAGAACTGAAAAAACAAGATCACATAACTCAGTCCTCTGATATGGGTTATTTCATTGGATTTGCTGGGACCTTTCCCCTGATTAACGTTAATCTTTTGTAAGACAAAGATTGGTGCAACTTTGACAAGCTCATGATTTCTTCTGGAAGAAATCTCTGGTAGCTGACCTAACATCTCCCATTCCCCAGATCCTCCCCAGACATAATCAGATGCCCCAGGTCAAAATAGCTGCCAGGCAATAAGAAAAGAAACTGCATTACAAAGACAGAAACTCACCCTTAAACCAGCACTGCTCTATTCTTGCAAGAATGAAGGAAATATGTGTCTTGTTACATCTGTGCAAAGCTTGTGCAAGTAACAGTGTGCCATCCTGTTATTTCATAGATGGCAATGAGCTCACACCCTTCTCGAGCCATGTATGTTTTTTGTGAGTCAATAAGTAAGGCACATTTTCATGGTGGATTCTGCTATCAAGTTTCTAATGTGCACAATCCAATTTCATAAATTAAACTTCAAAAACCTTAAATAAAACATTCAACATTAGTAAAGCATCTTCTATTTTTTTAGTAACTTAAATATTATTTGTAGATAGTGGGGGAGAAACCACCAAGACTGTTTTGTGACACAGATTTTCTATATTTGCAAGATCAATGCGAGATGGTTTGTGCATGTTTATTTACATTTATTTTCAGTCCTAAAAGAAAATAGTTACTACCATATTGTTGTAGGCATAATACAGCATTCCCACATCTAGTCCCATAGAAAGCAGGAAGCTACACATTTGATGTAGAAGCCCTAAAAGACAGGAAAAGAAGAATCAAGCCACTAGTCAGCACTCATGTCATGATCCTTTCTCAGGTACATTTCCTAGACTACTCTACCTATAAATTCCCCCAGCAATTTTAACTCCATTCTCCTCAACTTTCCAATTTCTCAATACATTCTGTATAAAATTACCATCACTTCTCAGAAGCGTAGTACAGTTTTTGTAAAAGAGTTTGCATAAAGAAAGAGAAGAAAAGTGACTTGAGTAACAAGAAAGGAAATTACATGCTGTACTATGCCAATTCAAGTGTTGATGAAGTCCCGCAGGTAAGTAGTTCATATGTATTGGATCAAAATGGACCAGAAATTAAGCAGAATAGGCTCTAAGGTTCAAACTAGCAAGCACATTCCATCATACACAGAACTTATATAAATATAGCAAATTGCAACAACTGCCTATTATACTAGTGTCAATTTAAAACCTCATTTTAAAAACAAAAGCTACTTGTTTCAGATTTACATTTCCCTCAAAACTGTATAATTCAAAATGTTTTTTAAAGAAATACCAAACAGCTTCTTCAGATTGCCATGAAATTTTCAGGCCCACCCAAGTTTCAAATAATCTCTTCTAATACACCATGAACTAACAAAAATAAGTGTTTGACACTTCATACTAAAATGCCACCTGCTAATAGAGGAGGTAAAAAATATAAGTCCTCCACAGAATTCTCTTCAAATCTCATATGTTACATTGACCACAACAAGACCTATAAGACCTTCAACATAAACTTAGCTTTCTAATGTATTACATTCCAGAGTGAAAGATAATTTTGAAATGAAACGAAGAGATTATGTGTTATGCTGGGACAGAGTAAATTTTCTTTGTAGAGACTCATATGATTACTGTGTTTTGAATTTTTGATGAAAGTAGTGGTGATAACAGACCAACAGTTGTGGCAGAGCAGTGCTTGCACTAAGTCAAGGCCTTTCCTGCTCTTTGTGCTGCCCTGCCAACGAGGAGACTGGGGGTGCACCAGGAGGTAGGAGGGGACACAGCCAGGGCAGCTGGCATCTTTCTACAAAGCAATCAGTACAGCTATGCTCAGAGGCTCATCCCGGTACAAGCAACCTGGAATAATAATCCCTTCATTTGCAAGGAAAAGAAAAACATTACTTAAATTGGAACACTGATGGCAGCTACTAATAAGGAGATCTGATAAAATGGTTATTAACCACCGAAATCATGAAAGACTTCTAAAATGAAGGATTAGTTCTTTATCTCAGAGCTCATCATAGAGTTCTTTACCACTTTATTCTTTATGTAACTGAGTTTATTTTCCCCTTCTACAGTTCTCTGTTTATAGCTCCCTATTAAGTTTCCATTTCTTTCTGAAAGCATATCACACGATCATCTTTATTTTGTCAGTATGGCAGCAATGACAAAAAGGGAGCAGGACTGCAAGCTGCTTCTCTGCAAGGCAGCTTTCAGAAGGTTCGCTGATTACTTCAATTAGAGAAACAACATGCTTCGAGGTTGGCCAACCTCACCTATAAGTAGCTCTGGACAGTAGATACATTAGAAGGTGAAACATTACAAGTTAATTAAAATACAGCGATGACAAGATTAACAGAAGGGAATAGGCAAAATAGTACAGCAGGCACTTGCATTACCCTGACATAAATTCCTCCTCTTGTCAGTTTAACATGCTCAAAGGCTGCTAAGCAAGTAGCTGGCTTGGACCTCTTGGTCCCTCCAGTGGGCAGCTCCTCCAGTTGGCTCTCCCAGAGATAGATACCCACACGTACACCTGCCTCCCAAGTCGCTCAGCCTGCTATCCAGCTTGACGTTGGCTGGTGACAGACACTGACACGCTCCTGCTGTTGGCACTTAGACCATACACTCCCTCAAACACAAGACAGTGTTCCACATGGGAAAAGGGTTAGAAACGGGGTATGATGAGAAGACCGGACACATAGTGCTGATTGGGCACAGTGCACAGCCGGGCAGTCATACCAACCAGCCTGAGGGCAAGCAGCCAGTCCTTCTTCTCCCCCTTTTACCCAAAATCTGCCCTGACAATTATTGCTGGCTGTCTCCTCTCAGCCCACAGGGACAGCCTCAGGAGGAGCCAGGTCAGGGGCTCCATCTCCCAGGCTAGGCTATTGGGGTTCCTTTGCCCTTGGCTGTGCCTTCTCACAAGGGAGCCTCCCCCCTTAGCCCCTCTTTGAAAACACCATTTCTCTCATTTTCTTCTTCAACAGGGGTACAAACACTGGATTCGCATTCTTTTACATTGCAAGTTAATAATGTGCTGATGATTTCCACACCCAATTTTGGAGATGACATCTCAGTGGGCCTTTCTCCAAGGCTCCTCCAAATATGCTCCAATGTGTCCCTTAAGGAAAAGTTTAGGGCCCTCCCTGCTGAACACTTTTGCAAGCTTTTATACACAATATAATCAACAAGCAGTATTAACTGTACCTGTATTGAATTTATCCTACCATCTGTTGCTCACTTCATAATACCCATTGAGAACATGTAAAAACATCAGTACTAAGGGCAAAGTCTTATCACATGGAGTTTTAACCACACCACCTCATCCTGTTCTTAGTTTTATATGTTTAAGAAATCAGAGTGAATGACTACTTAATGCAATAATGTGCCCCCTTTTAAATATTCTGTACTTGACACAGAAGAGTTCTGATTTAATATGCTCTCCAAATGCTTTTATCTTTCAAATAATGAAAAGGAAACCTTCCATATAGTTTTCTCATGAGTGAAAGCCATCATTTCCAATCACACTCATTTCCTTGATATCTACGTTACCATGAAATGTTTATGACAGTTAACTGTTTTGAAGTAACCTGTGTATTTTTATTCACCTTATTTCTATGATGAGAGACCTCATGGCAAGGATGGAATAACAATATGGAAACTAACCATCTAATCCAACTGGACACAATTGATTGAAGTCTTATTATTTCCATGTGTAAGAGGAAACTAAAGCCAACTGCAATCCACAGTTTTTGGCATTCTCAGTATGCTTCGCATCCAGTAAAAATGAATTTCACTTTTCATTTTTATTTTTACTGCACACTGATATCAGACATATAGACTTTACTTGATTGTTTAAGGAACGTGTTTAAATGAATTTAAAAAGCAAGGTCTTTATTATGCCTACTGCTCTTGAAAAAGCTGTTACGTTTTGCAAATGATGTTCTGCTCTCTTTTGCAGAATGGATATTCTTAAAAATAACTGGTATCGAAACTTTCATAAAGGATGCTGAAATCTTCAAGAACAGATATAAAGAGTAACAACAGTATAGTTATAAAACAGATTCAAGTCAGCCAAAAGAAACTCACGATGGATAAATTCAATGCCAAAGAGTTATATTTCAATTTATTCTGAAGTAGCATGTGTGATAAATTAACTAATATTTCTCAAGAAACAAATCCTCATTTCCTAAAAAATTTAAATGCAAGATTATTAGTTACCATCATGAAACAAATATATGCTTTCAGTATGAACCAAAAGAAACAGTCCTTTATTAAAGGTTTTTAAAGTTCATTTGCTAAATATGTCATATTTGTCAATATATATATCCCTGATATGAAAAACAAACCAAGATGGATCAACCACATGAGTCCCTTTCTTAGTGGAGGTCTGAGGAGATTAAAAACTCATTTTTTAGTTTCAGCAATATATTGATCATACCATGAAATGAATCTTCCAGTAATATTTACTGATAAGCTTTTTTCTTCATCTTTTTCTCTCCAACAAACATATTTTTTATGCCACTAAATCATGAGATTGCTGCCTTACTTTAAAAAAAGTTCTCTCTTCAGGTGTTAATTAATAGTAACACACAACACTAAAAGACAGGTACCACTGATTAACTTTTGACATTTTCCTGAAGAAAAATCATCACTTTCAAGACACAAGGTTGGCAGTGCCAAATGGCTACTAGATTACAAGGTCACCTTTAGAAAGGGAGAAATGGAAGAGGGATCAAACACTGCTTAGATGATAAATATTTGCTTCTTCATGAAGACAATTTTCATACACAAAGTGAATTATCTTCACAGTAACATTAAAATTAATACAACTACTCTTAAAAAAAAATGTTTCACAAATACTAAGAAACTTAGTTTTCTGACTCGTTATGCATATTTAACTCAAAATTACATTCCCAGAACAATTAACTCCATTATTTTCTAGAAGAAAAAAGGCTAATTTCCAAGTTTAACTGTCTGTATAGCTTTTTTGTGTGAGAATTTTAGAATCAACTTTAGCTGTTCAGATAAAGTAATGCAAGCATGCAGAAATCTGAAATTAAACCAAAACAAATAAAAAAATATGAAAACCCCAATTTTGAATATAGTGATAACCATTATTTTATAGATAAACACACTCAGGCATGCAGAATGCTTAAATACAAACAGTCTGTGTACCTGAACTGTAGAACTGATTTCCGATGCAAACCCTCCTGTTAAAGGAGCCTCGTGGCTAATCAGCAATCGCCCAGTCTTCACCACAGACTGAAAAGGAAAAACAAATATAAAAATGTAATAAATTACAGCTCTTGTCATTTCTTACCTGTATTACTTAAGAAATATATGAATTGTATGGTATTAGCAGTACTTAAGTGTAGCTGCATTTTCCCTCTTGCATTTTCACTGAAATGAGAAATCATCCCATAAATCTAAATTGGGTAATTATTAGAACGTTTTTTTACTAGAGAATTTCCTAGAGAAGTGTTTATACCTTCCATTCCTTTCTAAGCAAATAGTAAGAATAAAAATAGATTCTACTGGATTATCCTATCAATTGAAATTGTAACATTTCTGAAAAAGAAAAGATTTTTAAAAGTCATCAACTTGGATCCTGTGAAAAATAAAGAGCACACATGCAAATAAATCCTTCAATGATAAACCTTCCTGACCAGACCCTAGGTAAAATTCATGAATAACAACTATTCAAAACTATTTAGCAAGAAGACAATTGTATGGATTAATGTTTCTTATTCAGGTTTTACACAGCGATTGCAAACATTTTCTAATTCTAAATCTCAAAGTTTGTGAAGTTGATATGGAATTCACTTCTAGAAATAATTCCATAGCACGATACATGCAGAATGTAACATAAGCTAGTTTTAATCAAAAACAGACTGTGTTTATATTAAAAGACAATGATGAAAGCAAAATAGTTTAATCTGATGAGAGTATAAAGCTTCAATACAACCAAATATCTCAAAGTTTATTGTAACTACATGCTAAATTGCCTAGATTTCAAAAATATCAGATGCCTCTGGTTAGAAATATTGCAGCCAAGCTTTACTTTTCATAATAAACATTTTACCATTTCATAAGGTGGATAAAAAAGTTCCATGAACTTCTAGATTTACATATTGGGAGGGGGGGGGGGGGCGACATCAAAAGGTTGTTGTATAGTAATCTTTCAATGACAGGACAGTTAGAGACATATTTTTAAATATAATTCCACAGTGTACTGTTAGCATACCAGTAGTCATCACGAAGGAAAGCCCAAGATACTGGTAGCTATCAACTCAACTTTTCTTAAAGATATGAACTTCTCCAGTGGGGCAGCTCCAGGCTATCTACCTTATAGAATATATAAAGGCTATGTCTTAATAATTCCATTTTTGTTATGAACCCAGTATTTTCCTAATCCTTTCTCTTTTCTAATGCAGCTCATAGGCTTTAAGTAGCTTGTCCACAAAGGTACTGGCAGGTCACAGGCCAATAAGCAATATGAACCATATACTATACTATGGAGGAGCCTGACAACATTCAGATCTAAGCAAGACAGGAAAAGGCATTCCAACAGTTGGAAAGTGAGGTAGGATATTTCCCGTATGTATTATGCCTGCACTGGAAACTCATAGCTAGAGAGCAGAGACATTAAATGCACTACAAATCTGTCAAAGACACCAAAACAACAGCTCAAAAAAATAAACACTCCAGTTTAAGTTTGTTATGATAAAACTGATACGACTAATCAATTTACAAGTTTAGTGTTTTTTTTATTGTGTGCTTTTTGCTTGTTTGTTTTGAGAATCCTCTTATTTTAAATGAAGATATTTATTCTTTTGCATATATCTATTCTGAGAAATACATACTTTGAAACATTACAAGCTATCATTAAAATCACCATGTCAGGTAAAATAAAAAGTACCTGTCAGGCAACCATGCTAGCAAAGCTTGGAGGCCCTTGGTACCAAACCCAGCTTGTTCAGTGCCAGCATGGATACCTGCAGCTCATTGTGCCATATAGAAATACCTTTAAAATCCTTCTATATGTTAAAACAGAATCAAAATGAGCAGATGTTAATCATTACACTGTATTACATTATTGTATCAATCTGGATTTTAAGGAAAGATCCAAGTATTCCAATTCCCAAATATTACAGGCTCTGCTGTATTAATTTTTGTTTGAAGTTTCACACTTGTTCCTAAAACACTGTGCATCTTTCAGAAAGACATGCAATGTTAATTGTGGCATTTCAAGTGTTTGCAAACGCATCACAGCTATTGCTAAGCTGTTCCAATGTTTAACTGCTTTCCCTGGTAAAATCTTGCACCTTATTTCTAAACCAGTTTGGCTGAGTTCAACTTCAAGCTGCTGATTCTTATTTTCCTTCTGTTTGCTATCTATCATCTTCTAGGAGAAGCTATCTATTATCACATTTCTACTCCCCACGCGAACATGTTAAGATTGTGATCAAATCATCTCCTACCCACAATTTTGCTAAACTAAGCAGACTGAGCTTTAAATCTTTCATCATATAGCACACTTCCAGTTCCTTCATCATTCTTACAGCCCTTCCCTAAATCATCTCCAGTTTTCAGTGTCCTACGCCCATCTCAAACCAGCATTCCAGCCTTTTACAGAGCAACACCAAACACAGAGGCAATGTAACCTCGGCACTGCGGTTCTTGGATGCATAAGGCCTTTTGGCCAAAGCATAACCCCATGAGTCCAGTTTCAACTGACAACTGTGATTCCCCATTCTTGGGAAACGATATTTTTTGCCTTTAACAAATAAGTGCTTTCTGGAATAAAGAGGGAATAATAGTCTGCATTCATTATTTCAAGATGCAAAATTATATTTGGATATGCTGAAAAACATAACAATAGCCTGAACCCAGCCCAGTCAATGAATCCAACTTCTCTTTATCAGTGATCGAGTGTCTATTTCTCCAACGGCTTCCTACCTCCAACATTTTTCTTTTTAACCAGTAATGGTTTTAAATGTTTTCCATATCTTTGATAAAAATACTAAACAGGTTAAAAAACAAGCAAAAAAATCACACTATGCAGGATCTCAGTGACTTTATTATGACCATTCATTAACATTGCCCTTCAAAACAATACAGTTTAAGTCAGGGCAGCCCTACTGCCTTACTTCTCAGCTATGTTAATTTGTTTTGTGAGCACCTACTAAAGTTCTCAAGCAACTTCTCATTGTTGATCATGTATTTCTAAGTTATTTCTCCCTACTTGTTTTTTCTAAGCTATTTTTTTCATGGTTTTGTAGATCATTCCTCCTAATTGTTTTGGTACACAATTTGGAGAGTGGAGTTGTTTGTTGTTGTTGTTGTTTTATTTTGTTTGTTTGTTTTTGTTTTAAAAGAAAAACAGCTCTGTAATGCATCAGATAATTAATGAATTACTGGTCAAAAAATACTTTAGTTCAGCAAAGGTCTCTGTCCTCTTCATTTTAATTATATTGTTTTCTCTACCAAAGACTACAGTACCATACAGCAATAACTGCAAACAGTTGCAACAGATGTTAATATTTTTTTATAAAGCAAAAATTTTATATGCATGTATATACTTTTTCTACATTGGCAGTGTTCTAGAATGATTAAGTTATAAAATTCCATATGAAGATGCAGAAATTAAAATCTTATTTCCTGGAAATAAAGAAGTTAATGAGTTAAAACAGAAAATCTCACAAGTACCTGCTCTACAAGCTATAGAGCACAGAGGACATGAATTGTTAATGATTGTTTGCAGATATCAAAGCTCTTCTATAAAGCATTAATTTCATTTTTAAATTAAGCTACAAAGCATTACTCCTTGTCAGATCAAACGAGTCAGGCACTCAACCTCCAGGGTAACCAAAATCCAACATTCAGAAGAGCATTTTGCAGTCCAAATATTTTATCAAACAACTTTGTCTACAGTGCAGTAGACATCAGCTAATGGGGTCCTCACCTTTCAAACCAAATTGGAAATACCACTGGCATAAAAGCTGAAGAAAGCAGTGGATAAATCAGCACGGTGTACCAAACTGGCCATCACAGAATTCTACTGGTTTGTCACCTTTTAAGAAGGCAGAAAGTTGGAGTGTATTTTTCATTTGGATTAGCTAGAGAAACAGGCTGTCTTTCTAGAAATTAAGTATTTTGTCCCCTCATACCAATACCTTTCACATTCCTAGAAGGGCTCGACACTTCTCCATTTCCCCAATAGCTCACTGTCTTTCGAAATACGAGTCTTTACACTTAGTCCTACATCACTGAGGGATTCAAAGGTTTAAATGCATGCACATAATGCAGCTCACACAGAGTACTTTAAAAATGCATCTTCAAAGAATACAGTGAGGCTTAGGAGACTGGCACTGATATAAAACGTTTCTTCTTTACACCCATAACCAGAAGTTGTTGCTAGCTGATCTTTAAATTCCAGAGAGACTTTTGAGGATGCTAAGTGTAATTTTAGGTATCTCCTGTCTCAAATTAAATGAAAACTGAAAGTTTTGTTTGTTAGCTTTAGGAATGATCCACAGAGGAAAGTCAGAAGAAGTATCCAGGGATTCAAGAGAGCAGGGGTCTCAGTCATTCTGTGTTTTCTTCAGAGCTGAGTCCAGCTGATGTCACCCTGGTTGCTCCCAAAAGGGAGGGCTCCTGTCCTACCCAACACCTCGGCTTCCTATCCTGGCATCTCCTCAAGCACTTATGGGGCTGTGGGGAGAGCCAGTTTCAGGAGATAAATTGGTTTGTCCTGCAGTATTTTACAGTTAGCAGCCAGCACCACCGGAGAGATGGGGAATCAGGGTCACCTCTTTCAGAAGCAGCCCAGCACACCCCTGCAGTGCTCCCACTGAGGCCCAGTCAGTGACACTCCATGCACAGGCCCTCACACCACTGTCACCTGTGCTGCAGCTCGGCATTGGAGAAAAGATGCTAGGGCTTTCAACTACTACATTAACCCTAAAACAAGAACAAACAGACATACTGAATATAGATTTTCACCTCAGTTTCCTTGTCAGAACTGCTTTACATCAGTTTAACACAACAGCAACAGTTCAGGTTTCTCCAGAGCACGAGGCTAGAGGCATGATCCCCCCAACCACCCTCTAGCACCTTTGCCAGACTGAATCTTTCAGGTTGCATACTGAAGGTTTTCTGAACTGCCGCCCAATGTTTTTGCAGTGAAGCAGCTTAGCAAATTATTTTCAACCTCCCTCACCGCACTCTTTATCCAAGAGTTTCCATAATCACTTTTCTATTCAATTCTCAGTTCGTCATCTTGGCTGCTTTCTCCTCTCCTACAGGCACTGATGACAGAATAAAATAATACACGCCTGGTGCTTCCAAGCGCTTTGAAATCTAAGTGCAGACATTACCAGTAACATGCTGTGCCCTTACTCATGGGAAAGCTGACTTAAACCAAAACGAGCTTGATGGTCAACTGTATTTTACACTATTACTCTATGCCCACGGTAACAGTGCTATTTCCACTGTCACCAGCTGCTTCACTAACACAGCAATTGCCTTTAAAGAAATGATCAAAGCCAGTATTAGATTATATATGTCTGTTATTTTATCACACTGGCAAGCTGTCTATTTCTGTAAACTTGTTCTCGGAAAAAGATTTTCCATCTCTTATAGAAATTTTTTTGATGTTCACTCTCCCGTTTAAAGTTCTGCATACTTTTGATCTTGTTCTTTATAGACTGTACAAATTTTCTGCATAATTTAAAAACTAGCTTTCCAAAATAATTTCAATGAAGCTGGCAGAAGCACGGAAATATTATATCTCATTTTCAATGAACATGTATGCAAACAATTATAAAATTACACATAAATCAACATTAGTAGATATGTGTCTTTACTGAAAACCAGCCAGGATACAGAAGCTTAAATAAAAGAAAAAACACCCTTGGTAAAATTTCAATAAATGCCTTGAAAAACTTTGTTCCTTTTACATTTTTAGGTCAGCTTTAACAAATTTGTTCTTAGAAACGGTAAAACCTGATGGAGGCTACTTTCCCCAGATCCCCTAATTTCTACTTTTCTTTCAATGTTTCAATAACAAACGAAATTGCATTGCTATATTCATTGTACTGAATATCATAAGCACAGGGATAGAAATAAGATCTCAGATTTCTATTCAGCATTTCCCGGAGAGAAATGTACAACATATCCTGACAGATGAAACACTGAAGATTATGTTTACTATGTACATGAAGAGATCAACACCATGACACTAAGTCCAGTGCATCCCAGATATAAAGAACTATTATTGGTGCATGTGGTATATCAACAATCTTAACAAATGCAATAATTATGTCCCCAATTTCCAGACACCCTAGAGCCATGCTGGAGCTGTAGGATCTCTGGAAAGTCAAACAAATAGATCCTCAAGCACTCTTTTACCATAGTACAGGAAGAAGGAATGAAAAAGAATAGGAACAGGATGTGTCCCAAGAAGCCTGGAGGTACAAAACCCTCAAACTTACTAATGGTCAAGATCCAGTTTGCAAATTATAGGTATCAGTTCCACAGAACTACCTTCTCCAAGAAGTAGTTAAAGCAAAAAATTTTATGCACTCTTTAAAGCTTCAAAAATAATTCTTGAAGAAAAAAATATGAAATTAATCCAAATTAAAAGAAGATATCATATAGTCTGATTTTCAACAGCACTAAATTCCCAGATGAAAAGCAAAAGCAAGCCTTCAGATCTACTGTATTATACCTACACTACACTCCCAAGTTAACTGAAACTTATTCATCAGTAAAATCAAGATGCAAAGATGAACAAATGACATGCAATAAATATTTTATTTCATCACATACAGCTCAACAGCCCAAAGTATGAATAAGATTTCTCAACTACTGGTAATCAGGGAATCATAGAACAGTTTGGGTTGGAAGAGGAACTTAAAGATAATCTAATTTCAACCCCCAAGCCATGAGACAGTCTGGCTTACACACATTTTGTATAGATTCATAAGGCTAGTGTAAGTAAAATCAACACACATGTCCGAGTAGAGCAATAATATAGCAGACAATCCTAGCTGTACATTGGCAGCAATGTAAGTAGATCAAGGGATAAAACCACTTGGAAAAGCGAAAATGTCATTCTTATTCCATCATTCAGGAAGGCTATAAGAGAGAAATCTTTAACAAAGTCTTTCCAAACAATTAAATGAAAAAACGTGAAGCTCTGTAATAGGCGAGACTGCTGATTAACAAACAGCAGGGAACAAAAAAGAAAATCCAATTTCTTTTTAACTTCACTTCAATAGCTGAAGCATTGCCAGTCATTTTAACTGGTCTACATTAGCAGAGCGCAAATCCTTATCTTCCTGCTAGTAGTTAAACAAAACAGAGGCTTTTAATCCATTACTGCCTGCTTGTTGAGCTCACGCAGCAGAGAGCTGTGCTTTCTGACCAAGAGGCCGGCATCCATGCTTTGCAGGTGGCACAGCAGCTGCTGCTGGCACCGGCTGGGGTCTGGGCAGAGCTCAGAGCTACCACCAGCTGCTGCAACACAGAATAAGTTCCCCCAAAATGGAAGGAACTGCAGTAGGAAATTTACATGGCAAGGAAAACCAGGTCCAATTTGCAATTTACACGGTGAGGACAAGCCGGTCCATTAGCGTCCCAGACTGCAAAGAGCATGAATATGAATGGACAAGAATTCTGATTTCTAACAAAGAAACAGAACATGGTCCTTAGAAGCACGTGGCATTTACAGAAAACAAGTGGGGATTTGAAGGAAGGAACTGAGAACAGCCCTGTATTATGTTAAACACAGCAGGCATCCTTATCACACTGGGGCAAAGAGGCTGTCCTGCTGCACAGCCCTCCTGTGACATAATTATTATACCCTCACCTGCCTCGTGTGAAATGAAAGATGAAAATAAACCCCCAAAAAATTAAAACTAAAAAAAAAAAGTTTGTAGTCTCTCGCCAATTTGTTTCAAATGAGAGTAAAAGATCAGCTACTACAGAAAATAGACAAAGATCTAAAATCATAATGCATTACAACTCCACATATCATAATGAGCTGTTTTATCTAAAACCAAATGATTAGTGCTACATGGAAGAATTATCAAAACATGTACTAGATGTTGTAGACAGCTGTCATACTGTCTGTTGAGGTCTTTCAGAAGTTATTACTGTGCATTCTAATATTGACTTCTAATAAGGAATAAAGCTCCCAGAATGAATTTAAATTAATTTTACAGGACCAATTTCAATCTGTTCTCCCTAACAAGTCAGTCTTGCTGTACTTCAGCCTGGAATCTACTTCCACCATCTCAGTGGTATCAGCACAATATACTCAGATTAAAATCCTAATGACAGCTCAAAGGCAGGGAAAGAAACAAGCAATTTGGATTGCTGGAAAAGGTTGGAATGCATTTTTGACAACAGCAAAGGCAGAAGCAGGAGGGAGCATTAACAGCAAGATGGGGAAAGTAAGAAAACTCAAACCTACTTTTATTTGTAGCCACCTGTCCATCACAACTCTGATCTTTGACCTTCCCTTAGCACTACATTTAAGAATAAGCTTAAGTATCAAGAAAGACTTTATATTACAAATACTGTTCTCTGGAAAAAAAAAAAAAAAAAAAGTTCTGATGATACAGTAAAACAACATTATTAATATGGATCTGTGTCCACAGGAATGTGGATTTTAAATGATTTCAAATGAAATCATACAGATATGCTAAACAAAGAAGAGACGTAATAGTAATAATTACAGGTCTGTAAGGCTTACCATTTGATAAAATTCCATATAAATAGAGGTATACACACACACACACACACACAACACACACTTATCCATAACTCCACTGCCCCAAAGAAAGTAAAACTTTTTCTTTTTTTCCTTCAAATGTTCTTAGTATACATTCTTCTCATACATTTGCATCATTTGCCGGAGCCCTCTTTCAATTGTGAGGAAGGTTATGAATACAATCACTTCCAAGGTTTCCAGCTGGTGCTCAAGAAATCTAGCTGTACATTCAGTACAGGAATTCTATATTATATTCAACAACCTGGAAGAAACAAGTTAATAGGCTTGCAATTATTCTTGAAACCTATTTTCAGACAATTCTCTAAAACCTCTGATTCTGAGTAGAGAGAAAAAATGACCCTAATAGGTAGAATGCTGATGTTTTGATTCTTTTTTCTACAGTAAACAATGAATGCAAACTGAATGAAAAGTGGTCCTGTTAATACAAATACTGCTAGATGGCCGACCAAGCTTTCAAAAAAAAGTTACTTAAAGACTCCTCTGCACTTTGTCAGTTTTTATAAGCATATCTAGCTATCTGCATGCAGATGCATATGTCTATATATTTTCTTTGTTCCCAACTGAAATGAAAGTATTACATTGATCTCTGAGACAAGACTAAAAGAAGTAACAAATTGTTTGAAGCCCAAGATGAATAGCTCAAATTCAGCGTGTCAAAGCAACAAAAACAGTTTGCTCAGGAGTCATCATTCACAATTTGTTCTGACATTCAGCATAAATATCTTCTGAGTTGTCTAAAAATAAATGATGTCCAATGACTAATTCCCAGTTCTCTTACCAGCTTTACTTAAACAACTGTGTTCCTCTTGAAATCTACATAGCCTCTTATGGCAGAATAAAAACAATTCCCAGGAAGTATGATGCTATGAACCCCAGAATGTCCTTACCTCAAATAGCAGTGCATTAAGCTGTTGAAGTTTTTACTGCCTCTAACCTCAAGTGAGGTCCTTGCAACGACTTAAATTGCTGTCCCAGCATGTGGAAGTACATTCCCTTCCTGTGTGGAAGTACATTTTCCAAGCAGTGGATCTTACTGTCTCCTTTTAATAAGAACATTTACAAATGGAATCAGTATGGATATAAAAGTTTGACCCATTTAGTTATGTAACCATTTATACCCTTTAAATTGTGCCCGTTCACCTAAGACGCAATGATTTTGTTACTTCTGACACGCCATACAAATAAACAACAAATAGGAAAGGCAAAGTTGGTACTAAAACTAAATTTATAAAAGAAAAAATGCCCTTATCTAACACAGAGGTGAGAGATAAGCTGTGTTATATAGAACACACTGTACCTCTGCTATGAGGAAAGGCTGAGAGAGCTGGGACTGTTCAGCCTGCAGAAGAGGAAGCTCGGGGAGATTTTATCAGTGTGTAGAAACACCTGAAGGGAGGGTGCAAACAGGATGGAGCCAGGCTTTTTCAGTGTCCCAAGGACAAGATTCGGCATACCCAGGACTGCAGAGTTCACAGTATTATGCTGAAGTTGCAAAATGCCCTGGTTAAACCTCACCACTTTGAAATCCACATCAGGGTAGATCTTTTTCCCCAGTTTAAAATGTATGCACGCAGGAACAGTGCATAAAGAACTAATGTGACCACAGCTGGATGCACATAGGAAACATCTTGGAGAGAAATGTTAGTGCAATCATAGAGCTTACTGCCTCAACACAGCAGGGCTTTATTGTTCCAATAGGTATCATTTTACACTATAAATGCCAAAAACAATCCTGAAAGACTAACGTGGCTTTTTCCTGCATAGCACTGAATACATAACATGATAGTGTGAAGATAGTAATGTAGAGATAACACAGAATGGAAACAGGCACAGCAGTAAGGCAAAGTAACCTGGAAAATTAAATGGCAACCAAAATCAAAAGAGTTGGCTACATAGCTGGGCTGAACATCCACAGAAGCGATGAAAAGAGTGGATAATAAAATAATTAAGTTTACTTTATGACCTTTCTATCACACAGATATTGTCAGGGTGTGGTTGATCTGTTCAACATAAATATTTGTAAGCTTCCTGCAAAGCTAACAGCCTATGACAGATTCCCAATGTGTTAGACACCACAAAAATACAGAGTAGCAGAGAATTCATATCCAAAACAACTTGCAATTTGAGTAGCTAAGACCGTGAAAACAGAAAAAAAAGATATGACACTCAGCATGGTGCACCCCAACATGGTTTGAAATGGTTATTTTTTTTAACAGAAGAGTGCTAAGCTAAATTAAAAGAACTCTGTCACTGACTAACTTTCTAATGCCTTTCAGTAAGTTTAGACTCTTGTAAAACAACCCTGCTAGAAGCACTCTTGTAACACTTTCATACCACCATTCTATGTGCTCTAAAGCAGTTAATGGTCATGGGTGTGGAGACAATACAGAAAAGTTGCATTTTGTGCCGACAGGTTCTTCTGTTTAATCTAAAAAAAGATTCAGGAAGATATTAACCAAATTCAGTGTGAGCTAAGCAAAGAAAAATTACTTCTAGGATTCTAGTGTGACTTCTTGATATCCTTACGATCAATTCTTACGTACACATTGGAATCAATTAATTAGGAAATAAAAATGATTTTGTATTTTCAAAGTTGCTTTTGACTTCTAACCCACCTCATCCCTGTCACTTTATATAAGATATATTGATTTAACTCATTCTTGTCCTTCAGTTCTTCACATCTCATTTGTTTTCTCATTCCTATATTTCTTGTAGCTTTCCTTAATAGTGGCAATTAGTAGTTTCATATAAATTAGGTGTAAAGAGCCCCTGATGAGTTTTGGGGACCCCATAAAAAAAAAAAAAAAAAAAAAAAAAAAAAGCTTTTCTCAATCAAATGTCTCTAAATCACCCAGTCATTGTCTTCTGGGTAATAAGTATGAACAGAATGCTTATATGCTTACATAGTCTTTTTAAGTATGAAGTCAACTAAACTAACAGAAAGTATTCGTGAATCCAGTGAACTGGTAACTCGTAATTCCTTAACACTTTGAGCTGTACTTGCCTACTTAACCACAATTAGACACATCTATTCAAACAGTCTTTCTGACTGTGTAACCTAAAACATAAGACTAATAGTAAAAGTTTCAAAAAATAAGGACTTCAGCAGCAGCCTCCAAATTTCACCAGTCCTTGACCAATTGTTAATAATGCACTGTGGACAAATTTGTCCTTCCCTTTGCCCGCTGGCCTACTTTTTATATCATTTCATGGAAGCAAAATTAGGAACTCTCAGAAGCAAATGCAGATGGAAAATGTTGCAATAAAGAGATCCTTTCCACTAAAGAGGTCCTGTTCATCCAAGAAACCTTTGCGGGCATGTTATAAAACTCCTTCAAGTTTGAGACATCACCACATTTTTTCAAGGTTTCATGAACAGAAATCTTTTCCTGTGTTGCTTTTTTTTTCCTCCTTATCATTTTGAGCACACTGTTAAACATACAAAATAGTCTTGATAAATTAACTTGCTTCTTCAGTTTTTCTATCCTCATAATTATTTTTAGTGTTAGAAGTAATAAGGCTATTAAAAATAATATTTAAATAGATTAGATAGCCCTCCTTTTGTCTTTCAGAAGTGACGTGAATATTATTTATTAACAGTCTCAAATTTTGAAAATTTCAGCTGTCCCACAAACTCCTGAAATAATCAGGCTGTACTATTATACATGCTTTTCACCACAATACATTTTTAAAAAACATTTGAATTACACAGAACAGTAAGGCAACTAAGCTGCTAATTATCAGGATGACTAGTGGCTCAACAATTTATTATTCAATAGTTTAATATTATTTTAACAACTTATTATTTTAATATTTTATTTTTTCAATTAATTATATTAACAATGCCTCAGTGCAATTTATTATTTTATTCTTGAAAATCAGATGAAATTTTGGCCAGTTCTGAAAGAGCTGCCATGGACAATCCAGCTCTTTGCAAGATTCACACATCTCCTGTTAGGACATATCTAATGCTACAGCTTCTGTGCAGAACATCCAATAAACAACCTCTCAAAGTATTTCACTGGAACGCAAGTGCACAAACTGTTCCTTCCCTGAGAATATGATCATTACTAAGCAGCAACCGATGACTGTTGAACACCACACTGAATTCCCTAATGAATTTTGATACTATTTTGGAGGATCCAAGAATGAACCGACCAATTCACTGTTTTTCCCATGCCCCAGAACACACACAATATCTATTTGAAACAAATTTTGAGTGGTATTCCTCAAGCAGCAAAAGTACTATACATGTAGTTTAAATAGAGTGCTGCTGGGAATGACCCACAGAACAGGCCTCTTCAGAATATTTGAATATTTTTGTTGACATTAACTAGATCTTTGGAGATTTAAAAAAAAAAAAAAAAAAAAAAAAAAGCAAACAGTTTTTCTTTACAGAGAAAGATCATCAGTCTACCAAGAAAGTAAGTGTAACAGACAAATTTTATTGCTGAGCCCATCATAATAGTTTAATTCCCCTCCACCTCCACCCCCCCACCCCCAAAAAAAAAAAAAATTAGCAATTTCTAACCTGATTGAAATAACCATGTAGGACAAGCAATAGTGAGAGTATTCCCAGCAAAAATAAAGAGCTTTGACTTTACATTAGAAAAAGATTTTTAAAGTGCCAAAGCTATCTGAACCAGCTTCTTTCATCTTCTTTCATCTTTACAATTACATTAAAAATGTAATGAAAAAATTAACAAAATATATGGCAATTTACTTACAGCTCATAATACAAAGGCTGTCAGTCAATAACAAGGTGCAGCATGTGAGTAAAAGCTACTAGGTAGAACAAAAGTAGATGCATATCCTCTGATATTCATTACGGCTCGCTCTCTATTTTCCAGATAGAAAGATTAAAACAAAACTGATGTTTCTTACAGCTTCAGAGAAAGACTGACAGAAGACGAACCAAAGAATGAGAACATCTTTTGACGCTGTCCCCCATGATATCCTTGTCTTTAAATGGGAGAGACATGGATTTGATGGATGGACCATTCTGGTAAGCAATTGGCTGAACTGCCTCACTCAGAGTTGCTGTCAACAGATGAATGTCCAGGTGGAGATCAGTAATGAGTGGTGTTCCTCAGGGGTCAGTATTGGGACCAGTACTGGTTAACATTGTTGGAACCAGATGATCTTTAAGGACCCTCCCAAACTAAACCATTCTGTGATTCTATTATTCCAAGAAAATTAACAAAGTAAAATATATCTGTAAGTTAATCACACTACTCAGAACAACTGATAGCCCAACCCATTGAGTGCGAGGTTTCAGAACTAGGCAAAGGGTTTTTGTTTTTCCACCACAACCAGAACAGGGAAGTACTGCTCCACTTCTCACCAGGAACTTAGCATCCCATGAAAATAAGTCTCCTTCATCAAGGAAGGCATTCAGTGCTTGAAAAGACTTTTCTTCCAAGTCAGAAATCATTTAAAACTATTACCAGGAAGACACACTATGAAACTGATTCCTATCCCCAGAACCTACTTATCTAGTCAAGGCTTCTAAGGTTCTCACAAATAACATTAACTACCCTTATGATGGAAATAAATAGCAACTGAAAGTTAAAATGAGATTTCTGAACCCAAGACTAAGGATGTGTATATATATATATTTTATTTTTTTTTTCTATATCTTCAGATATTCAAAACATTCATAGATCTAGAGTTAGTCTTAAATAATGAGCCCAGCCCTAAGTCAGAGTTCTGTAGTTGCAATATCTTCACAAAACATCTTAGATGCAGAAAAACAGATCAGTAAGTTTCTAGCCAGCAACAAACATTGTGAAGATGTCTTTCAAGTGGGGAAAGAAGAAAACTTCTGATATTCCTCAGATCAGCAACCGTGTCTTTCAAGTAATTTTGAAAGACTCACATCAAGGAAAAACAGAATATGTATGCTAAATCTGAAGGCTAGCGCCTTTTATAATCTGAACAGCCATTCTGGAAAACTCCACCACACTTCTAAAATAATGTTTTATTAAAACTCTAAGAGAAGCAGAAGCTTCAGCATGTAGGAATCCATTATCTGCCTCATCTCCAGCTCCTGAACTTAACCCCAATTCTGATAGCCTAAATTCACACAGCTCATCACAGGACAGATGAATTGGTTTCACTGCACATGTTGAACCCATTCACAGCTAGGATTCACAGGGCTTAGCATCTGAATTATTAACACAGGTTACATGGGAAACACAAGGTAATACAATAGAAAGACCCAAGCACAATAATCACAAAATAATTTAGAAAAATATGAATTTGATGAAGATAGTCAAAAATGCCACCTGCACCATCTTTGACCTTTTTCAAAAATAATAGTTATCAATGGTAGAATGATACACTGTCTACACAATGTTCTGCCAAATACCTTGCAAAACTGTTTTAAAAATTACTGTACCTTTTTTAACATTCTTCTGAATACCCTTTTTTCCTTTATTTCTTCCCCTTTACATTTATTTTTCTAAAGCAACTTGTTCCTCTATTTTCATTCTTGCAGTGCTGTTTCCTACTATTCTCTTTTCTATTCTTTGTGCCCTCTTAATCAAAACCATCTAACAGTCTGTATTTCTTCTATCTCCACTCTTTATCAGTTACAAACTCTCTCTATCTGACCTAGTTCAACTAATGGCAAAATGAATAGTCATTTTCAGGGTACAGCTATATTCATTTTCAGCCTGTTAGCCAAGGAAATGAGGGTTCTGTGACCTGGTCTTATTTTTCTGTCTTTTTGTCAGTCTCCTGATAGCCACTTTGCAGCCAAATGCAAGTCTTAATCATTAAAGATAAGGTCTTAGAGTTCCTGCAAGCTTGGTAAAAATCAGTCTAGGTAAGGGAGATCAGTACTGCTACTAAATTGGCACCCCAATAAAAGAAAAGCTGCACTTAGCACCAACTTTCCCACTGATTTTTCAGCAACCAATAGGCACCAACAAACTTTATTGCTGCTTTTTGTCTAGCCAGCCATTAAAAAAGGAGCTGAGTATCCTAATGGGGTAAGTGGGGAATAAGGAATGGCAGAAGGTAGGAAATACGGAACATAAATCTGTACCAAAACAGGCGTCATTACAATATTTTCCATTCTTTATGATAATGTTATCCAAAGCAAAGAAGGAAATCCAGTTCTATACATTCATAGCATTGCATGGAAAGAAGACTGATGGTAAGGCCAAAGTCCATTAAGCATATCTTAGAGAATTGATTTTTTTTCTTCAGGCTTCCATTTCAGAGAATTTTTCTACTTTTTTTTTCCTAATTCATTAACACAATTGCTGTTCAGTAATGTGAAGCAATTTTTAAATTCAAATTTCTATTAAAATACCATAACATACAAAACAATTTGACAGAAGCTCATGAATTACTGCTCCATAACAAATATGCGCTCTCTGGTGCTGTTTTGGACGAAAGCTTTTCATGTGCAAGTTTATCAGTTTCTAAGTTTCTCAGGTATGGCCTCTGCATAATATGCAATTGCTTTAGAGAGCTACAGTTGCTTAGACTTTGTGGAAAGGAAAATTGGTAAAGCAGGTATTGAACAGCTAGCATGCAGAATTGAGAAAAAAAAGCATTAGTTTGAGGGACCATATAGTTATATTGTAGTAACTTGAAGAAAATTAGACTATCCAAATCTTCAAAAGCTACTTGAAGTCCACAGCTATGAGCTTGCATTTACATTAGATGACATGGGGAAAAAGGTCATATTGATTTGCATTAGTCAAGTGCCTTAGTCACAAGTCTTTTCTGACACAAATTTAGGATTTGGCAAGTTACTGGATTTGTTTCCTGGTCTTACTATTAATAAAATATGTATCAATCTCTTCCTCTATAGTCCTGCATTTTTAATGATGTTAAGTTACAAAAGCTTTGAGTCTTTCAATGTATATAATTTTAGATTGTTCAAAATGTTTTCTTTATTTAAAGATCATCATTTTGGCATTACCACTACGTATTTCATTACTTTATAAGCTTGCAGATGTACACAAGATTCACAGTACTTTAAGAACGCACATTGTGAAAGCTTCAACACTCCACCACAACCATTTCCTCACTCGGTACTTTGCTGAATAATCAGTTTGTGCAACCATATTGGTTCTGACATTAATTTAGGTGATAATGAAATAAAGATGAAAATAATAAGGAATACAGGAGAGAGACTCACAGGAATGTGAGTCCTGACTTCTACTTTACAGTGAGCTTTACTTTGATCTTTCCCAAATACTAAACAAAACAAAAAAAAAGAATGGTATCTTATTATAGTGCATTACAAATACAGGTCAGAAAGCTACTTAACTCTATGATGCTTTAAGAAAAAACAAAGTTACAATCATTAAAAAGAATTAGCACTGGTTGACGTAACAAAAAAATCAAGCATGCATGTAAATTTATCTTTTGCAATAAGCAAATCCCAGCATGATACTAAGATAGTGTCTGAAATGACAAAGATTCCATATATTATCTGTTCAATTACTTTCCTGAAATAAATTTCAATTACCAAGTAATTACCCTTAGAAAACCTCTACATTTTGTAGCATTTCATTAGTGCAAACAAATGTTATTAAATAAAACAACGAAGTTCTTTAAAGTTCTACTGCAAAAAACTAAACCGATAATGAGGATGCTCTTCAAATCTGGACCTACACATACCCTTTAACACATACATTAACCACTTTATATCCATTTTGATTTTTCAGTAGAAAGAATAATTTACACATGACTAGATAGATTACTTTGATAGATTTATTTTCTTTCATTGGAAAATAAAATTAGAACTATACAAACACAAACTGCCAACAGTACTTTTAAGATCTCAAATCACATTTTCCTCTAGTCAATCCATTATTTAAAATATAATTAAGCTCTATGCCAAAAAAAAAAAAAATAAAAGAAGAAAAAAAAAAAGGATAGAAGGATAGCATAAAGAGATATCTCTAATGTCACCAAAACACTAGCTGGTACTTAGAAATTAATTGTTTCCATGTGCTTTTTAAAGAGCAACACTTAGTGCCATCATATTGCAAATAGTTCAACACTAACAAACAGAAAGCTAAAAGACAAGTCTTCCCTGCTTGATCACCTAAATATAAAATAAAATAAAATAAAATAAAATAAAATAAAATAAAATAAAATAAAATAAAATAAAATAAAATAAAATAGTTGAAAAAAAATAATAGCTTCTGCTTTTAGTCTTAAAATAATAAACTATCTTACTGGTAAAAAGAAAGCCACTTACTCCACCACTTACTCTTTAAATTCATAGTATTTTCCCATTTGCAATAAAGCCACTTAAACCCTTTTCCTCCCATTTGCAATAAAGTCCTTTTTCCTTAAGGAAGTTTGCAATCTCTCAAACACATCACTTTTGTGAACTTTAGAGTCTAGGTGACATGTCAGTAAGCACACCACAAATGTCAGAGAAGATAATATACCACAGATTAGCACTTTGCGGTAGCCCTTGACCACATGCCAAAAGAGTGGTTTTACAGTTTTGTCATTTGTAGACCAAATAACTTAATAAAAAGGCCTTTTCTTTTTTTTTTTTTAAACATGGGATGGAGAAATCATAATGCACACTTCCAGCAAGAGCATTATATATACTGTAACCAAGTGGTTATAAATTACAATTTACTGTTTTTCTCAACCAGAAAGCTTAGCATAAACAACTTTTAAGCTACAAGACCTTAACCAATGTACTATTGAAAGTCACAGCACACTGCATTACTGGCCTAAGCAACGTGACTTCGATTTAAACGGGGCATTGTTTAGGCAAGTGCCTCAAATATGGTTCATGTGGAACAAAAACTCGATCACACAATCTCAAAATGACATCATTGTAAGTATGTTGTAACACCGGCACTCTTCTCTCTTGATGATTTTAGGCCAAATGAATGAATCCCCTACTTAACACCTGATTTTAAAAAGCAATAAAGATTATTCTAGTGCTTAACATGGTTATTTTTAGATTGCATCAGATTAAGATGTTCCAGTACTTCACTAATTCAGTCTCCCACTGCTTTTTCTTCTTATACATTATCTTTCATATTCTATCGTACTCAAAAAGCAGAGAAAGTGACCTGGACTAATTCCTCCTGAAGACTTTGCTGCAATTATATTTTATAAATAAAAAATAACTCTTTTTTTTTTTAAACTAATTAAGCTTGCAAAACAACTAGATAACACTGGAACTGTGTGCTTTTTTAGTTCACAAGCTAGAATCTTGATTCATGGCAAAAGCACGCGCAAGGGTAATCACACTGGTAGAGAGGTAGGGGGGAAAGAAGAGTCTCAATGAGGGAATGCAGGAAATGTATTTTGTACTAACATTTACCAAAAGCAAAGAGCACCTGTTCTCCCTCCATGCTTAGCAGTGTGGTGACATTCACTAGGCAATACGTAAAATCCCAACACTTCCAGAACAGTTAGACGATTCTTGGTAAAGGCATAAGCCTGCTATTCATATCAGGGGATACGAATCAAAATTGCGACAACATCCTAGCACTGCTTATTGAATGTCCTCCTTTTTCACAGATGCCACTGGTCCATCCTGCATATTACAGAATCACAGAATCACTAGGTTAGAAGAGACCTCAAGATCATCGAGTCCAACCTCTGACCCAACGCTAACAGTCCCCACTAAACCATATCCCTAAGCTCTACATCTAAACGTCTTTTAAAGACTTCCAGGGATGGTGACTCCACCACTTCCCTGGGCAGCCTGTTCCAATGTCTAACAACCCTTCGGATATTCTACCACTACAGTCCACTTCTTCCCTTCTCCTCATACTAACAGTAACAGATGCCATAGATCAGAATATTTCCTTTCATTTTCTTCCTTCTGGTCCAGCATTTATAGCTTTAGCTAGATAGTAATTCAAGTACAAGGGCTAGAAATTAATATAACACATCCTTGAAAACGGATAAGTGAAAGAAAAGAGCAACAAGAGCAATAACAGATGTTGCAACAGCAATTTCTCCTGCTGTATGTGTTTGGAAGAGACAGAGAACTACAGGAATCAAATACCATTATTCTCAATTGTTATATCTTTCAGTGCCTAGGAAAATTAAAAGGAAGAAGATAAAGTTTTCCTCTTCTTAGGCCAAGAAAAGAGAATACACCAGGTGACAATAATGAACAGGTGCACAGATCTTCAGAGATATTAAATGGGTATCGGTACAGTAGCTGAGCATCTTCTGAAAGATGAAAATCTGATTTGGCAATCAACCATGCAGAGAATGGTGATGGGACCACAGCATCACTAATCAACATCACTGATCAACTGCTTTATCTACTTTCTTCAATTTAAAGCAACAGCAACCTTATCCCAAAATATTTAAGACATTAAATAGAAAAAGATGAAAATTATTAAGTATATATATATGTTCAAGTACTCTTTAATACAAGAATAAAAGACTATTTTAAACTTTACCCACCTTAAATCACAATTAACAATAAAGTAAATTATACCAAATCTTCTCATTTCCAACAGTATCACAGAAACTCATGGTTCCTTTCAGATAAGATTTCTCTGTTACCTTTCCAGTCAGTTGAAATCTAAGAACTAAATTTAAATAAACTAGTTGATCATCAAGTTTGCAAAGAATAGTCAAGAGTGAAGCAATTCTCCAAGCAATTCATTTTTGCTCTTCTGACACAACTCATTATGACTGGAAGGGGCAAGGAAACAAACAGCTCAGGCAGCAGATTAGACCATGCTTTGAGATACAGATGAATAATTTTAGCAGATGTAAACCCCCAAACAATCCCCTCAAAAAAAAAAAAACAAAAACAAAAACAAAAAAAAAAAAAAAAAACAGCCAAAGATTGACACCAAGCATGGGGAAACCTCAGCAATTCAAGTCTAGCCAATTTACATCAAACTACATTTTTATAGGACTTTAGACAGTTTAAAGTACAGAGAGAGCTACTACATTCAATTTAATTAAAAACCGTATATTCACTTTAATTAAAAATATATATGCAATTGAGCTGGGAGCAAAATTTCAAGCAGAAAAGATTAAGCCCTTCAGGTAAGAAGTGTCTTGAAATTCTGTCTGTCCTGTGAAAGGATATTCTGAACAAGAGACACCTTCTTGGTTCTGTAGGGTTAGTTATATATCATAGTTGAATTTAAATCATACACCGGGGGAAAAAAAAAAAAGCTCAGCTGCTCTGCTGGAATGTGATACCAAACACATAGAAGGTATAATTCATGTTTCTGATTTATGTATTTATTTTGCCATAAAAGCAGAAGTCTTCAGGAAGCTCTGAAATATACATATCAGTTTAAAGTAACTTAACAAATACTCAAAAACCACACATCAAATGAAACAATTCCTGAATAATAGTAGCAACAAGTCTAAATATCAGAAAAATTATATTCCAAACACAGAGCTAGAAAAAACTTTGGTCAGATTTGTTTCAGCAAAAAGAAAATATTTCTAGACCCATCTTTTCCACGTGTTAAACCACTACATAGTCATACCGTAATTGAAATCCACACCCCTCATTCTACAACACCTTTCATGACCAGACAGGTTTTTTTTATTTTTATAAATTCACATGTAATTCAAAAATTCAGTTGTACACCAAAGCCCATGCATATTCTGTCCTACTCCAACATATTATTGAGTGAAATATTATAAAGGAGATTTCAGGACAATGAGGGTTACATGTGAAGGAAGAAGCAAACCACGAGGCTTTCAGATTAGTTCAGTCCCCATCTGTATAAAAGTAGCAACAAAAAACTTACTAACATACCCAAGAAGTCAAACATTTCAACATAGTAAAGCTCCTAATGCTTATCAGAGCCTTCGAAAGATCCATAACAAGACAACAGGAAAACACAAGAGACAATGATTGCTTTCTATCGTAACATGAAAGTTTGGTAGCCAAACATTCAGGATTTGATGTATTAATTCAGTTCACCAGATTTGCAGGGGACAGTAGTCATACAAGCTAAAAGAATTACAAAAGACTACCGAGATTTTAGTAATACTTCATAGCAGCTTAAAAGAAAAAGCTGCTGTGGAATATATTGAGACTGAGCATAGATTTTCTTGAGTATATATGACAACAGGTATGTTAAATGGGCATTTTACAGAGACCTGAACTGTTCTTCTCTACTGACAAGCCGACTTACAATAGTGTGAAATGTTCATTAAAACATGCCTTAAGACTTGGGGAGTTTTACCAGTAGTGATTTTGTAGAAAAGTTACTGAAAAATAGATTTTATTTAGAATAAACCCTTTGATTTTGATGGGTGATGTTGAGTGGCACACCAAAATTAAAAGCAGTCCATAAGTGCAGGCTCTTCAGCACAAAACAAAGACAGGAGAGAAGGTAAAAGGTTTGTCCAATCCCAAATAAGCAGCAGTGGAAAATGGAATGGTGTAATGAAAAGTGTAATCAATACATCTATCAGATTAGCATTTAGCCTGTCATCCTACCAGATACAACTCTAAGAGCTTTGGTAAATATCTTAATGATTAAATATCCTAATGAAAAACAAAGATCTTGTTATAAAAATCAAAGACTATTTACATTCGGAAATCTCTGCAGTCTATCTAGTACAATTACAAACAGTTCAGATTGCCTTCACAGAAAGCTAATCAATACTGGCTGTTGAAAGAAAAATACTTACAGTAAGCCAAATATAATGCATTATGCTATTACACAACAGTTTGGTAAAAAGCAGACTAAATCTTGATATCATAAACATCAAAGTTAACTTAAAAGCTACAGAAGTATTGCAGAAATACTTAACACTAAAATCTCTGGGGTAAAGCTTAATAATGCACACGGAGTAAGAATCCCGAAAAAACTAGTTTAGAAAAAGTAGCTGGCTCAACTAAGTGATAATAACAGGATAAATAGCTACAGACATTTAAAGGAAGGCGATACTGTAGCGAAGTAATAATTATCTCCATGGAAGAATGATTCATATATTATTACCACTGTGGAACTTCATCCCAACTTCCATTAGAATTCAATCAGCAGCAGTTACAATGGAAAAAAATAAAAATAAAAACACACATTGGAGCTATAAAATACCTTCTAACTATAGACTACGCACCACTACTCATTTACTTGCATAAATGCCTTTAAGTTTGAAGCCCATAACATCGAACATGGGCAAAAGGGAAAATATTTTATGAGGAATTCATAGACCATATTATTAACACAATGCTCAGTGTTAACAGAAACAACATGCAAATGCCTCTTTCCTACTTAATGAAGGTGCTTTATTGTTTGTTTTTAAACAATCTGATTCTTTCTGTAGTAACACTTGTCAATACATATGTGAAAATGAATTCAAAGGATTGAGAGCTACTTTTAAACTGGAAGGGAGAAAGGAGAAGGCAGAATTATATACATAAATGCCTCAGCTTTGAGGTACCTGCCCAAAACAATGACTACAAGCTTTCCATTCAAAGTTTTATTGAAATATAGAAGAGCAAAAGATGTGAATAATTACTTTATAAAATGGTTCTATATATTCTCATAACTCAGAGATGACTACTTGAAAGCATGGTTCCAGAGCTCTGCTTCTTCAAGCCAAGCAATAGCCCATGGCATGCTCTAAAAATCTGAAACTACACGACCAAAAGACACAAGTTTCTCATGGAAACAGTGACAGAGTTAACTGTCATCATGTAAGTAGTATAATTTTAATCACATTTTATAGGTATGAGCATCCACTTAGTAAGAAATCCAAGGAGCAACAAGTAAAATGGCAAGAGATCAAGAACAGACAGCCAAGAAACATAAATCTGATCCCAGGATACCTGCATTGCAATTGTACAGTTCAATGCCTGGAGCATGCAGTTAAAGAATAAAGAAAAACACATCAAGCTTGCTGATTTTGATTTTCCTTTATTCACAAGCCAATTAGATGAAGTAAACTTAAAGGAATGGGAAGAACAAGCTGGTAGACCACTAGGTCTTCCAGGACATACTGCCCGTTAAATATAGGACACCAAGTATCTACTGCTTATAATTATTCATTCACTTTGATGACAATGGCCAACAAAAATGCTACCTGTGCATTAAGGAGAAGGCTCTAATGCACACCATAGAAAACCGCTCTCATCAAATACTGTTGATGGAAAACATGCACGTGGTTTGCTCTAAGCCACTCTGGGGTGCTGTGTTATCTGCAAGCTCCCACTCTTGCTCCTTTCTCTTCCACTCAGATTTGCTCTTTCCAACAAGTGCAGATGGTTTCCAGACTGCTGAGCATTTATCTTGACCTGTTGGGAGGTCTGCAAAGCCTCTTCAAGAAAAGAGCAAAGCAACCCAAGTGCACAGAAGAACATATGCCCCTTTACTTTTCTGTATTAAACTGTATTACATTATATTGGTTCTTTAAATCAAGTTCACAGTTGCTATCATTGATAACGTCAATCTATAAACTGCATTTCTGCAAAGACACCCATATTTTCCTGAAAAAAAAAAAGTCATATCCAAGTTACACAAGCTCACACTAACCCACAGGCCTTTAAAACTGCAATTCAGTTTATAGTGCCTTCATTACTAAATCATAAAGGAACGATTTGCAGCATTTCTTTGCATTACAGGAGGAACAGTTCAGAAACAAGATGACTAATTAGGTAATAAATGCAAATCTTCATCAATATGCATGGAAAATATTTGCCTTCTAAATAATACATAAGAAAAAAAAGTCCATTTGCAAATTTTCACTTGCAAATGTGAAATCTACTGAACAATTTGATTGTAATTAATTTAAAGTGTAAATAGCACCCTTGATTCAATATAGGATGAATAAAATAGAATAACACGTACAGTCCTTTAGGAGTACTTAATCCTGAGCTACATTTCCCACTTCCAATAACACTGGCTTTTCAATACAAAATAATAATACAGCCACCAAATTTTACCCCCCAGTGTGACCAGAGAATCACTGGGAGGTGTGCTATTGGCTTTTTAATCAGTACCACACCATCCAACAGTTCAGAGACAGGAAAATCCACACCATCTAATCTCTCCAAACCTTCAAAGCAAATCTGTTAAGCATAATGACGGAGAAGAAAAAAATCATCTGAAAGTATAATTTCTGGAAGGAAGAAAAGCATCTTTAAACAGTTTTGTGGGTTAAAATGAAACAATTTTTAATATATATTAGATACACAACTCATATTTCAGTTTCTGGAACAGCACCCTTCATGACAGATTGCTATGCCAATAAGAATGCAGCTGATCAGTCAAGTACTAGATCATTACCAATCTGTACAGTAATCAACATCTTTGCTGTGGCTGCACTAAACGTGTTAGTCTGCAGACACCTGCACCAGCTGGTGAGTCAGCAGAGCATGGTCAAGGCAGAGGTTTGGTTATCTATCTCTTATATTGAGAAGCACGTTAGTTTCATGTGTTTTCATTTCCAGTTGAATGGGAGAGATCACTCCTGATCCCAGCTCCTGTGTACATGAACTAAGACATCAGAATAAGATGCTGATGTTAGAACAAGCACAGGAAATGCATCCTTCTCTCTCTCAAAAAAGTAACCCACTCAAAGGAGAAGTAACTGTTCTCTTTCAATCATAACCACTGTATCACTCATATACCAGCCTTGGAAATAAAGCAAGACCCTCAGTCAGAAATCAATGAAGATTTTCAGAATACACCGGAATCTTACCAAATTTTTCACTGAACCTTGAAATTACATAGTGTTTTGAGAATGTATGTATAGACAAGGGGATCGGTAATTTAAAAGACAGCTTTCACTGTAACATTTCCTAAATAAGCAGCAAAGGCTGCACATACACTTTAAAGAAGCCTGTTTACATTTGCAAGAGCTCAGAGAATCTTACAAGCATGCTTAAAATCTGCTAACACTGAACTCACAGCCCTGAGTTTGCCCTGAGGACAAATGCATGTGAGCTACTCAGCTCTTCACCTAGAGATGGTGATAAAGGCACAAGTTCCAGAGGGGCAAGACCTGGATTCAATGCCTTGTCAGTTCCCAATCTACCATCTCTCTGAGGTGTGACCATGTTAATAAACTTAATGTTAATAAAGCAGGGAGATCAGCTTGCTCATATTCTCATGATGTTATTCCCCTAAATTGCACAGAATTAGCACACAGTCAGAGAAAACAAGAGGGAATGTGACCATTCCTGTAAGGAGGGCACCATAAAAAAGAAAAGGTCCTGGGTTCTTGTCTTCATCTTCAGGATATTGTGTTTTATTAAAAGCCTCTACAGTGCAAAGACACCAAAATTTATCTGGTAGACTCAACTAGTGACACTTTCACCATGATGTGAATCTCATGAGAAGCTAAATCCATGTTTATGGGATCATGACATCCACACTAGCTCTAACTTAATCATAAAACCAGAAATTAAAAGCAATATATTTAAAAACATTTCTTGTCATCTCCAAAAGAAAATAAAATGTCAGTATCTTCAAAAAAGATTCTCCGGGAAAAAAAAAAAAAAAAAAAAAAAAAAAAAAAAAAAAACACTTCATGAAATTCAGAAAAATATCACTTCAGAAATTAGTTTTCTAAGCACATGAATACCTAGATATGAAGTTCAGAAGAGATCTTACATCAACCTTTCATAGCATTGAACGTATCAAACAAAATATCCACAGAAATCATCATTTCAACTGTTTGAATTTTGTACAAAATGACAATTCTTGATTAAATATAGACAATTAAGGAATATACTAGATTTTATGCAGTTTGATTTTTCTTTTTTACCTGTTTGAACTCCTGTGTAAAGCAACAGAGTTGAGTAACTCAAGAGATTAGAATTATTTCCTGCTTCTCTTTTTTAGTTTTCAACATGTAAATCAATTACTCCTCTTGATCCAGAGTAAGTATGCCATTCTTTGAGAATGCTAGGGAATCTTGGAACAGGCTTGATAAATTTTCAGGGGCAAGGAACTCCATCCTTTTCCTACAAGAAGCACCTCACATTTCACAAGAAGCTTTCCCAAGTTAAACAGCAATGAAGCCTACATAAAGAAATTGACTCTATATGCATATATACATAGACACACACTCACACAGATTCTTTGTTTCTGTTCTAGCAAAGAGATGTCTGATAATTTTTAACAGGGCAACTCCCTGATTCCTTTGTCACCCAGCTAAACAATGATAGTGGGATCTATATCACTTGACTTTACACTACACTCACCAATCAGGGCTCCCTTGATTTTTTATTTTTTTTTTTAATTTTTTTTTAACCCAAGACATTTCTGGAGACCACTATTTCAACCCACAAACAGGCTGAAGAAACAGCTGAGATGAATGAGCCTCAGGAGATATCCATCTCTAGAATAACTCATGAGATAGTGTCACTAGCTCAAACTTTAATACCCTTATCTCCTCCTTGTGCAGATGACAAATGTTAACCTATTTCAAAGCTGAACATAATATCAGAATCTTGAAAAATTCTTCACAAATTCTTATGTTTCACCATATTTATTATCCACATTTATTTTATTTACGTCTCACTCAGAGCCATACGGTCATAAACACGCTGACAGGAGCAGTACAAAGTCAAAGCAGCTGCTTAACTTGGCTAAAAAGAGGCCTCTGGTGGCAGTAGCTAAGTATAACTTCTCAAAGTTTTATGGAATATGTATTTTGATGACAACTTCATATATCTAAAAGTATCTATAGAAAGCAGACTAGGCAGTTATATTTGCAGTGAAAATTGACAAATTACTGCTCATCTCCCAAGCAGTAACTATGTCAAGTCCATTCATCTTCATGCCTATACCACCCTTCTCAAATCAGTCTTAATGTTGCATATATTTTCAGTTATGTAAAGTAGTTCATTTTTAAACAGCAACGTTGCAAATTTCAGTGTTACAGTTATCTCAATACTGCAGATAGTAAAAATTAGTAAATTAAGGTTCAGGCCTGCTTATTCCCTGAGATCAACCATGAAGGCACCTGGATTTTCTTTAAAAAAAATTACACAGATAAGTAAAATTCAGTGAAATATTTCCTTATAAAAATGTAATATTTCTTGGGTAAGTATAAGAATAAAATAAACCTGCAGATTAAAACATATCAGATAGGCAAATGTATACAACTTGATAAAATTCAGTTCCTTTATTACAGCTTAATGACTTTAACCCACAGGCAACACTAGTCCTTTAAAGTCCGTGCCAAACTTCTGGCATATGATTAGGAACAAGAAGATAGCCTACAAGAAGTCAGATAAGGCTTCCTGCCTTCTATAAAGAGCCAACAGACAGAAGAATCATGATAATGTAAAGAACTGGAACGGAAATGTTAAGGTCAGTATGAACGAAATGTGAGTGGAAGTGTATGTGCGCAGGAATTGAAAGCAGCAGCAGAACTAAAAACAGCCTGTACTGAGAACAAAGGACACCACTCCCAGCAGTCAAACAGAGGGATGTGTGAGTAAAACACAAAGTTCTTCCTGCTCTCTGATAAGACCACGGCACAGACCACTCATCGATGGAAGACCCTGCATCCCAGCACCAGTAGAACAGCAGAAAGACTGCAGCTTGTATCACATACACCACACCCTTATCTCCTTCTCCTGTCAGATGCAAAGGAAAGATATAACAAACACATGTAATGTAATGAAAAACATAAAAACTGACTAAGATTACAAAGGCTGACATAAGTAAGACTCTGAGGCAAAGTGCTGCCCTGTCACAACAGATAATTTTCTTATTGGTTGCTCTAAGACCAATCCCATTACCTATTAAAAGCCCACACACAGACCCATGGACAGCCAAGGACTCTCTGGTATGGTCACCTTTTCTATCACACTTTCTTGGTCCCTGATGATGGAAACTCAGGAAGAGAATAAGTGAAGTACAGCAAGTCCTGTTGCTGAAACCGATTCTGAAAGCCACTGCCATTTTCACCAACTTCATCAAGAAGTTCCTCTTGGTTCCTCTTGGCCTGCGGTTACAGCAAGAAGCTACAACTATCATTTCCACCTTTCTACTTATGTTAGAGATTATATAATCATAGAACCATTAAGGCTGGAAAAGACCTCCAAGATCATCTGGTCTAACCACCCACCTGCCACCAGTATCACCCACCAAAACATGTTCTTAAGCAGCACATACAACCTTTCCCTAAACACCCCGAGAGACGGTGACTGCACCACCTCCCTGGGCAACCCGTTCCAATGCCTGACTGCTCTTTCTGAGAAGAAATGTCACCTCATTTCCAACCTGAACCTCCATGGGCACAACTTGATGCCATTCCCTCTAGTCCTATCACTAGTTACCTGCAAGAAGAGGCCGACCCCCAGCTCCCCACACCTTCCTTTTAGGTAGCTGTAGAGAGCAATGAGGTCTCCCCTGAGCCTCCTCTTCTCCAGACTAAACAACCCCTCAACAGTACCCTCAGCCATTCCTCATAGGACTTGTGCTCCAGACCCTTCACCAGCTTCATAGCCCTTCTCTGGACACCCTCCAGGGCCTCGATGTCCTTCTTGTAATGAGGGGTCCAAAACTGAACACCATACTCAAGGTGTGGCCTCACCAGAGCAGAGTACAGGGGGACCACCTCCCTTGTCCTGCTGGCCACACTATTCCTGATACAAGCCAGGATGCTGTTGGCCTACCTGGCCACCTGGGTACACTGTTGGCTCATGTTCAGGTGAGCATCGACCAGCATCCACTGATCATTTTCCTCTACACAGCTTTCGAGCCACTCTCCCCCAAGCCTGTAGCACTGCATGGGGTTGTTGTGGCCAAAGTGCAGGTCCTGGCACTTAGCCATGTTGAACCTCATCCCGTTGGCCTCTGCCCATCGACCCAACCTGTCCAGGTCCCTCTGCAGGGCCTTTGTACCTTCCAGCAGACCGACACTTCCCCCCAGCTTGGTGTTATCTGCACACTTAGTGAGGGTGCACTCAATACCCTCATCCAAGTCATCAATAAAGATATTAAAGAGGATGGGCCCCAACACCGACCCCTGGGGAACACCACTGGTGAACGGTCACCAGCTGGATTTCACTCCTTTCACCACCACTCGATGGTCCCAGCCATCCACCCTGTTTTTAACACAGCAAAGAGTGTGCCTGTACAAGCCATGGGCTGCCAGCTTCTCCAGGAGAATCCTGGGGAAGACTGTGTCAAAGGCATTGTTGAAGTCTAGGTAGACTACGTCAACAGCCTTTCTCTCATCAACTAGGTGGGTCACCCATTAGGAGGAGGTGAGGTTGGTCAAACAGGACTTGTCTTTCATGAACCCAGGCTGACTGGGCGTGATCCCGCACATGCTGTGTGACTGCTCTCAAGATGACCTGTTCCACCACCTTTTCTGGCACCAAGGTCAGGCTGACAGGCCTGTAGCTCCCCGGTTCCTCCTTACGACCCTTCTTACAGATGGGCGTCACATTAGCAAGTCTCCAGTCATCTGAGACATCTCTGGATGACCATGACCGCTGACAGATGATGGAAAGTGACCCAGCAATCACATCTGCCAACTCCCTCCCTGCACCCTTGGGTAGATCCCATCTGGCCTCATGGTGGGGCAGCAGGTCTCTAACCATTTCCACCTGAATTGTGGGGGGGTTTCTTCTGCTCCTCATCCAAGACTTCAAGGTAGGGAGGGTGAGTACCCCACAGTGTTGGTCCAACTATTAAAGACTGATATAAATAACGCATTGAGAATCTCAGCATTATCTTTATTCTTAGTAGTCATGTTCACTGCCTCCAGTAAAGGATGGAGATTCTCCTTGGTCCTTCTCTTAATGTTAATATATTTGTAAAAACATTTTTGTCGTCTTTAACCTACCTTAAAAGCTGCTTAGGATACAAGTGTTGCATAGTACCAACTGCAAACTACTGATTATTTCCAGTTCAACAAAACAGACAAGTTCTATAGAAAAAGATAATTTACCATTTCTCCGACCAGACTGGGCAGCCTGCATACATACTGATGTCAAAGCAACACTAAAAACATTTACTATTTGACATTTATTATAATAAATATATGAACTGCATAGCCAATGTTCACTATACTTCTCTAGAAATACTTCTCTTTTAATTCCTAATTAAAAAATAATAATAATAATAGATCTAAAGCAACAGGTCTATCTGTTCCATCTTTTTATTTGTACCACAATTGCTTTCAAAGATGTTCAGGATAGAAAACATGCTCAAAATCTTCAGAGGATATCTATTTTTAAAGTTCATATTTGCAAAATATTGTACAAATACAGCTCCGCATTTCCTGTGCACAGCTGCATTTCTTTCCTCGTTGCATTTCAATGCAGATCCAATCCAATGAAACAGACTTAACTGTTCTTTCAGAGAGATACTTTGTCTTCATTGCATGACAGCTCTAATCTTTAAAGAAGGGGGAAAAAAATACCTAAAATTTTGATTAATTTTAGTTGTCCAGAAGTGCTTATAAAGGATTTAGGAGAAATAATTGAAATAGTGCAAAAAAATTACCAGTTGCTGCCAAAGTTCATATTGATTCATTTCTTTATATTGATGGCTACAGCTCAACGCATTTCATTCTTTACAGATAGAAAGTACATCCAAGTAACATGATGTACATCGGAAACAAACAATGAAAACACTTTAACTGCAGATCAAACTTACATAAATCAACACAAAAATTTAGATCATTAAAAAAAAAAAAATTAAAATACAATGTCATAATTATTTGCATTTCAATTGTTGTTACCAGGAGGTTTTTGTTTTGTTTCAATATTAACACTCATCGATTTCTTACCTTGCAAACGGTCTCTGTATCCCAGGGTAAGATAGTCCTCAGATCAATTACTTCACAGGACACGCCAAGCTTTTCTTGAGCCATTGCTGCCACTTCTTTGATCACATGTACCTGAAAAAGCAACCTGTTATCACCAAGCTAACATTTAAGTTCTTTTTAAGATGTTCTAAATTAACACATACGGAATATACACAGTGATTTAACATATTACCTGCGTGTTTACCAGAAGACTTTTTATTTAGTAGTAAAGTAAGTATTTATTACTCAGTTCAATATACTAACTTACTACTTATTTGCAGTAGTTTAGCACTACTTTAAAAAAAAAAACTTCAATGAAGGATCACTGAAAACAAAACTGTTACTTTCTAGAGAAGTATTTCAGTTAGCAGTATTGGATCTTACTATTTTATAGTTATAGTCTGATTGGGTTTTAGAATAAGCTTTTCTGAGAACAACAACTACAAAATCCAAATATAAGAATGATGTATTTTAACACAGAGCAATCACATGAAATCCTGCAAAATGCATTACATACAAAAATAGTCCTAGTAACTGCATTTACTACAATCTACTGAAAATGCAATAGATTACCAAACGACCATCTCCTTTCAAAAGCATTATCTTATGAACAGTTAGGAAAGATAGCAAATACCACATAAATACCTAGTCCTGACCCCCTACAGACAAAGCGTACTGGCACTAATATAACCATATGACCACTCACTGGTCTTCCAATGCAATTTAATACCAACATTCCAAACATTGCATTATCTAATTATTATAATTAACATTTTAATACAACAGAAAAGGATTCCCTTCTAGCAGAAGGTTTGCACTGAATTAGAATACACATCATTCACTATCCACCAGCCAAGGGGTCTATTTAGCAGCACATGTATGAGCTTCTTAAAATAGATGTAAAACAGCCCATGTCTATTAGAACCTTCTCATAAAGTATGTTATAACATGAACAAAAAAGCAAGCAATACTGCATGCGTTCAAAATTGTTGTATAATATGATGTTATACAACTTTCTTTTTAAAAAGCAAAATGAGTTGTAAGCATTGAAACAAGCACTAGTGAGCAAATGCTCCAACTCTAAACATCAGCATAGACCCTTATAACAGCTCAGATTATTCTCCAGAAATATCTAATTGAGAAGTATTTTCTCGTAAGAGGCTAAAACAGTTTCCTGATATGACATTATCAATAGATTCTGATATTGTCCTTATTGTCAGAGGGTTGGGACACTTCCTAACACAGGTTTGGACTGAGGCAGCTGAGCTCCCTCAAGCAACCGCTAGGCCCAGTTCAGTGGTGAGAGTCCAAGGACCATCCCTGACGAGCAGTTTGGATGAGGTCACCTTGGTCGGAAGGCAACAGCATTTAACAATATGGACATGGTGAGATGGTGTCAGCTGCCTGGGGATCAAAGGGCAGCATTACATTTCACATGGAATAAAAATCTACTGTAAAACAAGCTGATTAAGGATTTAAACATGAATCTACATGAAACAAATATGAACACCAAAGGACTATTTGGGGCACTTAGGGACATGGTTTAGTGGGTAGTATTGGTGGTTGGGGGATGGCTGGACCTGATGATCTTGGAGGTCTTTTCCAACTTTAATGATGCTATGATTTTAAAGATAAATCACAGTACAAGTATTATAACAGTAAAAAGAATTAGCTTGCATTGCTTTGGTTTAGACTTGTAATACATCAGTTGCTGTACAAGGTTTGAGGTTTTTCAACCTGACCCATGGGAAGGATGTTTTTGCCGTTTCTACGATACATAAACGAAAATGTTTATCTAGTTCACAGGGGATAAGGATTAGTTAATGACCGTAAAACACTGGGCACAACTGGAGAGGAACTAAAAGCCTTTACTGCCCTCCATTAGTACCGCTCAGGAAAGCAAGCATAAGGTAACCCCGCCAGAGCAGCAGCTGCCAAGCAACTACTTAGCATGCAAGAATCATATAAGTAACCACTGTGTGCATGCAATCACTCTCTGCTTATTGAAAATGAACTCTGGATTTGTTGGACCTACTGCATATGCGGTAATCAAGTTCCAAGTTTATGCACAGAGCCTACAAACACTCTCAGCACAAACTTACTGAATATATTTGATCTGCAGAAGTCTGACATGTCCAAAACATGCTGGATTTTATGTTTATGGGATAAGCATCTGTATAGAGGTATGCTCAACAGTTGTGTAAACCAGCACAGTACGCACCTTCCATGTGATGTATGTACATGCTCATACGTCTGCCCAACAACTCCTGAATAGAGGCGGAGCACTAAGTAGCTGCATTATTTGGCCACAGACATGGTTTGGTCAGATCCTAAATTTGGATTAGGGCTGCACATCTGTCCTACAACTATTCACATCAAAAGAACTGCCTGTCCTTAGTACTTGGCTTATATTTTGCAAGCTCCAAAGCACATTGTATTTGAAAGTACGTCATTCTGAGCCTTCTCCATTCTACTGGGTAAACTCAGGACATTAATATCTATACATAGCTTTCAAGCCATTACTTAAGTGACCTTCAAAGTGTGACATCTTTATGGTTATTTATCATTACAGTTTTGGGGACTATGACAAACACTAAGATTTCATCCAAATGGAGCATGAAGTATCTAGGAAAAATGAGCATGTACTTTCAAAAAAAGAGCAAGGATAAAAGTAGAAACCAGTTTCTGCTAGAGAAATAAACACAAGTAAAGATATTGAAGGAGTCTATAATTTACTACCAGTGCAAATTATCAAAGATTAGTAGGAATAACCACAGATATAAAGGAGTTTCTCTGTCCTCTGACTACTTGATCCATCACAGAAAATCAATGAAGATTACAGATTTCAAAGAAAGAGCAAAAATCAAAAAGACAACCCCACAGATTAACACTATGGTGATATATAGTGTTATAACACTCTCTCCTCTAACAGCTTCCCAGACATAAATAAGCTAGGAAAATAGCCATTTTCTAAATTACAGGTTAAAGGCAATAAAAAGATTTTTTTGGTAATTCCAATGTTGACTAAAATTTCTTTTATACAATTCTTGAACAAGAATGTGTATTTTGTTGTTTTGTTGTTTTTGTTTTTGTTTTGTCTTTTCTTTTCTCTCTTTTTTAAACTTTTTTTCAGTATTTGCACATCTTAATTGGAGCAGGGGAGGTGAACCATATTCTTGAGCAGCTTGAAAACAAACTGTCAAAAATCAAAACTACCCCATTAGTATTAAAAATTTGAAATTATCTAAATTTTCAGATTTTCTTTTTAACTGTCTGCATGAAGGCAACCCCAGACTGATTGCACTACTTTTTAAATCTTGCAGTAAAAATCCATGCTTTTCTTCCAGCATACTACTTTCAACTGTCCTTTCCTTTCCTCAGTCATATCCCACTGCCACACTCTTAAACATGTAACTTGCATAACTGTAGATAAATTATTAACCTGCAGTAGAGGAGGTAACTTTTCCATATTTCCAGAGTCACCTTCAACCAAAAATGGGTAAAAACTCACTCATTAAAAAGCAGGTTTCATGTAAGTAGAAACAAAGGGAATCATTTATTCAAGCATATAGCAATGGAAGATGCACATAGTTTATTGTCTGGCACTTGAGTCCAATACAACACTGTTTAAACAGCTCCTAACCCTTAACCTAACCTTTGGTGGATGACAAATAACTTAAAGAACCTTACTGACCTGAGTGCCCCAAGCAACCATTGTCACATCACTGCCCTGCTGCAGCACCTCAGCTTGAGACAGTGGAATGTTGTAGGGCTCCACAGGAACTTGTTCCACTGAATAAATAAAAGCAAAGGGAAAAAAATAAGCATTAGATTCCTTTATTATTCAGTATTATGCCATAGAAATATGCACTATTTTTTTTTTTAAATAGCAATACAATTTAAAACAGTAAACCAAAATCACCTTATTATCCCTTATTTCAAATGTTTAGCTGTAATTAAAAATATTTTTATTTATACTGTACACTGAAAGCATTCAGTGCAATGTTTCATTTCTCTTGTGAAGTATACCAAAAAGATACACATACACTACTGTAGTAATAAATCCTGCTGTTTCCCAAGTAAAAGATATTAGCATCAGATTTGGAGATGGAAACTGCTATCATTGATTAAAATCCCAAGCACAGACTGCAGTTGATGCAGTGAAACAAGCATCAGAGCCTTGAAATCATACTTTAATACTCAGACAGGAAAAAAAAATTGTCAGTGCTCTCCTGATATTTACCAAGAATAATGCTCCACAGTTTCATGCTAAAGTGGTAGGAAAAACAATTTTCAGAACCTACACAAAGACTGCCACCAGGAACTTGTGATTATAGCAGTTTTAACTCAAATATAGTTTGGAAAAAAAAAAATGTTATTAGTTGACAAAAATGTATCACAATTAGAGTAACTAGAAAAAAAACTAGGCATCATGCTTTTCCTGACCACTACTGAAGGTGGTTCCACTCAACTTAAGATCCATTTAATAGTTGTCAGATGGAAATAACTTAGGTCAGTTTTTAGTATTTAGAATCAATGATGACCTAATTTGCTTCTTGAAGTTATGATAAAGAATCCTACTGAGTGACTCCAGCAGGAAAAATTAAGCATCTTGTATTTTCCCTAATTGGTACAGCAGATCCAATACAAGTAAAATGACTTCAGATCTTTCCTGGCTTACATATTAGGACATAAGTTTGTAATAAATCAAGTGGTGAGTAGTTTTCTAAATTACAATTACAGCATTTAGTATTTTTTCTGCAGAGATGGCAAACAAGCACTACAAATATTACAGAATCACAGGATGGTTGAGGTAGGAAGCAAGTTCTGGTGTTCACTTAGGCCAAGCTCACAGCAAGGTCATCGAGAACCAGTTGCTCAGAGCCATGGACAGTCAGGTTTTCAGCATTTCCATGGTTAGAAGACTCCACAACCTCTCTTGGCAACCTGTTCCTATGTTTACACTGAGTAAAACAGGTTTTTTTCTTATGTTTACATTAGATATATCTCACTTTACCTGAACAGGCAGAGAGCAAGGCATAGATATTAATTAAACCATTATTACTAATACAGAATAGGAACCTTCTTCCATGTAATTCGTAATGTTTCCATTCAGACCGAGGAAAGAAAAAAAAATATCAAATTGTTGTGTTCTTTAACAGCACAAAAATCACACGTATTTGCTGACAATTATTCTGAACGTATTAAATGATCTGTGCCTTCCTAGAACAATTCCTTTGAATAACAAATGGGGAAAAGAATCCGTGGTGGGGAAAGACAGAAAGGAAAGGCACAGCCAGCCCTTGCTCACTGCACATCACTGGTCGACAGCAAAGCAGACAAGGCTGCTCCAGATTTTGCACGGTATAAAAACCCTCAGGCAACAAGAACAGGCAAGATTTTGAAATATAATGAAACCAATTTGCATAACATAACTGTCTTTTCATGGGATTGTCAAGAAACCTGGAGAACAAGAACCCTATAAGATACCACAGGGCCTTCAGGTGGAAACCCAGGCAACTGACATGAATATGAAGTTTGGAAGGGAGTTGGATGCACCGGTGGAAGACCTGGAATGTGCAAGTCATACAAAAAGAGCCTCCTTCTCTGTGTAATAGTTTTATCCATTTAGGTAAAGTCAATGTAACATACAATTACAAAAATCAAACTATTATTATAGCTAAATCATTCTGAAAAAAAAAAAATCCTTTCAATGAACTCAGCTCATGCCTTTACAAACTCCTCCTCCACTAACAGTGAGGAAAAATAGCACTGAAATTTCTGTGCATTTCTTCCCTACTAATTACCAAAACACAGTGATGTCTTATACAAAGCAGCCTACTCATCTATTAGTGAGCATAAAAATATTTTAAATCAATATTTAAAAAGCAGATTTCAAATAAAGCAAATAACAAGTTGTAATCAGAGAAAGAGGGCCATCACTAGTTAATTTTAAGAGGCTGCACCATCTGTTGCTCCTTCTAAAAGAGCAGTCTGACAGCATAAGGAAAACATGTGTTCTCTCATCTTACCTGTCTTGTCTCTATAACAACCACCGATGCAAGTCATATTATTTCTACACCACCAATGTCATATATAGTACAATTAATGGAAACTGAAAAGGTCAAAAAACATCAGAGTAGGTTCTCCACAAGATGTCTAAACCTGATAATGTCAAGGTGACTCATCTTCTCCTTTGGTTCATAATGATTATGTGCTCTTGACACTGCACAGGTTGTTAACTACTTTTTATAAATCAAAGCCTCCTTTTTCTTTTTTTAATTCAGGTATTTTCTTTGCATCTCTGACATTTAGGGGGACGTCACCATGGCACTTCCAGTAACATTATAATCTCGTAAGTTAACCAGCAACAGAATTCTCTCGGTGTGTGTACTTTTGTACTTAACTCTGGACTTTTTCTCAGAAAGGCTTGCATCTCCTTGCCGCTTTCTAATTTTATACAAGGCACATGAATATACGCAAAAGCTTCTGATGACTGCTGTAATGATAGGTGGAAGGACACCCTTTAAGGTGCACCTTTCCAATGCAAAAGGACACAGCTTCTTCCACTTTTCTTGTTCTAAGTGCAAACGTCCACAGACATAAATCTGGCCAACGAAGGATAAGGGAGGCAGCCACAGGAACCAACGCTGCCCAGCCATTTACTGATAAGGCTATGGGGAACGGGGCAATGTTTATTTCTGTAAGTGTATCTGATGGAGGACCCTGTCCAATAGCAAGATACGAAAATGGAGGAAGCCATAAGCAAAATATACAGAGACGCAAATATTAACAGATCAGAAACCAAGGTGGTCAGCCACACCAACTCATGGGCTACCAAGAAACTACAAACACACTGGGAGCTTGAAAGCCTGAAGGCGCAGGACATTGGAGCAGGGTGGGTGGAACCCTGCCAGACGGGGAGGGAATGTGCAAGGGAAGGGGACTGGGGAAGAACAAGGGGGGACTAAACAGAAAGGAATGTGACAGGAGCCAGATACATGTAAAACCGAGCACCAGTCTGTCCTATCTTGTTAAAGCCTTTCTTAAACATCTCTGTAACCTCACTCTCCGCCCAGCATGGGGTGGGTGCTGCAAGGATTCAGCACCAGGCCCAGAGAGACGAGGGTGAGCAGGCAAGATGCTGGGCCAGGGACAGGAGCCAGACAGGAGCTGCAGGTGCCCCTGCTCCACAGGGTCAGCTACTGGAGCAAGTGGGGGTCTTGGCCCCAGCCACTGGTGTGTCCCCCCAAAATCAGGTACTGGCAGGGGGACAGCAGCAAGGGAGCAAGCGAGGTGCTCAGTGCCAGGAGTGGCAGTAACAGGTATTTTACAGGGCCCAGAGCGAATAAAACAAACCTGCAAGTATACAGAAGTTCCTAAGTAAGCATTCACAAAAGAGCTTCTGAGATTTTCTTAGAAGGATTTTCAATTTCAGACCTAAGGTTGCTTAAACTTAGGACCAACATTTAGTCCTCAGCTGCTGGTACTGCTGCTTCTCAGATGCTTGGAACACTAAGATGAAGTGCACGTACTTGGCCATAACACGTGCTTTTCTTGGACTATCCATGGTTAGAGCCTTTAGACTCAGTTACTGCTTTATGTTGTTTTTCATACATTTGTTATACAAACACACACACACATATGCACACATAGAAAATGTGTCTTTGTGTGTGTATATATATTTAGGAACTTATTCAGAGTAGTCACACGGTGCTAATGCAGCACATGTAATGCATCAGCTGTATTTCATTCAAACAAAACTACAGTTCTCATCTGTAACTTCTTATACTCACTATTAACAGCAACCAAAGTTTAAGATGTTAGCTTTAACTCCATCCTGCTCCTTCCTCTTTGTGTTACTAGAGCTCTTGGATATCAGAAGTGTAAGTTAACATGTCACTTTTCAAATGCACTGGAAAATGTTTTCAAGGTGTTCTTACAAAGTTTTTCTTCACATTGAAAATTGCCTTTTCCCCTTGGTTCATTACAGTTGCAATGTGGTGACCCTACTGCAACACTGCTTTGGCATCTACCTTTCTCCCATGGCTGATTAAGTTGAAGACTTCAGGCCTATTCTTGTATCTCCTGTGGGCAAAGCCATGTTTGGATGAAAAATACTCATATAGAAATGAATGGTTATTTTGTAAACATGATTAGTTTTACCTCATGTCTGAATAAGCCCACAAAATATCTGAACAAAAAAATCCATGTTCATTTAGGAAGACATCCAGTTAAGTCCATTATTCCAAAAAATATTTTGAAGTGTCTTTGATAATATTCATTCACAACGCCCATGTGATACTCACAGTGAAATATTTCGTGCTACAACTCTGCTTTACCTTGGAGATGAGACATATGTTTCATAACACCTAAAGAGTATTTATTTTTGTAGAACATCTTTACTGTTATAAAAATATGCACTTGAACATCGAGGAAAACGAACAAACAAACAAACAACTTTGTTATCCACAACCCCCAAACCATACATTATAAGTGGACCTGAAAATACAGTTTGACAGCAATTGGTGGGCGGCTGTTATAAATCACTGGATCAAGTATGCATCAAATGCAACATCACAAGCTTGATTCTGCACAAGAACTTCTGTAAGACGCCAAATGACATGGCACACTGCTCAGAAAGCAACTTCATTTTACACATCCTAAGCTAGATATGTATTCATATCTTCCAGCACTAGTATCCAACAGCAAATTTCAACAACAGCAACAGCATTTTATGTTATTATATGTTTCAGCAACATATTTTGCTTTGTTGATTTATTTTTAAACAAATCATTAGTAACTTCCACAGATGTGAACAAGAGTAGGTACCTTGTGTTTTAAAGACTACCCAACCTTACAGCCTATTTTCAGCTGAAATGTCAAAGATATTAAGCAAAATAACATCTATAGCTATTTAGAGGCCTCATGGGGAGAGAAAAAAATCCATTAGAGTAGCATGATAAAGCTTAAATATCTACATTAATTGTACAGGTAGCAACTACTACTTCACATTATCCCCTGACACCCTATTTCTTTCTAACACAATCCCTACAAACCCAATGTAACATTGGTCATGAAGTCCTCTGCATCAAGTATGTCTACTCACAGGAAGCTAGAAAAAAAATATTTCATTATTCAATATCTTAACCATCATTATGGAAATAAAATCTGTATATCCACAGATATACAGTCTCTAGTTACTGAAACAATCAAGTCTCAGTCTTGAGCGGGACATATTATACTATTTATACCCTGTCTTTCTGCTGAAAGTATACTAACAAAGTGGAAGTTTAAGTAAAGTCAGTAATTTCAAAAAAAAAAAAATAATAAAAATAAAAAAATAAAGCAGCAGAGCACATCTTATATATTTTTGTCTTCCTTGCTTTGGAATGCTTGTATGTTCCCAACTTGGGAAGACCCAGTATTTTGAGACAATAATGGAAACATGGAGAATTTAGAAAATAATAGAAAAATATAAAATTTTGAGACAATAATAGAAAGAGACAAGAAATACACAGGTAGCTCAAGCTTACTCTGTGAACACATTTCTGAATCTATACCATCTTCTTCTCTAACTAGAAAGAACAACGGTCATATGGAAAAAAAAATATTTCTACTCAAAACACAAGACAGTTGCATTTTTAAAATCCTTCCTTCCACCATTTATCCTGTTCTTGTTTATCAGGCTTGTGTTTTACTGCTGCTGCATCTGGACCAAATAATCAAGAAAAACCCAGGGTCCATTTTGAATTAACCAGGCCACTTCATTTCTGTAGTGAAATTACAAGAAACCCTGACCATGGCCAGCAGCACAGAAAGGAATACTCTAAGAGGTTAATTATCTAGGACAAACTCTGGTTCATGCTGATCAAACCTACAACAACAGCTGAACAACCAGGACAATGAATTGATGATGCCAGAAGGAAAGGTTTGGGAGTAGGAGTAGAAGGGGACAGGAGGAAAGGGACACAACATCAGAACCCTTCCACATAATACAGTAACCCTGATTTATGTTTGTACAAAAACTATCACAAAATTGTCTTAAAGTGAAGAATAGAAGCTAGTCACAATTTTAACTGTCACATGGTGGCACAAAAGTACTATAAATTTCAGTCTAGATCATTAAACTGAAGTTCTTGGAAAGCTTAAGACAAAAATATAGGTAATGTCTCTGAAAAACAGGCCATGAGAATACAGGGGAAAGTCACCACCTTCCAGATATTGCTAAGATCATCTTGCAGCAATGCTGTGGTTGGTTATGGACCAGCATGTAAACCACAATAACCACTAGAAGCACATCTTCATTCAAGATTTCAATCACCTGAGTCATTTATATTCACTAGAAGACCCAGCAACTGTTTTATAGGTCAACCCTTCATACATAAAAACCTCACTATATTCTCAATAGCTGTGATATTTTTGATGCAAGTCATTCATTCCACTACGAAAGCTAATATTTTAACTTTGCAGTCTGTGATTGTGACTTCTAAGTACCAAAACCAAAGAACAACAGGGATGTTTGAAGATTCTTTTTTGTTCGTTTGTTTGTTTAACTGGACTCTAATAGTGGAGTTCATTTTACAAACAACTTCACCTACATGAGGAGTCAGAGGCATTTATTGCTGAATTACTCTAAGCTTTCGAAACACACTGATCTTAATGTGACACACTTCGGGCTCATCATGTCACTCTAAATATAGTTACACTTTTAAAAATACATTGCTAACTGGAATCCAAGGTCTGTTTCGAAAGTGTAAAAGCAAAGCAGCAGTCTCCCCAGCAAATACTGTATTTGCTCCCAAGTTACCCTGTTCTTTTTTGGTGGCTTTAATGCCTATTTTTTAAATGCTTCCCTTCTTTTTCTTTGGTTTTCTTCTTCACAAAGAGGATAAATTTCCTAAAAATTGTATGCAGTAATGGAAAAGTGTTTAACATTTGGACTTTCACCCAACTTCAGTTCACTCAAAGAGTTAATTTATAAATTGTACTGAAAGATTTAAGAATAGTTGATATACAGAACTATATGACATTAGGAACGACAAAAGTAAATGAAGGCTTGGGTTCTATTTCATTAGTTGCTTACACAGACACTGCCTATCTCCACTTGCAAATTATTATTTTTTTTTTCACTCTACACTCTGTTGTCAGTACAGCTTCTCCAGTCCCAAGGAAGTAACAAATGTACCGTTACAATAAACACATGCACTATAATCTTCAAATTGTTCTTATATGTTATGCATAACGATACGTATAGTGAATAAAACTTCATTCAACCAAAAAGATCGCATGACTGAAACAAAGGAAAAAAGTAACGGCAATCACACTTCCTTCCAAATAACATAAGAAGTTAAGGGGCAGATTTTCTAGACTTTTAGAAACAAAGCACTTCAAAGAAGTTCTAACTTTGTAATAATGGTGATGATGTTTAGCTATTTTGGAAAAATAAAAACAAATCTGGCAATTTATTTTAATATCTAGAGTCACGAAAACAAAAGCAGTTTAACTGTTTCCACAACTCAATATGATATGGGATAATACCTTTTAGTTTTATTTCTCCTTTTTTTAAATACAAGAAAGTACAAAGCACTCTACTTCCAAAGTTCACTAAATATAAATCAGACTAAATATTCATCTTTGTATTCACACTTAGAAATCTTAGCTGGTTTTCATATTTCCTCTCAAAACACAACCCCCCAAACACAGCTAAAGGCGAAACAAGTGCAAATCAAGATTTCTGCTACATTATCAATTTAGATGTGACTATGGAAATACATGTGCAAAATATAAGTGTTGCTTTATAGGAAAACACAGCAATATCAATCTTTACCTGCAGCTCTGTAAAGTATTTTAGGTTCAAAGAATATGCATGGATTTTTGTCCTCTATGCATGAAAGCAGTAGTCCTTTGGCCTGAAGAGGACTCCTTGGAATAACAACCTGCAAAAATATTTTTAAAACAGTTTGTTTAAAGTACAAGTCTCCTACAATCTTTCTCAATATTATACTGAATGTCAGAAAAAAAAATGTAATTACTCGCTTTAAGTAAAACTACGCAACTATTGCACAGCTGTTACAAAGTACATTAACATCGGTACTACCTTACTAACACAACACTTCAAGTTTTCACAGAATCACAGAATTGTAGGGGTTGGAAGGGACCTCAAGAGATCATTGGGTCCAACCCCCCGACAAAGCAAGTTACCTAGAGAATTTTATTTCATTTATTAATGAGGCTTGAATAGTTCCCCTCTACACAATGATTTAAATACTAATTTATTCCACTCAAATAAGGTAGAACTAATTATTAACCATAGCATTTTGAGGTTGAAGGAACAGAAGAAAGCCAGATTCAAAAAAAAACTATTATTTTTATAAACTACTGTTTTAATGTGGATGGATGACAAAAAAAGAAAAAAAAAAATCAGTTGAGTGATCCTAAGTTGTTTAGGTAAAGGCTCTTTGGAGCAGGCTGTGAAGGTCTTCAGACTTGGTCCAATAAATTTAAAAAAAATTTTGAAAAGAAAAAAAAAAAAAAAACACTGAAACTACTGTCAAACAAGCAAAACTGTAAGCAAAGACTCTAGATGTAATCTGAATACTTGGAAGGAAAAAATATATTTGTTTTTCCAACAGAAGAGTTAATTATGGATAATCTAAGGAAAAGTTGATTATAATAATGATCAGAAAATCACCAAAATGTCAGTTTAAACGAAAATAAAAGCCAAGAGGGCTTAACTCCCTCAAATCAAAAGGGCCAGCTAAATTACACCTCAGAAATCTCTAAAAGCACGCTCAGGGTCAAGACTACGAGTGAACGTTTTATAACTGTGAAGTATGAAGTGGCAACCTCTGATTGAAAGCATTAGAAAAAAAAAACAGCACACACACACAACATGTAACTACAGTTATGTTAACTTAGCACCTAACAAGGAGTTTGCAAGGCTTTAAGAAACTTTGAGAGTAAGAACATTTAAGGATATAAATATAACATAGAAGAGTCAAAACACAAGCCAGATCAGCTATCACCTCAAATTAAGTTGATAAGTGATTTTTCTAAGCAAGTGAGAAGCAATCAATTTGAACACTCAAAAAAATATTTGACGTGGAAATTGTCAGACTTACAGATGTCTCCAGCACAGCTCCTTCAGGATCATTTTAGGACAGACTTTATTTACTGTATTCATTTGTGAAATTAAGTCAGAGCATGGAAATGAAATCTATTCGAATGCACTGTCACCACCAATACAGAAAATGATGTCAAAAGCACCAGTTCACATAATGATAAGACGCACATCTACGGACTAAATTTTTTGTTATAAATTTAGAACTCCGCAGTAGAAATTCAGAGAAGGATCTGAATGTATTATTTGCTCAAAGGATAACTAGGATACTATGCAGTACAGTCTTAAAAGACAATCTTGTAGTCAAGAAAGTGTTAGTGCTATTGCAAAAATTGCTGCTAGAAAGTCAGTTGGAATACTTCATGACTACATCAACAGTTTTGAAAGAAAATGAATCAAAACAGATGCCAAAAAACCTTCGGAAATTGTTTAACGTCTCTTTGATAGTGTGATTTGTTTAGTCTAAAAAGAAACAATGACTAAAGAGAAAACAATTGCTCTTAGCACATGAAAGAGAAGATGAAGGACAGATAAGTTAAGGCTACAAGTTAAGAAGAAATTTAGGCTGGAACCAAAAAAGAAAGCTTCTAGCTGTGATGGCAAAGATCCTGGTGCAGTCTTCCAATGGAAAAGAAAGTCATTACAATAATTTAAGACAGTTGTATGCATTAAGACATACCTCCTTACAACAGCAGACAAGATAAAATGATCTAACAATGTCCTCCTCACTTCAACAAGCTTGTTGTAAGCACTAATGATTACAGTCCTCTCTTGAACAGCCCAAGACATACAAACCCTCTTTTGCTTAGGAAAACTAAACCTCAAGCTTTCACTTAAGAAAAACAGAGTAGAAAAATCTTCAGTCAGTAATCACCGCTGAGCTTAGTAAGTGGGTAGTTTTGGAAACCATCCTCCCCATAGGTATCTCCTACCCTCCTCAGCTTGTAATACGTGGCCTTGATTTTGACAAAATATGCACAGACACAGGACTTCTGCAAGTACATCTGGACCAAAGTTTCGTTTGCATTGCTGGATTTATACATTAAGGGCTGGATTTTTGTTCATTAAAAAAAAAAAAAATGCCTGAACCTTTGATGCTAAAAGCTTTCACTGAGTAATATTGATATTATACTAGCACATTTATATGAAATAGAGATAGGTTTCAATTTCAGCAAAGAAGCTGTACTCATTTCAAACATTATTAACTGCATTAATGAACAGCTTTACAAAAAAAAATTAAAGGAGCAACATTGTTTTCACAAAGATACAAAATTCAAGAGTCTAGTACACTTCTGTGTGCATCCAAAATTCATATATTGTTCCACCAATTCCACAGAATTTAGTACGCCCTTTAACTGAGATGGCCACAATGTATTTTAGCACATTACCCACGGAACTTCTGCCCTGGGCTCCTTCAGGCTCTTCAACAACTCCGAATTCCCCTCATTCCCTGTGGCTACTTCCCAACCCCACTTCCCATCACTTCTTCTCAGTAGTATTTGCAAAACACACAGCAGCATATTTACATGAATTTACTTCATCCTTGGTATAGCTATACAGTTTATGATGTTGATCTGGAAGGGTATTTTCCTTACATACATTTACACTTAAAGAAGAAAATAAAGAAAAGAAAAAGAAGGAAGATCAAAGATGAGAGAAGAGAATGAAATTATTATTCAGAAGACTAAACACAGTAGTATTAGATTGCACTGAACTTTTAATCAACAGACTACAAAACCTAAGCACTTTGTTCAATATGAAGATTTGAGATCAACCAACAAAGACCACCATATATTAGACACTTTCTAAGATTAAGATACTGATGCCAGGTCTACATTCTTCTTCTATGCCATAATAAACTACTCTAGTTTTTGAACAAGCTCGAGAAACCCTTTGATTCAATTACCTGGAAAGAGACTTTGTAGTTTACTTTTGTCTATATAGGGAAAAATTTTCAAGTTTAGTATACAAACACCTCAAAGAAAAAAGATGTATTCCTTTTCCCAAATATCATGAAAAAAAATGTGAATAACATGCCATAAAGTGTGAATAATACAAGCTCTTATTTAATTAAAGAGAAGCAAGTAGAAATGGCCTCCCTATTAAAAAAAAAAAAAAAAAAAAAAAAAAAGTCATATCTGACATTTTGGAACACAGAAATAATATTAAGGCAAAAGTTTAAACAAAATATAAACAATGAATATGTGTTTCCAGCATACAAATACAAATACTTTGCTTAAGACCTTCACATTAATCAAGCTGTGAGTCATTTCTTAATGGACTGGATGCCAGTTAATCCAAAAGTACAAGTCCATAGACACCGAATTTACTCAGAAAAAAATGAGAACTGGCAAGCAGTACTTGATTAATCAGAGATTAACAGACCCGTCCCCTCTATCTTCACCAGGAAACTTATCTATCAAAATGCTAGAAGAAATCAACATTCAAGATACACCACTTTCTTATGTTGAAAGCTTGCCCCGATTTATCATCCGCAGAGTCATAGAATGGCTGAGGTGGGCAGGGCCCTCTCGAGGCCATCTGCTCCAACCCCTGCTCCAGCAGGACCACCCAGAGCAGGCTGCCCAGGACCAAGTGGCTTTTGAATGTCCCCAAGCAGGGAGACTCTACCACCTCTCTGAGCAACCTAAGCCAGTGCTCAGTCACCCACCCACACAGTGAAGTGTTTCCTGACACTCAGAGGGAACCTCCTGTGTTTCAATTTGCACTAAATATCTCTTGTCCTGTCACTGTCATTCATATGAATCAACTTTATAATGCGCTTCAATGACAGATGCAGAGAGAGGGAAAAAAAAAAAAAAAAAAAAAAAAAGGAAAGCCCTATTTGTTAGTTTTTAATTTCTGTACAATGCTAGACACCAAACAAATGCAGAATATATGCTTTTGGTGCAAAAAGCACACACACAAAATGCTACTTCTGCTGAAGTTTGTTTCTATTATGGTTACAAATTCTTAAACTCTTAATACAGTTTAAGCTTTATAAATAGCAGACTTCTAACAGTACTTAATTAGCATATTCAGATTTTTTGCTGTGTCTTCTTACTTCCATCCTCCTTTGCCTGCCTGCACTCAGACTCATTAGTCTGGTTACTCTGATTCATTCAAAATCAATCTTTGTCAAATGTGAATTACCGTACCTTTATTCCTGGACAATGAGCAAAAAAAGCTTCTGGACTCTGAGAGTGATACAGTGCACCGTGACCCACACAACCCCAGGGGGCTCTGATGGTGAGGCTGCCACAATTAAACAGATCTCCCGAGCGGTAACGGTATTTTGCTGCTTCGTTAACAATCTGGAAAGGAAAACAAAACAAAATCCTTTCCATTTACAAAAGTAGCATCCAATACCCTTAGTTGCATATCATTAAACATCTACAATGCAGGAGATGTAAATACATCATCATCTCCATGCTCCAATTCACAGAACCAAATTAGAAGCAAAAGATTCCTCTAAGTCAGTAGAAAGGCAAACATTTTCCAAGGCAAGCAATCCAGTAATTTAGCGTGTTCAAGCTAAATGCCCAGACCTCAAGGGTAGCCATATAGCCCCATTATTTCCCCATTCCCAGACAGTCCATCAGCCCCATTTAAACTTGTGGTTTATCATGTGATCACGCTGCAATCACACAGAGAAGTGAGAGATGGTGTGGGGAAGACACAGCTGGGGAATTTAAAAGCTGCTTAAGTCAACATGGCTACAAAACCAATAATAAAATCAAAGACAGACATTTGCTTCAAACCACATCTTTAATTTACATTAGTTAATCAGGACTTCAACCTGGCCCTGGTATCTTCCTGTTTATTTAAAGTATGCATAAATATTAGTAATACATCTGTGGATATTTTTGCAAATATATATATATATATATATATTTAAAACAATATAAATGTGAACAGAAGAATAATTTAAACATAAAGCCACAACATTTCATTTTACTTCATTCAAATCTCTAAATACTAACCTGATCAAATGCTGGAAAAATATAATCTGCAAACTGAATTTCTGCGATGGCCGTAGCACCTGCAACAGCAACTCCAATACCAAATCCAACAATTCCTTGCTCACACAAGGGCGTATTGAAAACTCTATCTTTACCTATAAAACAAGAACAATTTCTTTAATACACTGGTTCTAAGTGGAAAACCTAGCCCCAGAAATACTCAAGTTATAAACAAATCCTCTTCAATTAAGCACATGGCTCTTTAGATGGGCTTTTTAAGTGTAGCAATCATAACATCCATTACAGATAAGAATACTTTAATTTGTAACTGCTCAGAGGAAGACAGGGAGAAACAAAAGGCAAGATAAAAACAGTTTAAGTAATTTACAATATTCTTATTAGCACTTCAAGGAAAATAATTTGTTCTGATGTAGATACAGATAAATGTGCATAGCCATGTTTATACAGGAGGTATAAAAAATACTTACAAGCATTAAGAAAGCTTACAGTACAGAAGTGTTCCGTCAAATGTTTGTTTTTTAATCCAGGCAGTCAAAATGATCTGTCCATACTCAAATGTACATGGCTGTACAAAGGCATTTATCGAGAGTATACTCCCAACAATCCCCACAAGCAGAGCCCAGTCTAACCACCCTTTGGAAGATAAGACCACATTTCCTAAATAATTTGGTTCATCTCCAAGGCAAGAGGAAAAAAAAAAAAAAAAAAAGGCTGTTTCTGCTGTTGAAGGCATAAGACAAAACCAATATTCTGTTTTGTATCCACCCTGTAGAGTGCAAAAAGTCATTTTAACTCTGATGTATTTCTGTGCTATGCCAGTTTCAGATTCCAAATATGCATCAACTAATGGGTAAATATGAAATTGTTCATTTCATTAAATTAAAAACAAGGAGGAGGAGAGACGAAACACCATTAAAATTTCTTCTATGAGACATATGTAAAAGTATTTGCTAGAAGTACCATACTCTCTCAGATGACCAACAAGAGAACCTAGTGATGCTATTAGATTTTCCTTTTAGAGCACTGGGAGATGGACAGCAGGTTTCCACAAGAGCGCATTGTGCATGAATATGCCAAGACTTCAAACTGGATGGAAAAAAAATTGAGCAAGGAGAACATCAGTGGCTATGGAGTAAATTAAACAGTAGCTTGCTAACCACTAAACAAGTAACTAATAAAAGAAAGATTAATGAATTAATAGTTAGGAAATATTATTACTCTGAAAACTCCTAGTTTCAATAGTTGTAACTTAATAAACTGGAGAAAGGGAAGCTAACAGGAGGGTTCGGAAACGGATGATAGAAGCAGAACCACTACCCACAGCTGTATTTATGATACAGGAAGGCATGTTTAACAAATCTTTCATATATGTGTTTTTCATCTTCACACATCACCCAGCATAGCACTGTCACTGCTCATGCATTGTCCGTGTGCTCTACATGGTGAGTTTCATACTTCAAGTGTTACTTTGCTTTGGTGTTTGACAGATGAGGAATTAGTTTTTGGCTCTCCCTCTGCATTTCTCTCTCTCTCACCCCAACAGGAACATTAAAAGGTAATTAAGGTAAGTTTTTGTTGTTGTTGTTGTTGTTTTTAAATGCCATCCAATGATATTAGAACATTGGCAGTGTCAGTGAGGCTATGCAAGTCATCATCACATGTACAAAGGGCTATCACAATTTCAGGACACTCCACAATTTTCTAAACAAGACAGAAGAAACTTTGAAGCACCTTAAAAATTGTCTTTTTTGAGGGAAGTGCTTTTTCTGAAATTAGTGATTTTGAACTTCCATGACTTTGACTTATTTCTTACAAATCTGTGTTTGAAACAGATCCCTGTGATCTTTTAAGGACACATGTACTGCTTCTTGTTTATAAAATTAATTTCCTAGAAGTTTTCTAGCTTTCATTTCTTGGGACTTGTATGGACTTTCTTAGTATTGCCATTCCTACAGAAGATGGGAAGAATGTTACCACAGCTAGCTCGGCGATTAAAATTTCATTCCAAATATTTCAAAAGCTATGCTATAATTTTGTTAAAGTTATTTTTGCTGTCTGGATGCCAAACACCCATCCAGTATTATCCCAATCAACTCTGAATCAGAGCAGAGTGCCCTGCAGATCTCAGAACATTTCACAAGTGGGAAGACCAACTAGCTCTCATATCCAAGATTTATGAGCAAGCTGATCTAAGTAATTTCCAGATGTGGGTCATCTGTACTTCATTTCACAGCTCCTGGAAAAAACAGTAATAAATGATCGCTGCAGGTAATAATCTCAAAAGTTGTTCAGCCTGAAAATAGCATAGGAAGTCTGAATGGCAGTACCTCCATAGCACTGCCATTTATTGTTGCTGGGCATTTATTTTACTAGTGTGCCTCAGTAACATGACTAGCCTGCCTATTTTTATTCTTCCTTTACTAGAACTACCAATTTGTCTGTCGATATCACTACATAAAAACATCTCCGGCCCAAAAAGGTTCCCAGAGAAAAAGAGAATATTCTGGGAAATCCAGAAGTGGGGAAGATTCTCATAGAAGACGTAGCTTGTTTTTATTATCTTCAATTATAGTCATTTCCCATAGATGTCAATCATTTCTTGGCTTTACTGCTGAGAAATTTAACAAAAAGAAAAAAAAAAAGTTCCAAATTCAAACAGGAATTGTGTCTTCCTTTAAAAGCTGACAAAAGGGGAAAGTTTCAGTCACATCAGTCCTTTCCTCTTCCTATATAGAATAAGGGCTTCCAGGGCTATTTAGCCCCATTTCTGCAGAACACAAAAATAATCCATAGGGCAGAGAAGGAAAATAGTGCCATGAGAAGAAATTCTGTAACTAGAACATAAGATGATTTTTGAAACTAGGGTGACCACACACTGTACAAGTTGTCCTCGATTCCTCCCCTGACAGGCATCGCGGCCTTCGCCTTGCTCAGATATGCCATAGATATCAATACCACCTGTAGTGGCCTTGGCAATCCAGGCTGCCATTTAACATCAACATTTTTATTTTTCAGGACCTGTAGAACCCAATGATCAGCCAGCTTTCTTTAGCCTAAGTAATTTTTAGCCAGGAAAAAGGAACATGAAGCACCTATACAAATGCATATTTGCCCCCAGGCCTCATCACTGCAAGGAAGCCCTGCTTCACACGCAGCCTCCAGAGCTGTCCCCGGACCCACATCCATCTGCAACAGCTGACAAACATCTCTCCCCCTCTTCCGTATTCAGTCTAGCATGCCTTGAATTTGACATTTTATTTCCCTTCTTTCACTGATGCGTTCAATGGTGTTTTGTTTGTTTAATTTAAAACAACTCATATTTTACCAAGCTAGGAATGCATGAACATTACCAAGACATAATTATACTTCCCTCCTTCATAGAAGTCTATTGGCAGCTAAATGCATTTCACTTTTATTCACTCACATGGCATTTTGATCATATACAGACAAACGGAAATCTCCAAAATGTTGTAGGTTTTGTTTGTTTGTTTGTTTTGTTTTAATTCACTGCATTTCATGGGAGTCTGAAAACCAGTATAACAGTAAGTAGCTGGGGAAGGGATGGTTAGGACATTTCAACTTCTTGTTCTTCTGGAGTATACTATTCCATTTGGTCACGATTCCTCTCTCTCAAACACCACGCTGAAAGACAAGTCATGGACACAGCACAGATCGGAGGATAACACAGGCTGGCAATGTGTACAGTCACATAAGAAAGTTAACAGACTGCTGAGAATTGCCCTGGAAAAGTCAAATCATGCAAAGCTTACCTAACCTTATTACTTAAGAATGGATTTTTCAAAGTACACTGAAATAGCCTCATGTATTGGTTCTATTAAAAAAATATATATCGCCCTCAAATTTAAATGGATTTGAACAACCTTGTAAAATTAGTTTTCAAGTAGTACTTTATAAGAACTTCAAAAATAATTGTTTAATATCAATTTTGGGGAGATGAATGAATTTAAAAGCATTTTAGGTCTACCACACTAATATTCCTTTCTGTGATTCTGAATATAAAAGACATCCCAATAAAACTGCTGAAAATATTTTGAGATACTAAATTAGAGGCAGTATGCTGCTATCAATGGAGTACAATAAATCAAGTGAGAATCAGTGAAAGCAAATATGAAATATACCATGACAGTTATAACATGGGTAGCCTGAACCACCTCGTCTGGGCTTTCAGAACTAAAGGCACTATAGTACCCTGAGGTACTATAGCTTAAAGCAGTAAAGACAGAGTCAGGTAATTCTCAATGAATAAGATTCATTACTCAGTAATGTTTTCTATTTAAGATGTAAAACAATAATACTGACCCCTTCTTACAAGCAAAGCCTAAAAAACTCCTTTTCATTAGATGGGAAAACAAGCCTTGGATAGGGTTTCAGTAAGTATTTCTTTTACATAAAAGCTAGCGTTTTAAGATTAAAGATATACACATTGTTAGGATAAAACAAATTTACTAATTTCCCTGAACACTAAAACTTTTATGGTATGGCTTTAGCCTCTTGTTTGTATATATGCAATAAGAAAATCATTAATAAAAGTAATACAAAAAAATTAAACACTGAAAATTTAAACCCTATGTATTTTTACCTATTTTTCAAATGTGAAAAGGACATCATTTTGATGAAGTCATTCTTATCAACCTTGGCAAACCATTCACTCAGCTGAAATCTAACTCAAACAAATAAGCCAGAGATACTTTGTCATTCCATATTTCATTTCTATATCTATGAAGAAACATTTCCTAAATGTACCCTTCCCCTATTACTTGCGTCAGCCAAGTAGCTCAAAACAAATGAGCGCAGACTCAGCAAGCTGGCTTTTCACTACAGGTGGCAGTAATACCTCTGCATTATCTGAACTCACGTGCGTCAGCCTCTGCAGACAGACATTATGCCTTTGTCCACTTTAATCAACCTGCCCAGATTGATCAGCAACCCGACTTTCAGCCATCCGAACATGTTGGTGCCCTTATTCGTGCAGTTAAACAAGATGGCACACAGGACTATGCGAAAAATGGATGCTTATCCTCATGTCTCCATCCCAACAACTCAGAAAGATTGTATGTGTGTTAAGAAAGTGAATAAATACACAGTAGGTAAATCTGAAAAGATTAAATACTGAGGAAAAAAAAAAAAGCAGTAGCTGACTAAAAGCCATTTTTTATAAACGATTCCTTCTTCCCCCTCTGAACTATTTTTATTTGAATAAAAACAAGACTGGTCTGTGTGATTTTTGGAACAAAGAGTTAAGCACCTCACAAATGTTCAAATTACCACTGATCCTCTGCCTAAGGGGCAACAGCTTTAACTCAGTTTTACAGTCATCTTCTCCTCCAAGAGGGAAGTTTCATAGCAACCTAACAGAACACATGTTTACAGGCATATGTAGTCGATTATTATGCATTAATGTTTTGGCCTGCTTCTTCTTTATTTATTCCAAGCTGTCAGGAAAAAAGTATTTCAGCTTTCAGTATCTGCAATGAAACATGTTCCGGTCTTAATTTATCTCCAAAAATGAGTTGTTCAAACAGTATAAAATCTTCTATATACTAACACATCACCCAAGGCTCCAGCTCTCTGCAGCCTTTTGCTCTGTAAGAGCTTATGTTGGAAGATTTGGGTGAGTTGGGTAGCACTGTTGATTTACTTAAAGGCATTTGTTTATTAAGATACTTGTACATCACTTTTGTTTAAATAAAAGCATCTTAAAATAAATAAATAAATCAGCAATCTATACAGGCACTGTATAGATTTGTATAGATCATTTGTCCCTGTGATCTCTCTCAGTAACTTCCATTAAAAATACCCATTAGAAGTCAAATAAAAGAATCCAACAAGCTAAATATATTCTGTCTTTAAGTGCAACAATCTTAGATGCACAAGGGAAAGTAAAGGGCTGGAAAGACAAGGAAATCCCAGCAGACTAGCTTCTTGGCAGTTATTCACTGGGGAGATTGTGTAGAAAATTCAGGTAGAAAGAATCGACTTCCAATCAATTGTGCCCTTGGAGAACTATTATAATTCTAGAATATCTAGGACTCCTTGTAGATGTACATCTACTAAATCTATTCTTTACTGTAATTTAACACAATCTGTCCAACCTTTAGATTTTCCTAGTCCCAAGACTCAGGTGAAAGAAAAATTCATTTGAATTTTGACTAATTAGCAGCTAATTCCATGGCGGTTTTCCATCCCTTTCCTTAAATAATCCAAGAAGTCATGTTTTGGCAATCAGACACAGCTCAGACCAAAAAAAAAGACATTTCACAAAACTGTGAGCGATGGAAGAATGGGTCAGAAAGGAAATTTGCACGCAGTAAAATACATTATCTGCTCCTTCCTCTGGCGTTGCAAAATCTGCTATAGCACTCTACTTTGCAATGACAGCCCAACTTCCTCCATACAAAAGTTTTACTATTTACTACTGCCAAGTGAGAAATAAGTCTTCATACATGGTTTCACGTTTACAGGAATTTCAGTTAAGCTTCACTTGGGGAAAAAAAAAAAAAAATAACTTAGTTTAAAAAAAAAAAAAAAATCTTTTTCTGAAGCAGTAATGACCACAGTGCTGCCCAAAGAAAAGGATACCCATCTTCACAGGTAGCTGCGAAGAACGAACGAACTAAGGGATTCCTATTCCAGGTCAATCCAGATTTCTTTTGCCCCACTGAATAACCAACACCTCTGAAAAGTACTTCAAGTAACAGCTGAAGAGTAAGATTTTCCTTTCAAGTCCTCTCTGATTTCTATTTCCAAGGCATTCATACACGTGAATAGACCTGAATATTGGAAGTAGCAGCTCTAGTTCAAATTGTTCTCAACATGATGTTTTCTCACTCAAGATGGTACATTTTTCTTCCAAGTGCTCCATACACACAAACTGTATTTTCATCTCCTCTCCCCAAGACTCCCTTACAAGAAAAGCATGTTTATTGTATATTCTTTTAATCCTCAAAGAACCTAAACAATATCAGACTTGGGAGAACTACTGGAGCGTAAAGAAAATGTTACTACGGATGGGGAACAGCCTCCTCAGTCATATTATTATAATCTTATACTATTCTTACCAAGTCTTATCATCTGCCCAGTAACTAAACTGAAAGTGCAATGAAAAGAAACTTTCTAGTAAAACTTTGTAAATTTTAAAGTTGTTCCTAACACGAACATAACATTAACCATTAAGTTAATTGTCAGGTTTACAGCTCTCTGGATGAGGGAAGACCCAGGAAAATTTATTTATTAACAGCTCTACCTACCCAAAGCACACAGGGTAAACTTGTTTTTCTGTCCCTCTCCCCCGCATCAGATTTCCTGCCATTTGTGACAAACTAGCATCCCACCAACAGCTAAGGAGTAAAGGAAAAATGACAAAATATATTATCTAATTATCAGCAGGCAAGTGGGAAAAGGAGAGGTCAGGGAGGTTAATGCAAAGCTTTTGCATCAACTTCAAATGGCCAGCAAATTTATATGCCACTTAATCCTTCCATAATAGAAAAGCAGCCAAGCTTTTCAGAAGGGGGGGCAAGATTGGACTCTTTTCAGGTACACAGTGATTAGTGAAACAAAGATGCAAAAAGGGAAAATGATTATATATGTGGGGAAAAAAAAAAAAATCACTCTGATGGTAGCCAAATGCTGGAACAGGCTGCCCAGAGTGATCATATAAGCTCCTTCCTGGGCCATATCCCAATCTCACCTGAACAAGACCAGCAGCAACCTACACTGACTCTACTTTGATTATCTGTTTGGAGCAGATGACCTTCAAGGACTCTTCCTTCCAACCCTTATTATTCTATGGTTCATTAGTGGCCCCAAGCAAGGCTACATGCTGACTGCCCAAACTTCTTATGTCTGCACCTGCCCTGCTGATGGAAGCACTTCATGATGCTGATAAAATAGCACTGATTCAGCTCCACGCTGTTCGAAAAATGTTCTATCAGCAGCTCACATCAAGGCAGCAGATTTACTCATCAGAACTGATGTTTGTTGATGACTGTGCAGGTAGCCAATTCCTGATCCCACATTCTGCTCGTCTGGCTCATACACCAAGTTATACCAGCCTAAAGAAAAAAGCACTGTGCCTAACCACACCGCGGCATTTGTCTGCTCCACCAGCAGTAACAATCCTTGCTCACCCACCAAAAATTTTTGCTGTGAGAAGCACGCTTGCAGAAAAGCATAACTGACTTGAGAGACTTGCAAAGCTATACCAGATGACAGAATACTCACTTGCAAAAAATAAGCTCTAAAATCAACATCTACCAAACATTTATATATAGGTGTAACCTATTGTATATCAGCTTTATTTGAGAAGTCCCATGCATTTTCAGAGGACCTGCAACATTACCTGACATGACAAGTTATCCAATAGGAAAAAGCTAAGAATTAAAATATGGTAATGAAAACTCTGCTGTAACAAGCTGGGTAAACTATCTAGATGACAAACCAAGGAAGAAGCAAAACTGTAATAAATACAAGGCAGCCTCTCCCACACTCATTAGTATCAGTAGCGTAGAAATATTTTATGAAAGTTTGAAAGCATGTTGCCTCTACCCTAGGTTGTGATGCAACTGTTCTCAACCCAACAGCAGAGATTTAATGCTGATAAATAGTAATCAGGAGTACTGAATGACCAGTCATCTGCAGTAACGAAAAACAGGTTATCTCACAGGTAATGCAAAGCATGTGCATGAGAAATATCAATGAACTGATCTATAACTGGTGCTTCCATATGAGAGTGAAAAATCCTTGCCAGACAAGGATTCAATGTTTCTACAAATTAACAGAAAGATTTTTCTAGATTTTCTATAATGAATTGGCAGTGTGTTATGTCAGTCTAGTCACTAGAAGATGAGATCAAATCAAGTTAAATTAAGTTTAACCTGCTCCTCAAAGTGCTTCTGTCACAAAGGTGCTTAGACATTTGACTGGACTCACAGGCAGTGGTCTTGAGCAGTTTGACCCTTCCATGCTTCTAACAAATTACATGAAAGAAAACTCAAAGTGTTGCACCCCCAGTAATAAAGGCTGCAGCACCTTCTTAAACTGAAGCGGTGATAATTACTGCACTCTCATCACCAACCACAGAGGCAGAAAAAACAGTAAATCAGTCCCACGTGATGAGTACAAATGAAACAGAAGTCGGACTGATCACAGGACCAACCAAGGAAACCGAGAATCACGTAACTCCACTTAAGGAATAGTAAAGGCATCAGGACTGACACCTGAGACGTGGCCAAAAAAAATATGCAGGAAGAGCTGGTATCGATACAGACTGCAAATACTAGTTACGTCCATAAAATCCATCTTGCATTGTTGACGAGTGAAGTTTCATCCTCCTTGACACGGTATTGCTCCAATATGATTTTTAAACATTTCAGTGCAAGTATTCTATGAAGTGGAAAATTCCATCTTGATGGAGTTCAGCAGCAGTGCGTACTTTTTGCCCAGAAACATATCTTGAGATATCTTAAAAATGTGTTAGAATAGCTTTCTTACAACTTGATATTGAGCCCAGAGCTCTTATTAAAAAGTATATCCTTATCTCTCCCTCGGATTTACAACATATAAAGCGAATCACAATAAAATTAGCGAGGTCTCTGACAAAACATTCATTGTTTTCACAATCTGAACGCTATCAGAACAATTTAAAAAATTAAAAGCAAAGCTAAAAACAAAATATTCAGCTCTGACCTTTATTTCTTTATATCAATATCCCATCAATATACAGTGTAAAAGTACATACTACACCGTACCAAATTCTCAAATATATTTTCTTTTCCTAGTTGTAAATCTTAAGAAAAGAATTGGCTATTTAAGATGAAAATGAACAAAATGTACTATTGTGTAATGAGTCTGGAACACGTTCTCCAGATGTTACTGTTCAAAGACATTGTTATAAATCAGAACAAAATCCCAAATTTGCCAAACTGCTCTGGACGAACCAGGCAAAAAAAAAAAAAAAAAAAAAAAAAAAAAAAAAGCTGCAGAATTATCTGCTTAAATCTATCCACAATGATACAAGGATAACCAAACTCCAGACTTCCTAGATTTTACTCAATCTATGTATACCAACCAGTCATTTTTAACTCTGAATAAAATTTTCCACCCTCAGCTTAAGTCTGACACATCAAAAATACCCAACTGCTTCATTCAGCCACATGCACTATGTCAGTAAGGACAAGAACTAACATAAAAGAGGTAGCAGAGTGCTTCTTCAATAACCTTGCAGTCTGCTTCTGAGGCAAAAAAAAAAAAAAAAAAAAAAAACATTCAATATCCATCTCTTTATACAATAACCCCCAACCACATTTCTCATGCTACTTTAGCTTGAGTTTTTCTCTTCACTGTAACAGCTTATTGCTATGTTCTTACAGGATGCAGAAGGCCCCATGATTATTGATTAAAAGAAACTCACAGAAAAAAAAAAATAGAGCACCTCCCCACCAGCTACAAGAATATCCAACCAGTAGCAGCTTGCAGGAGGCATTAATGCACCACGCTACTTGCCATAACCAGCCTATTCCTGCTGTTTTCAGCTACTTTCTGACCATGCAATGCAATGCCTGGCACCATGAGCACAGACCCAGAACCTCCACTGACAGATCTCCACTCCCTGGGCAGTAACATGCTGTGATGTCTCCACAATAACCAACTGCCTGAAATGACTAACAAAAAAAAATCAGTCACAATAAAAACATTTCATTTTATGGATTTTGGAGGCACACTACAAGAATTTAAAATAAATAAATTTATATCTACCTCTATTTGCTCAGCTTCAGGAGCATGAAATAGTGGAAGAACCTTCTAAAAGCTGTCAGGACATTAAACAATTTCTAAAGCATATTCTATCCTTAGCCAAGAAACTTCAGCAAATACCATAAGAACCTGGGGTCAGCTTTATCTTCTCATCCAGATTTTCCCCATAGGTATTTCATTTAAACACAGTTTGCCTTCAGTGTGTTTTTGCAGCTCATAAGCTCATAAAAATATTTTGTGTCTAAGTAAAAGCTTTTCTCCTAAGAATGACTACCACAATTTTAGAAATGCTGGCATGTCTTGGGCATGGTGCAGTACAGCCATCTCCAGGGCCAGATAAACAAAACCTCCTGAAATATTTTGCTGGACTATAAACAAACCATTCATTTACTGAGAATGAAGTGTTCCCTGAAAACTCACCCAGAAGCTTACACCTTAGACACCAGATCTGCAGAATAACATCCCGGGATTACAGTGGGTCAGACACTGGAAACAAACAGCAGTGCTGCAGGACAAGCTAGCATTATCACGAGATGTATCAACAGAAAGCTGTAAGCAATCCTGTTTTTCTCGGTAAGACCCAAGCAGAGTAAGGTATTCAGTTTTGGATGGTCCGTATCATTCAGTGGCAGCAACCAGAATGCAGAGAAGATCTACCAATAAGAAAAAGCTTTGAACTGTAAGAATAATCCTGCACTGGGACAGTGTGTGTAGGGAAGCCACAGAATCTCCATCACTGAAGGCTAAAACCAGCCTTGGCACTTAGATCGTCCCAAAGCATACCCTGTCCTTCAGGGATCCAATTCTGTAAGGCAGGCAGAAAGTAGAGGAAAACAAATATGGAAGTGATAAATAAAATCACTTTTAAAGCATCCAGCCGATTACGAATGATGTGGCTAGGTCATCCTCACATAAGGATGTTATTTTCTTTCTATAACTGTGGTTTCATATGCAGTTAAGTCACTTGCTGTTTGATGTGTCTGAAGTTTTCCACAGGGGAAATCTTTGATTCAACTCCCCCTGTGCCCATGGGATTCAATACAAGTACTATTCCTTTGCTTGATTTTATTTTTCTTCTGCAATTTTCCAATTTGCAAGAAAATACCCTGGACAAATTGAAAAGACACAAATCACTGTTTACAATCTTTTCTCCTATTCATTTCACAACATTTTATTTTTTAAGTCTGGTTTGGATGAAAAAAATCTACAAACTTTATTTTCACTTATAGATGCATCAGTATAATAAAACATAAAAGGGTAATTTATAAAACAAGCCTATATGCTCTAATAGATCAATGAAATAATTACATTTCAACACTATACTGTGTCTGGTTACATGAACTTCCCAAAAATCTTCATTTTGAGCCACATTAGGCTATGTGGACCTTTCTTTGGAGTTTCCATTTAGACTGCTCTGGCGTTCTTATGAGTAGCATGTCTTCTCAATCTCTATTTCTGCTATTCTTGCTTATCAGTCTTTACTTCTGTCCACTTTCTCCATTTTTTCCTCTCATTTCTTTACTTTTGATCTGTTCTGTATTGTTGTAATGTGGAATGAACAAGGGAAAGAGTTAACATACTGATCTTTACATGCTGCAATTCTATTTCACACTTCAAACAGAGCAACCAGGCACATCTATTTACACTCTAAGAACCATTATTTCAAATCCATCTGCAGACTCAAAGACAAATGTACAGCTATTTCGTTCAGATAACATTTTATTCAAAAGAACAAATGTACATCCCTTTAAAGAAACAATTTTAAAAGTTTGCACACATTACCGACGCTACAAAAATACAGTGGGAAAGGGAACCAGCTATGAATCATACAGTTTACATCTTTCCTCTAGAGACAGGAAACAACCCCAAACAGCAGGAGTATGGAGCAGCAGACATTTGTTACTTTTTCAATAAAGCTATTCTGCAGGTTAGAGTGTGCAACCTCTGCAAAATGCTGACAATCAAAAACCTGGCAGGAGGTGATTGGGAAGGGAAAAAGAAATCAGAGTATGCCATCCAGCATGCAAGAACTAAGGGAAAGGCCAAAGAAAAAAACTGTACAAGATTATTTCATTTCCCTTTTCCAAAATGTACTTTCCACATTAATAAATAAATAAATAAATCAGATGTCTACTCATTTTCAGGAAGGAGGATTACACAGCAACTGACTTCTAAACATTCAGTTCATGTAAAAACATACTAAAAATCCATAGAAGAATAATGAGTTGCAAACAATGCCAGAAAGCCGGAATCGGCGTATTTCAGATGTTGGCATAAGAGGTACGGGAAAAAACAGTATCCTAGGTTACAGCTATTGCAGAAAAGAAACTTCTGCTCGCTGACTTGTTTGCATATGATTCCTCAATTAAACCATTTCAAACAAAATTATTTGTAGCATGTTAAAAAGTCATCGGATCAAAAACTAGGATTTACTTCCTTACAAAGTCAATGAGCTGCGCTTCTTTTGCTTGGTAGCACAGGCCTCTAGCTGTGCTGGTATTAACACTACATGCAGAGCTTAAATGGCTTTTCTGGAGGAAAAAAAAAGTTTCAGATTTAACGATGATTTATTCTAAAAGCAGTGTTTTCCTCTTCTTTACCTATCCAGAGATACTTGAGTAACAGTCTGGATAGGAAGCACCACCTGTATAGTACTAAAACGGAGTATTAATACACTAAATTCTCCCTACTGTAATATAAGCTGATAATTAGACATTCATGTCTATAATATGTTTTAAAATGAACTATTAATTTGTATGAAAGTCTACGTATTTATAGGCATAGACTGCCACCTAGTGATTTTGATTATCTACAGAGATGCAAAAAGCACTCTGAAAAAGAAAACATTACCTCCATCATATTTTATATCAACATATAGACACAACCTCATATTGTGCCACTTGTGTCTCCTATTATTATGCCGATGATAAATGCAGGAGGTAGGTGGGGAAAGAAAAGCCAGAAGTATGTAAAACTGCATTGTACAGGCAAGATCCATGAGGTTGCTTGTTCATCAATTGTCTGGAATTCCTCCTAGTTTTACTCAGACTAGCTTCTGCATAAAACAAGCACTGCATCTGGAACTTACTTCATCTCCAAGAGAAAGCTGACAGGGAGCCACGCTCCTGCTGAAGTTTTAGATTCCTTCAGTTTTTGTGCTTTCAGTCCTTCCTGGCTCTCCTAAGCATTGTAACTAGATTTTCAGTATGTCCTGTAGTTCATCTTTGCCATTTCCTCTCCAGCCATTGCCTGTTTTCCAGAGGATTTCATTATTAGAGAAAAAGTCAAAAGTTCTTGTGCCATCTTACCTGCCTCACAAAAAGTTGTATTATCATTACGTGGACAATTCTTAAGTTCACCTCTTATCTTCAGACTTCTCTCTCTATCCAAATTTGTAGTTCAGACACTGCCACCATGTACTTAGGGGTACCTCATCAGAAGAATTATAAAGAACTGATTTATTTCTCCTGTCATGCTTTCTCCACTACCTTCTGTCTCAATCACTATCGACATCTTCAGTTCATTTCTCAGCAAGACCTAAATCTTAGAATCTGCAAGACAGAAAGGGATCTTAAGAAGATCTTTTCATAATGTGTAAAAGAAACCTTTTTTTTTTTAAGATAGAAACATATCAAAAAGCTTTTAAAGTTTCTCTCTTCTAGCAAAGACACTTTTCCTCTAGGAAATACAATCTTGGCAATGGTCTGAATGAATCTGAAGAGACAGATTCAACTTGTCAATTCACTTTACATACCCACCCATTTTATTGTACAATCACATGGAACATAAGCTTAGTTCTTCTATATTGAAGAGGGCAGCACCCTTTCTGATCAAACACCAATATTAGCTTTCATTGGCCCTTTTTGAATGCTGTTATAAATACTTCTACCATTTCTCATGTTGTCTCCCATGCTTTAAAGGAGTTCCATTCAAAAATGCCCTAAGTATCAAATGTCTTTCACAAAAATTTCACTACAAATCCTCGCTGTACACCCACAGAACAAATTTGACTCTACCTAGGCTGCTGCTGCGCTGAGACTATTGTAACACCCTTTATAAAGGGTTCTCTGCATTCCCTCAGCAGCACCCACTTCAACAGCGCACCTGCACTCTGGGGCAGGGGCTGTCACAGCCTGTGAACAGCACTGGCACATCTGAACACATGGAAAACATCTACATAGTAAATGAAGCAGAGAAACAAGAAGACAAAATATGGCTATGGCGCTAAAATTTCTCAAAAATAGTCTTCCTCCTCTCCCTTTTTCAGTCTGCTGTTTTCTTGTGATCTCCAACATAGCAGTAATTCATCTTCAGCAGATGAAAAAGCTAAAATAGATGTAATCACTTGCTGCTAGTCATTTTTGTGCCTCAAAGGAGCTATACTGCCAAACATTAACATTTTTATAACATCCTTCAAACTGTTTGAAAGCCCGGGGGGAAGACAATTCCCATATTAAAAGCCAGCGGGTTACTCTAGCCACAACCAGTTTCCAAGACCTGTAAATCACTACGCATCACCTCGCATGCCTTATGTGGAACACCGGTTCTTTTTAGGGGCAGTAACAGTTCTTCTTGTAGAGAAATGAGTACTTAGAAACCACACCAAAGGGAAGAACAGTACTTTGAAAATTCCTCCAGACTGAGGACTAGGTGGCTAACTCTATCCAAAAAGAACTGGGCTCACAACACTTAATTTTTTTCAGAACATGTATTGTAACAGAAGCATAACTTTTTTTTCCTCCCATGTCTTTCTTATGAAGCACTGATGCTCTTCTGTAGGAGAATGTCCCCCAGAAACAGAAGAAGGTTCTTCCCAAATGAACACAATATAAGGATTAATTTACATCACAGATCATGCAAGCAATTATTGAAAATTCCTGCAAGTTTTTAAAATTCAATTGGACTAGATGACCTCTGAAGATCCTTTCCAACTGAACTATTCTATTCTAAGAAGTTTCTTAATTAAGACTTGTTTAGAAAATAAGCTTTTATACAACAAAAAAGTTCTTGCAAGTAACTACTTTTTTTCTTCCACTGAATTCACCTCAACTGTTTGTGGTCTGAGATAATTAACTATCATAATTCAGTTAATTATCACAACTGAGATAATTAACTATCACTAAGAATTTTCATATACTTTTGCAAATCTTTTTTTCCCTACTTAGTGGACACACAAAGGTTACTTCTTTGAGGCAAAGGCTGAATGCCTTCTCACAGGTTCCCAAATATGTAAACCAACTGCATTCTGGATAAAGAACAAGCATAGAACACGTTTCTATACTGTGTTGTATTTCTGCATTTCCAAGGCATATTAGACAATGCTATATTTAACAAAGTGTTAAATCCATTAACACTTAAAATCCATTAAAATCCGTTAACCTTAAAATCCATTTTCAGGTAATCCCTTCCTGGTTCTTGACTGACAGGACTGAAAAACACCACTGTGTATTGCTGTTCAGAGGCTTTAATTTGATGATGGTAATTAAATCGTGCCAAAATGATGAATATTTAAAAATGTGAAGTTATACTGATGAAATTATTTGAAGAAATGGAAAACAAATTAATTTACATCAGCCAGTTCAGCAACTTTGAAAGCTTACATAAACAATAATACATTCAAAACATATTTTCAAGGGCAAATAGTAACAAAAGTCCACTTACAAGACTTCTACGCCACATATTCATCACTTATCCCGTAAACCATACACGGTAGAAAAGGAAAGAGATGTTAATATGACAATATTGTCAGATTTAAATGCTAGCTTACCATACTTGTCTCTCAATCCAACCGTACACCTGAAGACTCCACCGAAGGCCACATCTTCACCAAATATTACTGAAAAATAAGAACAGTGGAGGAAAGTTGACGTGACTCCAATGCATCTTACTTTTAATCAAAGTGTTTCAAACGTTTTTATGTGAAATACCTAACACTTCATTTTACTTCAAGATTTTATGTTGACGTCTAAGATGTCCTCATGCACAGCCTAACCGTAACAAGAAGAGAACAAAGGCTAATGAGGAATTAGTAAAGCAAGACAGCTATGTCTCAAAACAGAAATAATGTGATTGATTCAGCCATGGTTTCATTTAAACCATCTATTTATTTTTCTGAAATATTCTATAATATCACAGCATCTAAATTAATATAAGCAATTCCAAGAAGCGCTCAACCACGAAAAAGTGTCCAAAGTTACGTGATCCGCTTCAACTGGCAAACACACACATTCTTCATCCACAGATTTCAGTAAATAGTGTTTTGAAAAATGTCAAATTTTGAAAAAAGTCATACTGAAGTTTTCTTCAAAATACAAATCAAGCCAGCTGGTACTAAAAAAAAATAAAAAAAGAAATACCATTTCATGTAGCTATCAGCATACTTCCATGGACTTATCATTCTCTTCATCCACTGAAATATTTTCCTGGACAGATTACACGAGCACGAGGATTTCCACTACTTAGACAAGAGTTGCTCAATTCCCATACAACTAGAACCATATGAAGGACATGCTTTCTACTGCAAGAAGCACTAATTAATTTAGTAAGTAGGATGATACTTGACAGCTCATAGATCTGGCCTGCAGAATTCCAGTATGGTCTGGCAAAAGGGCTTTACACAGATCCAGCCCTGCAATGCTGAGGAGCAAGACTGGGGCCTTAAAGCAGCTAAAAGGCTGAAGTTTAGGCTTCTGCTGGAGTAACATTCTACCTACTTTTATATAGTTGATACCACAGAAATGGCACTAAAATGTGTTCCTGGCACCCCTACTGTAGTTCCCCTACAGTTGTCTAAGTCCAATTAAATAAAGCTGACGTATAGAATACAGCTCTAAACTGAGAAGGAACGTATACAGGCACAGACTGGATACAAAAGATGGGATTTGTCCTAACAGATTAGACAATTAGTCAGACTTCAAAGCGAACAGTGGATAAGCAGTGCCAAAAAGTGTTACTAATGCACTAGAGGAGAAAAACAAACTCACAGAACAAGATCATACTGCTTTTGCAGCTGGGTTTGTGGCATTAAAAAACTCTTTTAAATATCTGGCTATAATCACACCTTTGTTGATGACAACAGAAGCAACAGACCTCCTGTTATCTCTAAGAATCAAGAGTAAATAGTTTTGCATAAAAAAATAAAAAGATGAGGGGTTTAGAATAACCTTTTTTAATCAGGCCACAATGAGCTACCTTCTTTAAAGTTATAGGTTACCCAGACCGTCAAAGGCTGGAAAATATTACATTGCTTATGTGCAATGATGAACCAAGATCAGTAAAGCTGGAAAGGAATTTTGGACAAACAGGCAAAACAAAATGCCATCTATACGAAGCAAAACACACTAACAAGTACACCATACCTGCAGTCGGATCTTTGGCTAAAGCGTTATCCAAGGCACTTGTTATGGACTGGAAGAGGTTCATCTTCTGCGTTTCCCCTGTGTAAAAGGAATTATTTAGATATTTAAGTGGTTCAAAGCACAAAATGTGTTAGAAGACACTGGTACGAAACTTTACTAAAAATTTAGTCAAGAGTCACAAACAAGATCCCTGTGAGGAGAACCTCAAAGACTCACTGGCTGAGTAAACTTAAATTATGGGGTAGATGGGATTGAGCACAGCATACTTTGCAATCCCAAGGACTAAAATTCTACTCAGCCTTTTTTCAAACACTATGTTCATAGCTGCAGATGCAGCTTTGCAATGCTTATTCAAACACAGAATCATAAAGGTTGGAAGAGACCTCCAAGATCATTGGGTCCAACCACCCTCCTACCACCAATATCACCCACTAAACGCTGTCCCCAAGCACCACGTCCAACCTCTGCTTGACCACCAGGGATGGCAACTCCACCACCTCCCTGGGCAACCTGTCCCAGTGCCTGACTGCTCTTTCTAAGAAAAAATGTCTCCTCATTTCCAACCTGAACCTCCCCAGCACAACTTGAGGCCATTCCCTCTAGTCCTGTCACTGGTTATCTGTGAGAAGACGCCGACCCCCAGCTCCCCACACCATCCTTCCAGGTAGCTGTAGAGAGCAATGAGGTCTCCCCTGAGCCTCTTCTCCTCCAGGCTAAGCACTACAAAGAAATATTAATACAATGATTTTTCAAAAGGGAAAAAAACAACATAGGCATTATTGTTTTGAGGATAGGCATACTTTCTCCTGAGGTTCATCAGCGCTGATTGAACTTTCTTTATCACTTAGATGTATTTGTTTTTAAGCTCCAGCCTTTACTATTTACAGATACCTATTACTATCATAACTTTTCTACACCTCCTGCCTCTCTCTGGCCTGCAGCTAGAAAGCGTCAGGTCAAACTCCACGTAAGGAGGAAAACTGGATGCTAAACAGCTATACAGCTATATATAAGGGTGAAAGGAAAGCACTTGTCCACTGTATTGAGATCTACTGCACATCTCCTTCTTCACTGCAATGTTGCAAGAAAAGAAAGGGCCTGAAAACAAAGATCAAAGCGATAGCCCAGTCCCTGCTACTGTGACCAACTCAGTTTCTCCAATAAAATAAGATAAAATGATGCCTTATCAGAAACTGAGTGAAGAAGGAATTCCCTGGCTGATGTTTGGTAGCTGTTTCGCTCACAAAACCTCTGTCCACCTCATGATTACAAGCCACAGCCTAGGAGAGGATTGCCTACAGGGAGGTTTAAGGTGAGGAGAGAGTAAAAACCCCAAAGAAATGTAAAACCAGGAGTAAGAAATCACAAAGTAGAAACGGTCTGTTTCCAACAGGTACAGTATCTCATGGTCATCATTCAGTTTCCCCTGCTTTTAATTTAAGTAACATTAGATTTTTTTGTTTAAGAGCTGGGTCACGGCACAGTGGAGCTGGGGAGCTGCCTTCCTATGTTTGATAGCTTCACTTGTTACACACGGCCCTTTAAGAGGCGGAAACTGTAAAATTATGGGAACCATTCAAATTATGAGATAGCTACAAGCGATCACCATTCACAAATACAGCAGAGGGAGAGCTGTGAACAGCAATTGTTTGTTTCTTGTCCCCATCACCCACACAAGCATTGAGGTTATCCTCTTACCAAGGCACAATCACTCCAGCATTTGATGCAAGTAAATGCTGGTTAGTCCAACCACTGTCAGCACCTGCTGGCACTGACTGCTGTGACCTGCTGATCTTGTTTACAACAAAGGCTTCTGGATCAGCCCTTGGGGGAGAAGGAGACAGTAACTGTGCACGGTGGAGCTGGAGAAGCACTGATGTCCAGACCAGTATTGGCATTGCTTTATTTCATTTTCAGTGTTGGTCATGGGATTTCAGAGCATGTTTTCTCTCCGCAAACAGCACCGGCACCAGGCCTGCCCCACAAGGGCTTCAGCAGAAGCTGGCAGCGTGCAGGCAGCACTGTGACATCTGGCACGGCTGTGCCTGCTAACGAGGCACAGCTGAGAGCTTCCCTGGAAACATTTGCTGAGTGGTAACAGCGAGGAAGGGGCCCGCAAGGACCACTGAGTCACACAGGACCACCCCAAAATCAGACCACATGGCTGAGGGCATTGCCCAAGCGCTTCTTGAACTCTGGCAGGCTCAGTGCTGTGCCCACTGCCCTGGGGAGCCTGTCCCAGTGCCTGACCCTCCTCTGGGTGCAGACCCTTTCCCTAACCCCCATCCTGACCCTCCCCTGTCCCAGCTCCATGCCGTCCCCTCGGGTCCTGTCGCTGTCCCCAGAGAGCAGAGCTCAGCGCCTGCCCCTCCGCTCCCCTCCTGAGGGAGCCGCAGGCCGCCATGAGGCCTCCCCTCAGCCTCCTCCCCCCGGGGCCGGCCCAGCTGCGGAGCCCTGCCTGCGGGGAGGACCCGGGCCCGGCCCCGCTCTCACCGTAGGCGCTGGGCGCCGGGTCGGGCTGGAAGGCGAAGTGCGCGGCGGGCCGGCGGGGCGCGGCCGGAAGCGGGCGGCTCCAGGGCGGGCCTCGAACCCGCGGCCCCGCCACCGCCCCGGCCCCGCGCAGCGCCCGCGCCAGCCCCGCCGCCGCCATCGCCGCCGCCGCCGCCGCTACCGGGAGGGGTTGGGGGAGGGGGGTGCCGCCACCGGCGCCGCGCGTTCTAAAGAGGCGGGGACCCCGGCGGGCGTCCCGATTGGACAGCGGAGTGTGGGGGAGGGCCAATCAGAGCCCGCCGTGCGGTGGGTGGGGAGGGGGGAGTGGCGTGCGCGGGAGGTCTGACGGTAGGGGGCGGGGCGGGGGCGGTGCCCGCCGTGGGGGCGGTTCCCGGCCGCCATCTTGCTGCCGGGGGTGGAAGGGGGTCCGGGCACAGCCCGGGGGGTGGCCCGTGAGGGTAAGGGGAGTAAACGGGGAGAGCAGCTGCTGGCTGTGGGGCAGGTGCTGCCTCAGCCCGTCTTAATTGGGGTTAATTCCTCATCGTGTCCCAGAGCTGCCTTTTCCAGAGCCCCTTGGGGCATACCCTGTGCTACATATACACACGTTCCAATATATATATACATATATATAAATTCCAAGTGCTAAATATATATGTAATTAATATACATACCGAATTGCAGAATCACAGCTTGGAAAACGCCTCCAAGATCATCTGGTCCAACCATCCCCCTACCACCAATGTCACCCACTAACCCATGTCCCCAAGCACCACGTCCAACCTTTCCTTGAACACCCCCAAGGGATGGTGACTCCACCACCTCCCTGGGCAACCCGTCCCAGTGCCTGACTGTTCTTTCTGAGAAATATCTCATTGCCAACCTGAACCTCCCCTGGTACAACTCGAGGCCATTCTCTCCAGTCCTAGCACTAGTTATCTGCCAGAAGAGGCCAACCCCCAGCTCCCCACCCCTTCCTTTCAGGCAGCTGTAGAGATCCATGAGGTCTCCCCTGAGCCTCCTCTTCCCCAGACCAAACACCCCCACCTCCCTCAGCCGCTCCTCACAGGACTTGTGCTCCAGGCCCCTCACCAGCTTCACAGCCCTGCTCTGGACACATTCCAGCACCTCGATGTCCTTCTTGTAGGCCCTAAGCTGAACACAGTATTCAAGATAATTTATTTACCAATTGAAGTTAATTTATCTTTGGTCTTTCCTACACATATATTTTTCTTGCCATCTGTTGTAAAGCATCTTCCTGATTTTTCCTTAACAAAGCAACTGCCCTGGTTCCCACTCAGGGTGAGGTTTAACACCTGCTATGACATGTATGTCACTTGGCTTTAGATAGTGGCTTTTTCCAGCTCACTGCCAACCCATTGCTGACTATCCTTGGTAATGACCTCTGCACCATTTGTAAAGACCTTTGTTGCACTAGGGGCCATGTGAAAAAATATTTCTGTTTATCCTGAATTTCTTAATTGCTGGGGTTTATGCAAGATGAAAGGCAAAATCTTATTCCTAGTTGAGGAGCCCAGTGGCTTGCTCTTTAACATGCCCTTTGTCCTTGGAGACGGTTGACAAAGCCCTTGAGATCATGGGGTCAAACAAGCGCCAACATATCCCAGTACATCCCATGAAGGCATAATACCAATGAATATCTAAAGAAAATGAGAATTTTAAAAGACAATAGAAAAAAAAATCCAATAAAAGCAGAGTAAACGTCAGATGTTGCAATTGCTTCTCACTCCATGGAGAGGCAAAAAAATATCTGAAAGTTTAATACATGAAAAGCGTAATAGGTGTCAAATGTTATATAACCATTTATTTGTATGGCTGATAATAGAATAGGAAATTATGAATAGCCCAGTTTATTATTCAAAGAATTGCCTATGTTTCTTTCAGCAATGTATTCTAATAGGGGGGATTTAGCTGTATTTACACATTGTTGTGCCTAAAACTGCAAAAACTTCCAAATGGAGAACAAACAGTACAGAAAAACCCTTTACTTGTAAGTCTAACATCTATTATTAATACGTCAATCGCTAGACCTGTGAATTGCTAAATTCAGACTATAAACTATGGGGTTTATTAGGTATATGCACAATGACTGTTTCTCATGATGTATTATTTATAAAACATATTAATAACCTTGGTCAAATATTTCAGGAGATGCCTCAGTTTTCACCACAGACAGCTAAAGGATACTCCTTGCTGCTGCCTTAGTTCAGTGACTGTCCTACATCGGTTAGTACAGGGATCTCGAAAAAAAAAGGAACGGTTTTGCAGCCCAGAGGAAAGCCTGTCGTCTGCAATGGAAGGATGGAAACAAGAAATACTCACCTACGTAAGACCTGTTTACCTGCTGTTCAGACCTAGATGAAAGAGAAAAAAGTGTCCAGAGATGAGACTCTGAATTACAACACTCTGAGATGATTGCTACCTGAATTATCACTGCCTTTTGAGTACAAAAGGTAGTTAGTCCACACACAGACTTGAGAAGCTGCACTGGTACTGAAAATGGAAATGGGCAATCAAAGGGTTTTATCCCAATGTACTCTGGCTGACCGATATGTTAGTAGAGATGAGTCCTAGCATTCATGGCTTTCCAGCTCTGATAGAGTGATAATAATATCCACATTGTTTCTGATCTATTCCAGCAACTTGAATTACATTTTGAAGAGAGCTCTCTCATTTGGAAGTCGTTCACTCAATTAGGGCCACTTCTGTTAAATCTATACAAAGGATTTTAAGAGCTACCTTTTTTAAATCAGCTACCTTCCCCATCTGTGCCTATTAGTCATTATGTGCATCCTTCGTGTTGTTGACAGCCATTAAAAAACCCTTGGCAGCCATTACTATTATTTCTGGGTAATTATATAAAGCAATTAATGAGGATCTGATGGGGACTGCAGACCCTACTGACATGGACCAGATTATGCCCACATTTATGCCAGCATTATCCAGATGTAATGCCTTTGAAGTCCATGGTGATATTTAGGGTTGACATGGATCTAATTGTGAACTAATTGCAAGTATTGGACTCTGACATGAGCATATGGCCCTGTGTCTATCATTCTACTGCAAAATCTCCCCAGATTTGAACATAGCTGGTAGCTGAATCTCAGACTCCTTCTGAGCTTCTTATATTTCCCTGTGTGTATTGTTTTACTTGCCTTACTTACATCTGCAGGTCATGTAGATGAAATCCAGGTGATTTCTCCCGCATTTCTTTGAGTATAGTTTCACTGTTTTTATCTTGTAAATTCTGACTCTCATGCTATAGTCTTGCTGCCAGTTTTCCTCACTGCTTTGTGGTTCATCAAAAGAATTTTGTAGCATCTTGTCCACCACAACAGTCAATGAGCTGATCCACCTCCTCCATTAGGAGGTGATAATGACCAGTTTTGTCTCGCTGATGCTGTGTCTTGGCATAACTCCTGTTTTATCCTTTGCTGTTTTCTCTCTTCTTTCTACCCTAATTATAATCAGCTTCATCATTCCTTTTCTGTAATTTGTTGGTCCTTTGGAGCTGTTTTCTCCCCTCACCCTGGTCCCTCACTCACAGAAAGAGGGTATTTTGCTGGTTAGTGAGTCCTCTCTCTCTTGGGGACATAAAACAGGAACTCTTTTCTAACATATACCTTTGAAAGGACCAACTGTAGATTTTGGCCTGTCTGTTTTTGTTGTTAGGCCTGTACAGACCACAGTTGCTTTTTAGAAATTTAGAATTCACCGGAATGGTCACAGCTGAGTTAAAGACAATTCCATTTTTAATTGATGTGAGTAATTCCTAATGCTAAGTGAAACAATGCTAGAAGAAGCAGGGACTATCTGCAGAGACATCATTCAACATTTTTTATAAAAGATTTTGGTGTTCATAATCATGAGGAGAGAATTCCACTCTCTCCCATTTAATTCAATCAGTTTTAATTGTTTTGAAACCACAGAATGTATTTAGCTCTTTGTGCTACTGCAGCTCAATCTAGAAATACCTGTATAGGGAAAGTTTTCCTAATAGTTGACACTTCATAATTCTAGTACAGGAAAAAAAAAATCATAAAATCCAACTTGTATGAAAAATAAGGAGCACGTTTTTATCTCAAGGATAATTAAAAGTAGGAACAATTTACCTGAGAGCATGCTGGATTGTTGTCGCTTCTGTTCTTCAAATAAAATACAGGTTTCTTTGTAGAAGGCACTGAACATATGTAAAACATGCTAGAATGCCTCTTTGATATTTGTGACCTGCTTGCTTATAGTATGGTCATGTTCAGTGGAAGTTAAAAAGGGGAGAATAAAAGTACAACAGATCAACTTATGCACGAACTCACTGAGCTAAAGCCGCCTTGTTTCTCCGTCATCATTTCCCTAGAGCATGGTGCAGGTCCCGTGTCTGTTTAAATGTCCTGCTTTTATGAAGCATTTCTCCTCTATAGAGAAGTCTTAAACATAATTCTTTATTTTTGCTGCTATTGTTTTTATTAGAGGACTAATTGCTTATTTCATTCTGTCTAATAGTGTTGGTTCTGATTTGAATAATAATAATTAATAGTAAGCCCTATCTCATCACTTGTAAAGATGAAAGTGTGCTACAAAATGAAATAGAAAAGAAAATCCACAGCCCTTTTGTCAGAAGATAGGGTTTTATTCGGTTTAGGTGGCTTTAAATAATGGCCATGTGGTCGAAAGTCACCTTTGGATCACATGAGTTTCCTACGGTTTTCCCCTGTACTGCTGTCTGCCACCAGCAGATACTGCACTGGAGATAACAGCGTACAGAGCAGCACGTTCCACAAGGCTTAAATATGTGCTTGAGGTTTGGTTCACCTTGCCACAGACTGACCTTGCACTGTTAATAGTAACTTCTGCAAACTGAACGTACAGAATTGGTGCTCTGTCAGCAACCAAACTAGTAAAAGTCTTACTCCTGCCATACAGTTAAAAATTTTTGACTTTTAAGTGTGAAGACATCCATTTCTAGGTATCGGTTGTCCACTCATTGTATCAATGGCCAGATAGGCTATATTGCACAATCCAGGCCCACACTTTGTTGCTCTCAAACATGAGAAGATGGCAAAGAACTGTATTTGGAGTGTGAGGAATCAAAGCTACCCAAAACAACAGATCATACTCTAGGGACACCTGCTCTACTGACTTTATGAAAGCAAAATCCCATACTGAGCTCTCAGTTCTCCTACGTTCAGCCTTTTCTTTGTACCTACCCCATCTTGCTTGACCAGCTTTGCAGTTACATGACAATCTAGGCATTTTTTTTTCCTAGGTTAATTTACAAAGGTTTGTGGTGCTGGATAGTATTCAGGTTCACTCTTGCAGTCAGTGTCACACTGGTGTCTGCATCAATGCAGTCACCTGCATGCAGCCAGGAAGTTAGTTGTGGTACTAAGTCTTTCCCTTTGCACTCAATCCATTTTCTTCATCCCAGCAAAAACCTCTAGATGCACTTTTATTTTTACCATTTTGCCATTTATTTTTACCATTTTATTTTTACCATTTACCATATCTTCCTACATGCTTTTTTGACTTGTGCAATTCATATGGTTCTGGTTAAATCTAAGTTTGGTTCAACATTTTTGCGCCTCATTCAGAATAAATACATTAATTATTTTTAACTTTTAAATAAAGGCTTGCTTAAGTAGGTATATTTCACAGAATTTCTAGGTTGGAAGAGACCTCAAGATCATCGAGTCCAACCTCTGACCTAACGCTAACAGTCCCCACTAAACCATATCCCTAAGCTCTACATCTAAACGTCTTTTGAAGACTTCCAGGGATGGTGACTCCACCTCTTCCCTGGGCAGCCTGTTCCAATGTCTAAAATATGTTTTGCTAAAGTTTTGTTTTGCCTAAGCTTGTGTTAGATTAACAGAATCTCCCTTAGCAAGCACCCTGGCCTCTGTCCATGAACCCGCAGGCAGTGCAGGCATTTAATTTAGAAGCACAGCTTCACTCACACACAGTATTTAGGCTATACCAGGCAGCCTGGACCTCCCTGAAGAACTGTAGTAGTTCACATTTTTATCCACAACCTTGGTCTTTCTTTATATTTAAATAAATTTACTAAAGTCTATTAGAAATGGCACAACTTGAGAGTTGTCCTACTGATTTGTAATTTTTCACAAGCACCATTATGTGGCAGAGAACAATAAAGTTTTACTTGATGAAATTTAATACATATGTTGAAATGCGGTTCTGTCAGACCGTTCTCTCCACCCTTTTTGAATCACAATTATTCCCTGCTGTGAACTGTCAAGAGCTCCGTCTAGTTAATTATTAAATTGCTTACAAACAGGGCTCACTGCTTTCATCAAGGCTGTTTCATAGTTAATTTCTGTGCCTTTTGTCAAGTGAGAAAAAACGAGGCGCGCTCATCCTAATGGGAGTTCTCTAGAAGTGGTATCTCATCATAGCTTTATCTCTACTTCCAATCTCCACTTCTACACCTAGCCAGGCTAAATCTGAGTGCTGGAGGTAGCCCCTAGGCCAGGATAATTCCATCAGCAGCCATTAGTGAGAGGCAAGAAAATTAATTTCACTTTTGGGAGCCGTGTTTCTAAACTGTTTGAAAGGAATAGGCTTTTGTGGGGGTCCAGGTAGAAATAAAGGATTTTTACATAGCGTAGATAGAGCAGGATTGGAGTGATAGGGTTTAGATACCCAGGCTGACAGACAGATGGGTGGATTTAAGATGGGAATTCATACTGCCAGCAGCTTCTGTTTCTCTAAATCTAGATGGCTGCTGATTTTGTAATCCCTGTGTGAGAATCCCGAGTGGCTTCCAGTTTAGGTTTCAAGGGTGAGAGGGTAGGTGGCAGGAATCACTGAGCAGAGCTTTGCTGCTTAGTATCTCACTTGCTCCCTGATTTGTAGGAGGCCAATTCTGCTATTAGTGGTATCATGGAAGTCTGTGGTCAGCATTTCCCAAAGATGCAGATTTAACCTCCTGGCAGGAGCAGTCCCTGAGAGATTTATCTCTATTCCCTAAAACTCCCTGCTTGTGCTCTTGGTAGGAACGGTGCCACAGATTGTCACATGTGCTTAACTGAGAAGTCCCAGTGCAGGTTTTTCCATATGCTCGTATTTCAAATTGATTGCCAAAGTAAGAAGCAACAATTCCAGAAAATACAATACAGATGTGGTTTACTGTACCTGCCTGTTAAGCTTACACTGGAAAAGAGGAAAAGCACACGAGAGGCATTTTGTTGACGTGCTATTGACTCATCTGATCTGCAGAGGAATTAAGATCAATGCAGTTTTAACCCAACTAAGTAAGAGGCAGTACAGACTAAAACCCTTTATTCACAGAAAAATGTGTGCTGGCAATGCACAGGGCTCCTGTGCGTGTCTCTTTTGACCCAGGCAACCATGTTGGGAAGCCAGGACTTCTTTGTTGCCTCAGTTCAGCCCCAGAGTTGCCTACAAAAACTGGCAGGTAGCACACAAGCTGTAATCTCAGTGTTTGTGAAGTCTACAATGTGTCTGCTTCAATTTGCGTTTAGTATTTTTTACCTTAGTGCCTGAGTATTTCGGCAAGAGGAGTTTCAGGCACTACACATCTGCCCAGGCCAGACACAGGCAGTCCTGTGGAAAACTGTGCATCTGAACGGGAATCTTCAGTAGTTAAAACCCCTAAGCCCAATAATAATGCTGATACTCCGAGGTGACTCAGGCAACAGATTGTATGAATGTGGAGTGCAGAAAATCAGCTTCCCCTCGCACAGAAATACTGCCTGTGCACATCGCAGTCACCAGGCCACCGGCACGAGAAGTGGGTCACCTTCAACAACCAGTCCTTTGCTTCTCAAGTAACTCTCACAGATACAGATTTCAGAAAGCTGTCAGACAGGATTCAGCCTAATTCAGCATGCTGTCAGCCTCAGCATCTGGCAGCAGTCTTGGTACTCAACAGGATTAGGCTTAGAGTCAATCCGTAGATCGCCCTAGACTGTGGGTATCCCAGGAAAGATGCAGCTTTTCCTTTAGACCATTCACTAGGCCAAAAAATCACCGTCTTTGGAAGACTTCATGAAAACAAGGAAACTAAGCAAATGTATTTCTCTGGGGAGGTTGTGTTCAGTGGGGTTATCCAGGCTCTGGAGAACAGGTAGGCCACACAGTTCAAGGTACAGTGCGAGCTGCGAGCACATCATAATAACTTGACTGGCCCCTGGAGTCAGCATCACGTTGTGACCCCTGACTTGGATTGACTCTGCGTGGAAAAGGAGGAGCAACCATAAAAATCAAGCTGATCACTGATCACGCCGTATGTTTTTAAAACTGTGGAATAAGTAGTGCCATATACATGGATCTCCAGACAGTCTTTACAATCTGCACGATCCATAGTGGGTTACCACATGCCTGAAGCTAGGAAGACTGTTTATCTCTTACAAGGCTGTTTTCCTTATGATACTCTTCACAATCATATCAGAAATGTCAAGAGCTGCTTACTCAGCTGGATCCAAATCTTGAAGATCTTCAGGTTGTGCCTTTGCTCCTTTCATTGTTTTACAATCAGATGTGAAAGCCTGCCCCAGGAGAGGATAAATACGTTCTGAGATACTGTCATATTTTGAAATGTAACAACGTGAGCACAATTCAGTCTCACTGAGTTCTCCTTTTAAGTCACAGTTGTTTGCAAGAGTTGTCACAAACACTTTTTTGATTTCTCCTGAGCTGTGTCCAAGAGGCCAAAGTGCAGCAACCTTTGCATGATTTTGTATCTTCCATCTGCTCTCTGAGGGGGGTGCAATAAAGGCAAGAACATGACCAATTATCTGCTTCAGATGCAAAGAACACAGCATTATTACTTTTATTTTTACTTTCTGCTATTCTGCCTCATCTCCTTTAACAGACAATGTCAAACATTTTGCTTGATTATTTGTTTGCTTTCCCTGAACTGTCCAGGCAATAACCTATAAATATGTACTTTGCAGTACTATCTTAATGAAACCTCCAGGTCTTTCTTTTGAGGAGCCCCCCGTCAACTTAAAGAAATATTTCAGAATGCAAAGAAGGGATAATATTTCACTGTTAGGTAGAAGGAGAACCCTTGGCCTGAAATGATTCAAATCAATAGAAAAAAAAAAAAAAAAAAAGTCTTTTGGGGACTCATGGGGACCTCAGGCACAACAGTAGAGGCAGGTTTTCTGTTGAAGTCAAAAACAAAATCAGGAGATCAGCAAGACCAAAGTGTATTTCCCAGGCATGTGATGGTTCCACGAAGTCTCCTGATCTATATGATATTGCCTCGTCTCCTCTGCTGAGCTTCTCGCATCACCCAGAAATGAGATTAGCTGGAAGAAAAATGTATCCTATTTTAATATGCTTTTTCTTAGCATGCTGAAAAGATAGCTGATGACAACAAGCAGGATGAGATAGAAAATGGGAGGAGCAGTTTTGTTGGGTATTGCCAGATCTGCAAGATCCTGGGCTGATTTACATTACAGTAGGTGAATGCTTAGGGTTGTTTTCCTTCAGGTGTGCCAGGAGGTGGTACAAGACCTACTGATGGTTTCATGGGTACCATCAAAGCTACTGCTTAGCGACTGCGTACATTCAGCTTCTTGTGAAAGACAGGCAAGACCAAGGGAAAAACTACTCTTGCAAGCAATACTGTACCTGCCCAAAACAAACAACAGCAAGGGTGGTTGCCTAGCAGTTTGTAGGAAGAGGTCTAAGGATTTTCGTCCTTTCTATAAGGCTGGGATCTAGGAAAAGAAGCTGAAGGGGAAGAGAGGAAAAAGGAGGAAGAAGGATGAAATTACCAAAAAAAAAAAAAAAAGGACTGCTAAGAGGTGGAGCCTAAGACAGAGCAATGATGCTCTACATAAGGCTATGACATTGAAAAGGAAACAAAATGACCTCCAGGTAAAGGAAACAACAGAAAATCTGAGAACTGGAAAGTTCCTAACCATCAGATCAGAAGGCTCTGGCTGCTGTTCCATTAGGAACAGTGCATGCAGATAGCTCCTAGAAATTTTCCTGTGGAGTTTGATAAATTTGAGGATGTAATTGTGTATAAAATTGATATCCACAATAAGAGAAACCTGGACTGGATATTGTAGGAGGACCTTCCTAATCCCCGCCCTAATCTTATTTTCCTAATAATGATGCTGTTGACTCTCATGTATTGACCAGGACAGGTGCAGACAGACGCGTATTTGCCTCGCTTTCCAAGCCAACTGGATGCCACCCACCTCTGGAATCTGTGTAGCTGGAGTGGCCCAGGGCTGTGCCCAAGCTGCTAAATCTGTGCAAATGCATGACTTTCAGATCTGAATCAGTCTGCTTTTGCCTAACATGGGGTGTGGGTGAGGGAATCCACACCTGTCCACACCGCTGTGCCCTTGGAGGGCTGTGCAGGGCTCACGTTTGGTGCCTTAGAGGAGTGTGAAAAGTACTTAAATGGAGAGTGCAGGGACTGTACAAGCTGGATGTAGCAAAAAAGACTGTACAAGCTGGATGTGAAGAGACTGGAGATCCAAGAAGTGCAGTAGCAATGTTCACTAATCCAGACTATCGTAGCTTCATGCTCAGGAGCAAGGTGCAGCACCTCTCTGGTCACTTCTGCATGCAGGTGTGAAGCTCTGTGGCATATTCTGTTGGTTTGATCCACCAACATCATGTATGACATATCGCCAGTAAAAAACGACTTAAATCTCTGAGAGCTTTCTCAGTTGTGCTGGTTCCTAGACAACGTTGTACAATGAGATAATGCCATTGTTCCTCCTCAGCAGAGCATCCCTTCCTTGTCTGTCATCATACTTCACATCGTGCTCCCAGAAGTTACATTTCTCCTCCACAAAAGTTCAATCCCTGTTCAATCCCTGCAGTGACCACAGCCTTCTACCACATCAAGTTCTGTTGCAGTGCATTGACTGATATTTGTATATTTGGAAGCAAATATTTGCATAGTATCGGCAAGTGATGGATTATTTCTAATTGCCAGGAAGATCCCAATGGGAAAAGATTGTTAGGTCCTTCACTGCATAAGAAAAAACTTTCTTCTGGAAATTCCCCTTCTGCCATCCTGGCTGCTGTTTCAGCCACACTGAATTTCTGATCTGCCCTCCTAGTAAACATCTATCTTTGCGTGAGTGTGCGTGGCTCGCACCATTTCCTCTGTGACTGAAGCGGGACCTTTCCCACGCTACATGAAACCTTGTGTTTTCTTGGCTCCCCAATACTACCTGCTAGCAGATAGCTGTGACCGTGCCTCCCTTTAGTGGAGAAGCTCTTATCTGAGATGAGATGAGGAGTGCTGCATCTTGCAACATTCCTGCTACTGCCCCAGGCAATGTGTGTGGATGTTTGTGGAAGAGGGGCGAGCAGGAAGGGTGACAACTTGTACTTTCAAAATCACAACCTCACCTGGGACAACAGCTGATAACAAGCCCAAGCAAAACCGAACTACTGCCTCACCCTCGCCTGTCCTGGCCCACTGGAAGAGAGTGAGGATTTCTGTACAATTAGTAACACTGTCTTCAGTGAGATCCTTTTTGTCATTAAAAGAGTAGAGGTTTCTTTATGCTATACCATTATTATAGAAACTCATGTCCAATTTTTTTCTCCGAGTTCGGCTATTTTATCAGTAGATCTATGATGGAAATATGTGGTGTATGCTTCCTCGTGTGACATTAATAAGTACAGCACCACGTCTGTCACATAGCCATACCCTACCACAGCTGGCTTGGGTGCAAATAAAATGATATTTACGACTGAGATTGAGTATGACTCATAACTGCTTTCTAGCAAAAGTGAAATTTTAGTCTTTGAATGAAGTACTTTCATTCCTACAAAAGAGGTACTGAAGGCATTTCACAGAAAAACGTAACAATATTGAGAGAGGTAAGAATAAAGATATATGAGTGAGATACCCCATGTGACTTTGAAGTCTGGTATTACTTAAAATAAATTACTTTTCATAGAGAATAGTGTGTCTTCTTAGTCCTGTCTGGTCAGGTGAAGACAATCACTGAGTTATCTCTGTTTCCAAGCCCATATCAGATATCTGTTCTTTATTACAAATACACCTTTAGCTGGAAACATAAACCTAAAACCTACTATTTAAAGAAGATCAGGACCGCAGGGCCAAGCACACCAGCAATAAAAGTCTTTAAAGTTAATTGTGTATACAAACCAAATCCAGATCACTTCTGCATTTATCATTACAGTGGGATTAATCTCACTTTTTGCCATCTAAAAGTTAAGCAGTGAAGCCCTGATGGTCAGGTAGGCTCCACAGCTGAATCAATAGGCAGAGGTAAAGCACTTCAGGGTGTGATTCACCCTAAGCTAGGACAGCTGTCTCAGACAGGTGATGCACAACACACTCTGAGCATGCTTTTCTTTCTTTCCATGCTCAAGAGAGAGTGCAAGGGACTCATTTGTAAGATGGATATAATATTTGGCATGTTATTTCTGCCTCTCTCAGCACTTCTTAAAAACATCTTCTTTAGTATATCCTCTTTTCATCCTTTCCCTGAAGTATGTAGGCCTCTGCTTTGCTTTACTGTGCACTATGGAGTATGCCACAGATTATTCACTTTCTGTGGGACTTTTTAAGGTGCTCAGGTGTAGCATTCACTACTTCATCACAGACATTGATTAATAACTTTATAGATCTGTCACAAAAGGGGGCAATGTGCAATTACATCTGCCTTCAAAGGAGTAATAAAAGCAGTAAGATGAGAGCTGTTGAAAGCTTCCCCACATTTTGGCTGCATGGGGACTGACTTCTCAGTGCTTGCAACGCTATGTGGCATTTTGTAAGTAAACCTGGAAGAAACCAGTTTGTTTTGACCACTCTTGCAGCCGTAAGAGCCCACTGACTTCTGCAAATCACACCTCTAGGTCTCCTATTTGCCACTGTGAGAAACAAAAACCTTTCTTTCCACATGGCACTGTCAGTAGCAGCTCTAAGCTGGGACACTCACCATGCTGAAGTGACTGGAATAAAGCCACCTGAGCTCACGTGGTTGCCCCCACACTGCAAGATGTCATTCATGCCATTTAGCTGTCAGACCCTTGCTTGGCACTGCAGACCCATTGTAACCCAGGATCTGCAGTGTCGGTTCTGCAACAGCAGCTGAGGCTTAGCAGACGGCAGGCTCCCCCGTTGCACAGTCAAAACTAATTCCCACAACACAGGCCACTCTTTGCCCCAAATAAGGCAGGCGGCCCGGAGGGGAAACCATACAAGGCTGTAATCATGTCATTAAAAGAGCTTATGATAATATTCAGGAGGCTGGAGTAAGGTTTCACAAGCAAATTTAATTTACTTTTTCATTCCTGACTTTGCAAATGCGGGTTTCTTCTAACAAGTTAAAAATATTGTCATACAATGTTTTGAAAAAGTCAGCAACGGGAAGAGGAGAGGTGTCTCTGAGCAAAAGCTCCACCTGGCTCATCAGCAATGCTAAGTACTTCATTTGGCAGATCTCTAGCTGTCAGCTCACACACCAAGGGGTGGCAATATTGTCACCTCCTGGACACTAGAGGGGGATGGATGCACACGCTGCTGGTGAATGACAGGGCCACATAACCTGTGCTTCTGCTTCTGGTATCAATTCCAGAAGCTAAAGGTAGTGGTGGCAAACCTTTTTCTCCTCATCATCTTTTTCTCTTTTTTTGAGGGATTCATGGTGGGGGGATTGTCCTTTATCTTCCCACTGCCATCTATCCATTTCTGTCTTCCATTCTAGTGCATTATTTCCCTTGACTTCCAAAGCCTTGTGCTGTGCCTTCCCTTCTTTTAGAGAGCTCCTGCTTTTCCTCATAGCCTCTGCTCATGATCCTTTACCTCCTGTTCCTGCCTGCCTTCACATCTTCACAGCTTCCACCTTCATCTGCAGCAGTTTAAGTAGAGTATGTGCAGGTCCCTACTCTGTCCTCGGCAAGGCAAAGGTATCTCAGCCCCTTTGAACAGGATGTCAATCAAATGATTGTTAACATTCATGCTCTCTGCTCTCAGGCCTATGGACACGGGAATGTTTGGTTACATGGAACTTTAGCTCAAAGTTGTGTTTTTTAATTGTGCAGGTACTAAAGAAGATGTGTTTTATGTTAAAGACCTGCTGAAGGACTGAATCTTGTACTCAGAGCAGAATGAGGTGAGGTCCATCAGGTCTTGTGGGAGTCCCCGCAGTGGCTGAGGCCTAGCCTTTGTGGCATGGTGGATCATCATCCACACCACCTTGAAACCCAGGGCTGCTCCCGTGGAGCATGAGGTGCTCCTCTCAGGGTACACAGAGACCAGCCAGGCCTAGCGAGCAGTCAGCCAACACGGTGTCGCCTTCCAGCTGAGCCAAGCCATGGAAAGCTGTTGGCACCGTGTCCTCCAATTCAGTGCAAGTTGAGTTGAAGCCATGGCATACCTTGAAGATAAAGTCAAAGATCTTGAAGCTGATTTCGGCAAGAAGTAAAGCTAAAGCAGAGACTGTCTGATATGCAGCCCTGCCCTGTGCTGCAATCACACATGGACATGGACCATTTGTGGTAACCAGAAGGTAGAAGCTGTCAGGACCTGGGAGGTTTTTGAGAGAGTCACTCTTCTGGTACTTCAACTACCATATGATATCATTGATACCAAAAGTACCAATACAGTTTCTGGAGATACATTGCTTGGATGAACATTTTTAAAATAATAGGCAAAAAACAAGTCTCTGGAACTAATGTTTCCATTCGCTAGCATGAACAGATAACCATGGAATACCCAGTTACCACCTACCACTTGATCTGTGGCAAGTACTGCTGAACCATTGTAACAAAAACTACTGAAAACTTCCAGAATGAAGGTTTCACACAGAGCATCAGCCCCCAAATCTTAATTTCCAAAATGTTTGGTTAGCTAGTAACATAAGATGGCAAGTTGTGTTTGCTCCAGATGTTATCACTTCTGTTATCACTAGTACCCATGGGTTTAGTTGGTTTATCTTGGTTGGGGTTTGCTTTTTTCATTTATTTTACAATTTTTCCTTCAGTTACCAAACTGGGGAAAAAATGTGCAGTATATAGTCAAAACTGTGAGGTAGCAAGCTCTTCTTTTAGTTTCATCTTCTCTTTTTGATTGGTCTTCTTTTAGTCCCTTGAGCATCCATCTCTGCAAATATTTGTTGATACTGTGGATATATATATCTGTGAGATTTTCTTATAATTTTAGCTTTCTAAGAAAGCATGGATTGAGCTATCATACTGTTTGTCCTCCTGTCTGTCTACCTGCCTGTCATTTGGTGAACTTGAGCCCTCTTGCCAAGCAAAACTTGATTTGACACTCTACTGAAAAACTCAGAGAGAAACAAATTCCTCTAAGTTTCATGAAATCCATTGGAAGACAAATGGGAGAGGAAAGATACAAATTGCTTCCCTTTCTGCAGCTGAAGTATAATCTCGACAGGTTTTATCCTGATGGATGACCAGTCACATTTCTTGATGCCAACCCCAACACGTGCTGCCTCTCCTCGAGCCAGCCAGATAGGAGACAGGGAGATGCTGTGGGGCATGCCGCAGCTCTCTTTGGGATGGAGACGTGGAGCCTGTGCAGAGGAACAGATTGTACACATCTGTAGAAAACCATGTTTCATCGTTTCTGCTGTCCAAGGAACAATGTCTGCCATCTGTTTGGAGGAAAGCCATGGTAATTACAGAAGGGTGCTGGGAGGGCTAAATGGGAAAGGTCTTAAATGTGTAGGAAACCAGGCTACATTAGTTCTGCAGCTCATCGCATGATACAGTAGCTGTCAGTCTTTGTTAGTCCCATCCTGGAAGCAATTCTGAACAATGGCTTTTGTCTGCTCATCAGATTTATAAATCATAAGATTCATTTTTTTTAGTCAGGGAAGGACTATGTGAATAATGTATGCCCACAGTTCAGTGCAAGACTTAGAAAAAGAACTTACAGGAAAGGAGTTAGTAAGGGGAAGCTCCAACAAGTAACGACAGACAATGACTAGAGTTTTCAGTGAAACAGAAAAGTAGGCTGGGGGAGATCAGGGAGTGACATCCCAGGAGAAGGAAGGTTTTATTCTGATTTTACCATTATGCAGCCTTTTATGTATCTATCCATCTTTGATGGGTAATGTATTGAATGCAGTTTACTGCTGCTGCTTTTCCTAAAAGCAAAAACTTCTGGAAAGCCAAAAACATATAGGATATGTTAACTAGTTGTAAAAATGTTTACTGGAAATAATATGGCTGGACCTAGCACAACTGCAGAATTTGCTTGGAAAGACAGTCTTTGGATAAGTTAGACTAAAGATTTTTGAATACACACAGAATCACGAAATGTTTATATTTCTCTGCTTTTAGTTCTAAAATGTTACAAGATGACTTCATCATACAAAAAATAAATATGGCTTACAAAAATGCATCAATGATTTGTTTGAAATGTGTTTAACATTCAAAATGTTCTCATACCTTCAAAATTAGGTATTGTAGAGCACAGAGGTCACCTGTTTTCAAAGCCAGTCTGGCTTGATACATAGGTTCACTAGAAGCACTTCATTTAAGGTGGCCTCTCATAGGATAGACCTGAAGAAGCATCTGTATCAATGTCATGAAGAGAAGTGATTAGCTGAAGTATCCATGCAAACCTGCTTAGGTTTTTGTTGAACATCATTGATATAAACTCCATCAAAGCTTGCTGAGCTTCCTGCTGCAGTATTTGTACATAGGGGAGACATTTTAGGACATGACGTCCTGCCAAAACAAAAAGTAAAACAATGAATCTTGAGTAAACATTTTAGTTCTGTACCCTTCATCATTGTTGTCTGGCTTTATAGTGCTACTCTCTCTAGAAAACAACAAGAACTTTCTAAATGTACCTTTTGGAAAAAGAATATATGTGTAGTTCAATAATTTGGATAAACATTGTGCAGCATTGTAAGCACACTGGAATCCAGCATTCCCTTGCACTAAATTCAGCTTTGAAATGACAACACGAGGTAACTTTGACATGGAACAGATTGAGAAGCTTTATAGCACTATTTATCCACCAAGTTATTCTGAGACTGTAGTCTGGATAGGTAGAAATATTCCAGCTCTAACCTAAAATGAGTAGACAACATCAGCAAGGTGGAGGTGGTGGTTTGGAGTAGCAGGCAGGCTGGCAGTCCAGAGTCATAGGTTTTCATCTACCCAACCCAATCTTCATTCTGTTGTTGCCTCTAGACTAACCTGGGACCTTGTGGCTCTCCATGCTACCCAGATGCCTTCATACACGGCCTAAAAAGAGCACAAAGGCTTCCTGTGAGATGTAGCATGACCCACAGGAGTAGGAGAGAGAATTATATTCCCTGGTTTTGTACTCTCTTTCCTTAGCCATTTCTGAAGAGGGAAAGGTCTCTAGTGTTGCTCAGAGATCCCTGCGATCTCTGAAGACTTTTCTGCAGTGGCCCTCAGTGTGCTTTCAACCCACCTCCAGCACCAAACCATGCAGTGTCCCATGCTTACTTGCTAGAAGGCACCATCATAACTGTGTTTGATACTGCTGGACTCAGTATACACACAGAGCCAGATAAAACAGCTCTTCTGGTACCTTTGTATTCTGTTCTCCATCTGTATTTACTCTAAAGGGGTGAGGGAAAGAGGAAATCTCTGAGCCATGTTTCTGCTTCATTTAGTCCTGAACCATTTTTATGTATCCCACTGATTCCTGACTGCATAAAATCTTGAACGTGCTTTCTGCTTAGGAATCATCCATCACTTTCAACCATACCTGGTTTCTTTGCTAGGTCAAGGCTACATCACAGGCAATGACATCTTTAAAACACAGCAAGTACAAAGAGATACTGTCTCTATACAGGGGCATAACATTTGATGCTACCGTTGAATTTAGTAATTTCACGTACTGATTATTTTACCATTTGAGTAAATTACAGTAAGTATGTTTAACAACTTAAATTAGTGCACAGGGAGACTGGAGAGCCCCCTTGGCCCAGTCTATGCATTGTACTGATGCACAGGCTTAACTTTAAACACTCAATGACTTAGGATTCAGTGAATAATGTGTCTGTTGCCTTATAGAGTCGTGGCCTTGAGCCTTGAATCCCTGAGTGCTGACTTCTGCCTCCCACCTCTTGTTTTGACCTATCCCCAGGCCCACATAGCACCTCATACAGTGACTGACTCCACACCTGCCTGGGATAGGGTCCCAATGACTTAGTCTGGGACATGCAGGATCATTCAATTAAGTGTGGAAGGTTCTGCCTTCCTGCCCTGCAGTAGGGCACAAACCTGCTTTGTGTTTTTTTTTGTTTTGTTTTTGTTTTGTTTTTGTTTTTTTCCCCCCCCATCTGTAGCTGGCTGCCCTTTTTCAGCAACTCTGTTCTTCCTAGACATTGCTGCCAGAGGAGAAGAAGCTTCCACAAAGCCTGCAAGCAGGCTACCCAGAAATAAAGGGTTTGGAAAAGTCCCCCAGGAGTACCACTAGCTGCAAGCAGTGAGGAGGGTGACAAGTGCTGGAGTTTTCATGGAAAGAAAGTTGACAGGATTTTGTGTATTCAGGATGAAATTCCAATTGCTATATCCCTTCAAATCTGCTCAGTTTTCCCATTTGGACTTCTTTTATACGTAATCAAACACTTTTTAAACTTGCAGATAATGAGAAACTTGTTCTGAGATCTCTTGTAATAATACTCAGTCAAGTGTGTTCCCAGCTGCACTGCAACATATCTTTTATGACAAAAGTCCTCCTGCAGCCCCGATGGAGTTACACAGCAGCAATATTTTTCACAGGTCCCACCTCCTCACAGTGCAGTTGCTTTTCAGACAGTTGTCAGAAGCAAGAAGAGCACTTCCACCTCGTGCCATGCTGTTGATGTCTCCTTCCTCTTCCCTGCATCCTAGAGAAGACCTCGCAGCTGGGCCCTTCACCTGAGCACACGCTGACCTTTCTGAAGCTACCGAGCTAAGGAAGGGCAATATCTTCTTTCCTGGATTGTTCCTCGCCACTCTCTCCAAGGCTCTGAGTCATTGCTACCTGTCTTGAAAGAGAAGGCGGGCTGGGATTATCTTTGCAACCTCGTGTTTCTGCTGCCTAATCATCCTGAGGAAATTGTGCTGTCTCAGGAGGGCCTACCCCCCGTGCTGCCTGCTACCTCTCCAAAGGGATTTCTTATGAAAGTAACCACAATCTCTGTGCCCCAAGAGATTGCGTAGGCACAGAGAAAGCCCTGCTGTGCTTGTTTTTCATGTTTCTTGCCCAAACGCTAGCCTTGCTGTGCTGCTCCAGCCACATTTCTGGGCACCTTGTTGAACTCTAACTCACAACCCAGCTCTGCACTGCTCCATGCCTGGTCCTTTCCCTTTGACCTGTCTGCTTTCAGTCATCCTAGCAGGAAATAAACCACACAGAGCAGGAGTACACGAGGTACCCTGTGATCCAGAAAGGATTTAGCATTGTCGTTGCTCGCAACTGCCTGAAATCCTCTTGGAACCGAGGCCTGCAAAATATTAAGATTTGGACAAACATCACGCCAAAACTAAGGGGCCAGCTGAAAATGTGCTGCATGTATGCAGAAGACATTTTCTGAGCCTGGTGCAAAGTGTTCAAAAAACATTAAGTAACTGTGAAAGAACAGCTGTTCAAATCTACTTGCAGCAAAGCAGGTAGAAGAAGGGCAGTTTGGGCTGTGTTAAAGCCCCCGGCAGCTGCTTCAGCCCAGAGTCGTCCACCTGAGATCCAGGGCTTCTTCTTGAAGCTCTCAGCTGTCTCTGCAGACAGTCCTCTGAAGGACTGCTGGGCCTCCGGGGAATCAGCAGTCGGCAGAAGGCACGGATCCAGAGTGTAACACTGCTGCTGCCACTGCTTTCTCCTTCATTAAGTGAAAATTACATTTTATCCACAGAGATAATAAAAATGTCCGCTCGTTAAACTGCGTAAGCCTCTGCAGATGAGGGATTTATCCTCTTCTCATCACACTGGATAAAGCAGACTGGTTTTATTGTGAAAATTTGAGAAAACAACTTGTGCTGAAACGAATTCCACTGGTTTGCTGCTGCAGCACAGGCGCTCAACACAGTACAAGCCATCTGGTTGACATTACACATGAAGCAACAGAATCCGAACCCTACTGGAAATAAATACAAAGCCACTACAGCCTCTGAGCGGCCTATAAGCTGTTCACCGCAAGAAATACTGTGGAGCAACTGAAGCCTTCAAGCATCCTTTTGGTGTAGCCCCAAGTACAGCACGCTGCTGAAAGCACAGCCAGCGGCAGGGATGGCTGTGGAGGGAGGCAGGGACCCAAGCCAGGGCGGGCTGGAGGCAAAAAGACTTTCCATTTACATTAGAGGACTCAGAGCTCAGCTTTGAATGAGTCCCCACCTCTGTGGTGCTGACCTGGGCAACCTCCCTTCCATTACAAATGAAAATGCCAAATGTCCTCCTAGGCACTTAACCAGCTGTGTAATTTCCAGGAGAACTTACCAGGATGGAAAAGAATAATTCCTTTGAGATACGCGTATTCTCTTGTGCTTATGTCCAGGTCCCAGAATTTCCACAAGAAATTCTTAATCTTCTGAACTTCTGCTAAGGATGTCCTCGGGGATGAGCTGCCCGGTTCATTGCTAGCTGTCGAAGATTGATTGAGGAGAATTTTTTTCAATAAACTGGGGCCAGACACCTCTTGCAGGTCAAAACCCACCCTTTCTTGTGCCAGGCCCAGGACAAAAAGAGGGGCCCACTTCTGCAGTATGAGGACAGGCCGATCCTCTCACAGCACATGATAAAAAGAAGGCAAGTTCCTAACAAGAGTTAACATCTTCAGGAGCACTCCAGAACCTCTTCTGCACGTGGCTCCTGGCGTTTTCAGCCAACTCCTCTCATCCACACAAGAGCAAGGGCTTCTTGCTATGGAGTGGTGAGGTCCATGACACTGCTGGTGCCATTTATCCTCATTTTGATGTTCTTCATTAAGGATCTGGTACAGGATGCTCTCGACATGGCTCATCTCACACTGACACTCCCCAAATTTCTCAGCTGGACTCTCCCCCACCATGGAGCCAGCAGTGGGCTGCAGGTGTCCCTCCCATGGCAGTAAACAGCAGGCACAGGGCTATGCTCCCACAGCCCAGGAGAGCATTTCTGCCCAACAGCGAGGCTTTGTGCGCTTTTTAATACACAGAGAAGCAACATGACCCAGTCTGTAAAGCCACCTTGAACTTGTTTGCCCCAGGCTGCTCCCGCCCGCAACCCAGGCAGGTGGGGCAGCATTGCACAGGCTGTCTCAACCCTGCAGCAGCAGCAGATTTTCCTCTCCATGCACTCAAAGAGGATGCTTTTATTTATTGTTATAAGAAGCTACACGAAGACACTGTGGATGTGCACAATTATTTTTTGTCAGGCACTTAGTCTCAGTACTTCACGCTGTAGTTTGCAGGATGTGATCCAACACCAAGGAGCTCACAGCTGAAAGTCCCAGGCATGTAAATCTCATACATCTGAATTACTTCATCTTCCTGGAGGTTTGAGAGGGACTTCAGAGAATTCAGGTGCTGTAGTTCATTGTATATGATAGCTCCAAACACTGAACATGGATACCTCTCCCTGACTTGCTGATTATTTTTCATACACGCTGTGGAAATAAAGCTGATGAAGAAAGAGAGCAAAACAGTAATTCACACTCTTGCATGTCTGAGCTTTTGTAGCAAAGCAAAAGCTGAACACTAGCATTGCACAGACTATTCAATCTACATCAGGAAGCATTAAACAGCAGGAACTCAGACTTGAGAAGAAATTCATCCCTCAAGTTTTTGCTACTTTGCACACTTTTGGCTGCTTTTATACAGGGAGAAGGTACCAAGGTTTTTCACCAAGCCTAGTGTTTGTGTATTGCTGCCATCTAAGCTCTTAGTGTGCCTTCCAGGAAAGCAAACATGAAAGCCACAGCTCCGAGAGCTTGTCCAGCTCTCCATCTGTTTGGTAGCTCTCTTCTGTTGGCCGCTGGTGTGCTATCAAACAGCTCGCTAGCCCTTAGCTTAAATGGCATGGCAACAGAGGTCCCCAGGCTGTCCCATCCTCATCCTCACTACAAAACTCCAGCCGGGCCGAGGTTCAGTTCAATGAACTCTAGTTGCAGGGTTAATGCAATCTTGGTCTCTGCAGGAGTTAAGGATTGGCTGGCGGCTGTACTAGAAACAGAGTGAGCTTGCTAAAATTGTTCTTGCACAGAGTTTGCTTGTGAAAAGTTCTCTCCGCTGATTGCCTGTGAATATTGTACTGTGTAAGTAATTGAGGTAGGAAAGCAAACTCTGATAAACCCCATTCCTTCTCTGAGTCCAAAGGAAAAATAAAATGACTCCATTTGAAAAGAGCATCATTTCACAGTTCACCCTCCTTTCACCATCATGGTTCACTTCATCACTTCACAGTTCCTATTAATTGTCCTTATTAAAATTCTACCCCAGATTAGATTAGATCCTTTCCTGCTTTTTTTTTCTTCTGAGATCTGCGTCAGTTATATTCAGAGCCCTGAAGTCCAGTAACACATGGCATTGGATGGATACCTTTTCTATTTATCAATTTATCATAGTTGATTTCTTTTGATAGCATTTAGTTCTATGAGGCAGAAGCAAACAGGGTCTTTCTAACAGTGATTCCTGGTACATTTTAATAGCTTTATGATTATTTACCAAAAAAAATACAGAGTATTCCTGTTACAGTAGCAATACTTCTTTCCTTTAATTCTTAAAAAGTATACTATTCATAAAACTGTTTTCTGATATCAGAAATCCCCATGTTTGTTTTTTTTTTTTTTTTGTCTTTTACCTGTTTCTAGCATGATAGTTTGAGAATAAGACACACTCATACCAGTGTTATTTTTTCTGTTTAGCATTTATCAGTCTGCTTTTCAGTCAGTGAGATACACACAATTATGTGCTTCCACCAGATGCTCTCTGCAAACATCAGAATTGCTACTTGGGCACAAGTGCTGCTGTATGGGCAACAAAAAAATGCACCCTAAGTGCACACACAACATTGCTGCAGACAGCTCGTGGATATTCACATCACTGGGAACTGTCCTGCTCTGAGCCAGGCTGCCTCCTCTACCTGCCTCGCACATCCGTACTTTGCTGTAGACAGGAATGAGTTTAATATAGCTCTTCACCTTCATTGGGTGATTCACAAGCAACGCAACCTTCTTCCTAAAATCCATGGATTTCTCCAATTATTTGCAATAATTACCTGCTGAGCCTGGCTTCCCATGGCGAGCAGGCTTTATGCTGTCTGAGCAGCATGGTCAGCAGGAGCTGAGGGATGTTTGTGGCTAGTAAATATCCAAAGACTTATTCACATTCTTAAAGACATTGTTGAACCCAAAAGTATAAGGCACGTAGTGTTTTTGGCCCTTAGCCCCTAGCTTTAATTTGCCTAATAGAATATCTAGAAGGCTGAAGAGACTTGGTCAAATACAGGAGCTTAAGGGCTATATTGTCCAGTATTTTACCTTGGCAGCTGCCAAACGTGAGTGCTTCGGGAAGAAAGTAAGACATGCATCACGTCTCTCAGGAGTACTCTCTTTGCTTTCAGTCTTTTGCAGCTGAACCAGAGCAGTTCTCATGCAGTCTGCCCTCGAAGCCACTGGCAGGCAGCAAGGGGCTCTGTGGATGCTGAACGTGAGACAAAACCTGATCAGATGACAGTCACTGGGTTTGGTGTCTTCTTGCTCTTGTTTGTAAATGTTAAAAAACAAATAAATCTCATCATCATGGCTCTGGCCCTATGCATGCCATAGAGCACTTGCTGCTATTGCAATATTTCTCCCCAGTTTAAAGGCAAGATTTTGTTTAAAGCAGCTCACAGAAAAGGGCATGAATCCGGAGATGTGACAGGCCTTAAGCTGTCCAACGTAAATCCTTTGCATTTTGCATGCTAGAAAAATTGGTTAACCTTTATAAGGGCACACCTGGCAGGGGTGGGGGAGAGAGATTATAAAATCCACCAGAAGTGACCTCACACCAGACAGTGCCAGACATTTTACTGCAGCTCCCCCAGCAAGGAGGCAGAGTTTGTGCAGTCACCCTTATCAGCACTGGGGCAGGCACCACCTGTCAGTTTAAATATAAGTAGATAGTCCGCTTATTACAGCTCAGCAAATGCAAAGTGAGGGAAAGCAAAGTAGAGAACGGGCACAGATGTGAAAAAGCAAAGTTAGGAAATGCTCCTGGCTGGCAATGCCATCTTCAGCGGGACACTGAAAAGGTGACTTATCCCAGCAGCCCTCTCCCCTGCTGAACAGCAGGCTGAAAGCTGAAAACAGTTGTAAAGAAAAACGTTTTTAACACAGTATGGAGCCCACTGTCTTATTAAACTGAAATCTATTTTATATCATTGAAGATAAATATCTAACCTAGTGCTTAGCATCTCCATAAATACTACATATTAGTTAGAAAAGGTAAGATGTCAGATTAGATATGTGGTATAAATATTCAGACTTGTCTTTACTCATTTTATTGTGAGATAAATAAAATGTGAAGGGTCCTAACAAGTAATCTGTGATCCAACAAAATAAATCCTAAGTACTTTCATTTTATTTTGAAATAAACAAGGTGAGAGTAATTTCCACTGGGGTATAGGACTGATGCATTGAGTTTTCCCTGTGCCAAAAAAAAAAAAAAAGCCCAAACTTCCCTGGTTGTTTGCTATAGGATAACTGCTACATCAATAACTCTTACATGAAATATCTATCTATTAATAGAGAAGAAAGAAAAAAATCTGTCTCAAAACCATGATTTTCTGAGAGCCCAGACTACTTAAACTGATAGAAAATTCTGTTGTTTGGGTTTGATTCTTCAAAATCAGTCACCAATTATCTCACAGAGCCTGCATGTACAAACCTCCAACCCCAGACAGATTTTCCATCAGACGCTTCCTAACCACAGTTTCCCCAGCAGAGCCCCATTTCTTCTCCCTGTCTTTGATCTCCCTGCCTTGCTTGCTGTGACTTTCTCCCACCACACCCCTGCCAAGGTGATACTTGCTCCTTTCTCTCACAGGAGTTTTTCATCTAATTTGAAACACACCTGGGAACAGTCCTGACACTGCAGTGGAAGGATCTTATTGCGGATCTATTCCCTTACTATTTTCCCACTGTTTCCCAGAGGGTCAGGGACAGACCCACCACATCAGGGGACCAGTACATCTGGGGATCCCTGCAACTGAGAGCAGTACCAAAACCCAATCCACTTTTGGAGCTTAAACATTTTTGAAAAAGCTGCACATCTGACTCTAAGCACATCTTCAATGGTATGAGCTTGAATTAAGATTCTCTGATACTAAACACAACCAATATTCAGCCCTTTATACTTGTACCTAGGTGGCACCACAAAAGACCAATAAGGGTCTGCCAACCTTTTTTCAGGCCCTTTGAGTTGCCCTGACAAAAATGAGAAGGAAGAAAAGATGCAATGTGGCTGCATACATAAGCCTCTACTGGCAGCCTTCTGTAACCAGAATACTGAGACTAGGAAAATAAATTTCAAGAACTGAAATCCAGAGTAAGATTGTTACAGAAAAAAAATCTGCACCAGAAGTACAGTCGTGGCAGTAGTAATGATTTCTGTTGTTCTATAACTTGACAAATAACAACCTATGTTACTTTTCCAAATGCCAGAACCCGCGGAGGGAGGCTGGGAGTTACATCCTGCCCCAGCTCCCCCGCCTGCTCCATCCCACAGGCAGGTGACAGCACCACTTCCCGACTTGGGGCAGCTGCCGGTGATTTTGTTCCCCATGAAGTTACGCTGAGCATGGAAGCCGAGACTGCAACTCATTCAGTAGCAAAACCAATGTTTGGAAGGACAGCATTTGCATCTGCTCTGCTTGCTATCATACACACTAATTTTACTTTCCAATAAACTACAAACTATGGCAAAGTGTGGATTTCTTTCTCAACATAGGAATAAGACATCCAGTAGAAAAAAAACTGAAAAATTTAATTTCACACACATTTTCCTCTTCAGGAACAATCAGCGCAAGATGTCCAGTTTATTGTGACTTCAAATGTAATCTTTAATCTCCCAAATCTGGAGCAAATAATTTAAGTCAAAACAAATGGTTTTAAAAAAAGAAGTGTTTTTACTCAAAATGTCAAAGCAAGAAGTTCTCTTTAAAGTCTACTAAAGTTACAGCAGATAATTTAGAAAATATGAAGAGAGCCATGCGTATCAGCATTTATGTATTTTTGAAATATATAAATATTTTTGAAAAAACTTTTTTATAAATTCATGTATCCACAACAAACTATGGTTTGAAGAACACCAAGCAGAGGCTCAGCTGTTTCATTAGCCAGCCTTTCTCAGCTGCTGCTTGAATTTGTGTTTCAGTGTGTACAGAGGATTAGAAAATTGCTAATTTAGCATCAAAACTGTCCACAAACAAAAAGTTGTACAAAAAGTTGTTTCCAGGACAAATAGAACAAAAACGCAAGTAGAAGACAGGAAATGGCACCCCACAGAATAATAATAACAGGAGGGGAAGAGGTCTTTGGAAGACTCTGTTCTCAGAAGTATTACCAAGGGTGTTTTGACAGAAGAGTAAGTATGTGCACAAGTACTGATGTGATCAAAGTAAATGATTTCCACAGTGCAGTAGCAATGTAGTGTCACAGTTCCCTTTTAATTGCACTTCTGGCATTTGCAGTAAACACATGAAAATGATTAAGATGCCACATGGTCACACAGCCACTTTGGTAGCAAAAAGGATAACAGCAAGAGATTAAGAGTGACGTCTTCATGCACTCTGTTACACATTAAATCCCAACACCAAAATCTAAACACATGGAGAAGTTAAAAAAAACAAGGGAGCAAAATGAGCAAACAAATAAAGGAAAATTCTTAGAAAAAGATATCAATACTGATTGTTGTTGTTCATTATTAGAAATTATCACTTCACTGTCTGAGCAAAAAGTTGACTAAGAAAGTTCTAATCTGAAGGCCAAAATAGTTAAGAGCATGGGGGGATCCTTGTTTTGTTGGAGCTATCACAAAACAAATGAACATAAGAAGTGCTTGGAAGGGAGCTTAGAATCCACTTAAGTAATTTCACAGAGAACAGACAAGGTGAAGGAAGTACGCAAACTCCCCAACAGTAACAACCACAGAACTCAGGAACACTTACCTGCTGTCTTCTGAACTCGAGTTACTTCCAAAGTGCTTCGCAGTGAAACAGCGCCACCAGGGTTTTACTGAAGAAGGCACCACCAATGTAACTAGCTCATAGAGTCTCTAAAACTATTTCACAGAGAGGGTAGAAAACATGAAGGAAAAGCAGCCTAGTAGGGAACACTGAGCCTGATCCACCACAAGAGAAAAACACCCTAGGCTACCCAAGCCTCAGTCTCTCCTGGGGAGGCAATTCCCCCACATGTCCTCAGGCTTCTTATATAGCAAAGGTCAAATGACCCACACCTGGCAGGTTTCACTTAACAAGGGTGGAGCCAAGAGACGTTGTGGAATAAGCTCATCTACCTGGCTTCAAAGTTTTAAGGTCTATTGCTCCTTATCACTAGTAGAAATAACCTGACAAGGGGCTTAGTGGTTACAGTTGACCTAATGAATTAACTACAAAAGGTGCACAAGGGTCATATTTCTGTTAGTCATTCTGTGAGCAAAATTAGTACAGAGCCTGTTAAAAAAATAAATATAAATAAATAAATAAATAAATAAATAAATAAGAAAATGACCTTAAAGGCAAACTTGCCATCGTAGATTTTCATCTGTCTAGTCATGACAGATAAAGAATTTAGCAATCAGAATTCCTTTTCTTGATATTAATGTTATTTACATTTTCTTCTCTGAGATCCCTTCTTTATGCAGGACTTTTCTAAATCTAGCCCCATGACCTCTGACTACACCATTTATAGAATCATAGAATATCCTGAGCTGGAAGGGACCCATAAGGATCATCAAGTCCAACTCCTGGCACCGCACAGGTCTACCCAAAAGTTTAGACCACGTGACTAAGTGCACAGTCCAATCGCTTCTTAAATTCAGACAGGCTTGGTGCAGTGACTAGTTCCCTGGGGAGCCTGTTCCGGTGTGCGACCACCCTCCTCTCAGTGAAGAACCTCTTGCTGATGTCCAGCCTAAACCTTCCCTGCCTCAGCTTAACACCGTTCCCGTGGGTCCTATCACTGGTGATTACAGAGAATAGGTCAGCACCTGCCTCTGCACTCCCCCATGTGAGGAAGTTGTACGCTGCAATGAGGTCCCCCCTCAGCCTCCCCTTCCCCAGGCTGAACAGGCCCAGTGACCTCAGCCGCTCCTCATACGGCTTCCCCTCTAGGCCCTTCACCATCTTCGTCGCCCTCCTCTCGACACTCTCCAGCAGTTTAATGTCTTTCTTGTACTGTGGTGCCCAGAACTTCATGCAGTACTCGAAGTGAGGCCGCACCAGCACAGAGTAGAGCGGGACAATCACTTCCCTCGATCGACCAGCAATGCCGTGCTTGATGCACCCCAGGATATGGTTGGCCCTCCTGGCTGCCAGGGCACACTGCTGGCTCATGTTCAACTTGCTGTCAACCACCGCCCCCGGATCCCTCTCTGCGGGGCTGCTCTCCAGCATCTCGTCACCCAGTCGGTACGTATAGCCAGGGTTGCCCCGTCCCAGGTGCAGGACCCAGCACTTGCTCTTGTTAATCTTCATGCGGTTGGTGATCGCCCAGCTCTCCAGTCTGCCCAGATCTCTCTGCAAGGCCTTTCCACCCTCATCTGAGTCTACAACTCCTCCAAGTTTGGTGCCATCAGCAAATTTGCTCAAAACACCTTCTAGTCCTACATCTAAATCGTTTATAAAAACATTGAAGAGGACCGGCCCTAAAATGGAGCCTTGAGGGTCCCCACTAGTGACCATGCGCCAGCCTGATGTGGCCCCATTTACCACAAGCCCTTGAGCCCTGCCTGTCAGCCAATTGCTCACCCACCGTATGATGTGTTTGTTAAGTTGTATGCTGGACATTTTGTCCAGTAGGATCCCACGGGAAACCATGTCAAAAGCTTTGCTCAAGTCCAAAAAGATCACGTCAGCTGGTTTCCCTTGATCAACTAGATGGGTGATCTTATCATAAAAGGAATTCAGATTTGTTAGGCAGGACCTACCCCTCATGAACCCATGTTGGCTGGGACCAATGACTGCATTGTCCCCCAGGTGCACTTCAAGAACTTCAAGGATCATCTTCTCCAGAATTTTACCAGGCGCTGATGTGAGACGACTGACAGGCCTGTAGTTGCCATGGTCTATTTTCTTGCCCTTCTTGAAAATTGGTATGACATTTGCCAGCTTCCAGTCCACTGGGACCTCTCCAGATTCACAAGATCAGTGAAAAATAATTGAGAGAGGTCCCGCAATGGCATCAGCCAGCTCCTCAAGCACCCTGGGATGAATCCCACCCGGTCCCACGGACTTGTATAGATCCAGGTGGAGCAGCAAATCCCGCACACGTTCAGGGTCAGTTGGGAGTTGATCATTCCCACCATCGTGGTCCTCCAGCTCAGGGCACCCAGGGTGTATTTACTTTGGCTGCGTAGAAGCTATCACGCATAAATGCCAGGCTCCGGATCCTCACTCACTATTCAGGTCAAGGACTGGGCTGCAAGTTTTGGCTTTAATTTCGTTACGTGCCTACATTGCTGTTTCCTGGCAGGTCATGGGAAGAAGGTTGGCTGGCTTGCGGCAGCTTACGTGCACGTGGCTTTTAGGCTGCAGCCAAAGCGTTCCTCTAGATCTGGAAGTTTGAAGATGGTTGGAAAAGCCATCTGAGTGGTTAGAAAGCTGCCTGGCAGAGAAGGACCTGGGAGTACTGGTGGCTAGTCGACTGAATATGGGCCAGCAGTGTGCTCAGGTGGCCAAGAAGGCCAACAGCATCCTGGCTTGTACAAGAAATGGCGTGGCCAGCAGGACTAAGGAAGCCATTGTGCCCCTGTACTCAGCTCTGGTGAGGCCACACCCCAAGTACTATGTTCAGTTCTGGGCCCCTCGCTACAAGAAGGATATTGAGGGGCTCCAGTGAGTCCAGGGAAGGGCAACAAAGCTGGTGAGGGATCTGGAGAACAAGTCTTATGAGGAGTGGCTGAGGGAGCTGGGATTGTTCGGTCTGGAGAAGAGGAGGCTCAGGGGTGACCTTATCGCACTCTACAGATACCTTAAAGGAGGCTGTAGCGAGGTGGGGGTTGGTCTGTTCTCACATGTGCCTGGTGATAGGACGAGGGGGAATGGGCTAACGTTGCACCAGGGGAGGTGTAGGCTGGATGTTAGGAAGAACTTCTTCACCGAAAGGGTCATTAGGCATTGGAACGGGCTGCCCAGGGGAGTGGTCGAGTCACCATCCCTGGAGGTCTTTAAAAGATGTTTAGGTGTGGAGCTTAGGGATACGGCTTAGTGGAGGACTGGTTAGTGTTACATCAGAGGTTGGACTACGTGATCTTGGAGGTCTCTTCCAACCTAGGTGATTCTGTGTTGCGGTCTCCAAGCTGGGATGCAACCACCTGTTAGTTTGGCATAACTGAATTTTGTGTTCCTTGCACTAGCTGTTCCTTCACCTCCTCTTCAGAGACAAGGACATGCATCTCTTTCACACTCCTTCATTAGTAAACAAACCAGGATAGATTAAAGCCCCTTTCTTCACGTCAGTAAGATACCTGCCTTTGGTTTCAGTGAAAATTCAGGCCCTAGCACCTGAAGTTTCTTCTGGATGGTGTTTCTTCTGTATAGGGTAATTTCATTTCCCTGTTGAAGATTTACAGTGACGTAGTAACAAAAGCAAAGGCATAAAACAGTCCAGGAGGCATAGGCTGCTTTTGAGCCTGCAGCAGACTATAGGTATGATATTATCATTTCAGACAAATACAGTCTACGTAACGTGAACGGTTTCAGCACGCTTGCACTCTGCCAAAAGCCAGAAAATGGGACCTTCATTTTATGACCAGATGGAAAAGAAAAACAACAACAACAAAAATTAAGAGAAGGAACTTTTCCTTCACCTAAATTTTATTATTTTGCAACTCCTTCAGGTGTCCACAAGGAATTATCAACACCCTCCTCTCCCTTCCCCACCCCACACCCCACCAAAAAAAAAAAAATAGAGGGACACTGTGGCATAGAGGTATAATTTCAGTTCACACCAGAAGACATTCTTCTCACTGAAGTACAGCAAAGCCCCACAAAGCATCAAAACAAAACAAAACAAAAAAAGCCAAAAAGAGATGTATTTACGAGTTAGTTTTACGTGCCGGCATTATTTCCTTGTCTGGTCTCGCATTCAGGGCAAGATCTATCTGGGGGGGAATGTGTAATGCCGTGCAAGGTTGTTTGGTGGTATGAGCGACAACATGACTTTAAAATTTTGAGCTGTTTGTATCCCCGAGGGCAACGTAGAAACTACCTGTTGCTTCTCAGGTTTAAAAGTTAAAAGGTGTAAGCAGCTGTTTGAGTACCATACTGACGTATACATGAACATTTTCCTCTCCAATGTCCAAGTTGGAGTGCAACATTTTTCATCGTGCTCTCAGATCAGGATTCTGATTCTAACAATGGTTCCTAGTGCAAATTTCCAGAGAAGGGGGGAGCAAACCAGTCCTGACTGCTTTGAATGAGATGGAGAGAGCAAACAAACATAGACAAAGAAGATAAACCTGTAGGAATGTTTTCAGATAATTGCCACTGTCCAAAAGCTTTAGAGTGGTTGAATCCTTCAAAGTTCATTACTGAAAACTCTGGCAGCATCACTGAATTTGAAGGAGTAAGACTTGCACCATCGCAGAGCCTCAGCCACAGTTTAAATGGGCACTGCCTCTAACTTCACAAGACTGAAAGAGAAGAGGTCATCTTTCTACCTTGTCAGCTACTGGCAGACCTAGAGAAAGAAAAAACAAGAGTTGTTAACATTAGGACGTAATGCTTTTTTTAGGACATCTCACCAAATGTGTAATATTGAGTAGTAACCGGATAACAAATGAAAGGGAAGAAGAAGGAGTAGAAGGTACTTGCATGGCCTTAATTTCCGTGGCAATTGACAACAACCACAATGCGCAATGATTTCTAAGTGCCTTACACCATTGACCCTTGAGGCACAAAAACGGGATTCCCACATTAGGTAAGGGGAATACAATCCCTCTCAAAACACGAGAGTCTGGGGACCGCGACTGAGTACTGAAAATCTTAAGGCTAGGATGTTCACGTACCAGAAAGGAAACTCACATTTTAGCACTAAACAACTACCTTTCGAGGCAGGCTGGGAACCAGTTCTTTTTAACCCAGGGTCCATTTCAGCATCTTCAAAGCTAAAGAAATGGTTGACTGCTCTGTTGAATTGTGCTCCAGGCAGAAAGACTCACATTCCTATTAAGAGAAAGAGCTTAATACCTTGCTTCTATTCTAAAGATGAGTTTAGGATTCAAACGTACCCCGTCCAAGATGAACAACTACCTTAACTTAGTGGGGTTTATATTCTGCATAAGAGATTTGTAACATCAAGCTTCACAGCTTCTCCTCCAGATGCCGGAAGGAGGCTACAGATGTAGAAAAGGGCAAGACAACTTCCAAAACTAAATTGCATTGCCACAAAACTAATGTAACGTATCCCTGCAAGCACGGAAACTCCTTTGCAAACCACCACAGATTAGACATTAGGGCTAAAGAGTGCAGAAAGGATTGTTTAAGAACTGTATGCATACTGACAACTTTAAGAGCCAGTCAAACGGAGATGAGAGCTTGAGATCCCAACTGTGGCTTGGATATGCTGTGCACCATAGAACATCCTCCGCAGAAGACGTCTTGTCTGGAAGCGCCTCTATTCTGCGCCTCTATTCTGTGCCTCAATTCTGTGCCTCAATTCATTCTGCGCCTCAACGTACCTCCTGGTCCCCAGTCCTGGTCCCCAGTCCTGGTCCCTTTCTTCTTGCAGATCGCATCCTGAACAAGCTGCCTCAACACCTTTCCCGGGACAGAGGTCAGACTTACCTCTAATTTCCCAGATCTTTCTTCCTGCCCTTCTTGAAGACAGGGGTGATATTGGCTCTCTTCTAGTCTTATCATCTTTTGCCTCCTGATCTGGAGACCTGTAATAGTCCCCCACCACCGTGTCTCCCATACCAGCCCACCCCTTTTTGTTTGTTTTTTTTTTACTCACAAGCTCTCCACCTGTCCATCACCCTCCCCCAGCTGCAGCTGGGTACGCTGTAATTGCTCCCTCACATAAAGGGCAACCCCACCCCCTTGCTTCCCCAGCCTGTCTCTCCTAAAAAGGATGTAGCCTTCCATGATTGCGTTCCAGTCACGTGAGCTGTCCCACCACGTCTCAGTGATCGCAATGAGATCGTAGCCCTGTGACTGAACACAGATCTTGAGCTCATCCTGTTTATTTCCCATGCTACATGCACCGGTGTACAGGCACTGTAGGGAAGCAGCAGGTACATTTACCCCAGGGGGATGCAAGAAGAAGAGACTGGACAGGGGATTGGGAACGCTACCTTCTCTGAGGAGCCCTCAGACAATCCTATGGGAGAGTTCAGAAGTTTTTCCCTGTCTTCAACAGTGGCAGTAGTGTGAAACGTGTTCATCTGATTTGTGTCAATATGGAACAATGCTAGGGCCGCATGGTGTGATGAATGTGACCTTCTGTCCTACAGACCCTTGTATAACCACAAGTCTAAGAAAAACAGAGTGCTTAATGTATATAGTTCTTGTACCTTGCAAAGGAATGTTTTAGCACTTTGTGTCAATAGAGAGCTTGAAGGGAAATGTATTTGTAGGCTTTTCCTTGAAGTCTCTGATATCTGGGGGGGGGGGGGGGGGGGGGGGGGGGGGGGGTCAGAATAGCTGCTAACTAGTATGACTATTTATTATGACTGTTGCATGGGACACTATGCAAGCCTCTGATATCTGGCCAGGAGACTAAGGGGATGGGGAAAGCTGAAGAACGTCTAAAAGACAAAGCTTGCAGGGGATGCTGCACCAGTTTCTGACCTACAGCCAAGTTGGACAAAGGAGAAGGACAAGAGGGAGGAAGACTATTGTTTGTACACATTAGTAGTAGTAGTAGTACTATTATCATCATTGTTGTTGTTATTGTTATTATTGTTATTATTATCTTCCTGTCTTAATAAACTGTCTTCATCTCAACTCACAGGCTTCACTTTCCCGTTTCTCTCGCCCATCCCAGAGAGGGAGGGGGGTGGGTGAGCGAACAGCTGTGTGGTGTTTAGCTGCCGGCCGGGTTAAACCATGACACAGGGTTAAAAGAAACACATAAACTGTAAGTCTTTGTGACAGTAAGAATTGCTCAGCAAGAATATTTTATGGCCTTTTCACTTGAAAGAGAGATGATCTTCTGATAGCTCTTCACCAGGGATACTGAGGCAACCTGGCCCAGGCTGGGGCCCCAACCTGTTGGGTTCTTGCTGTAAAGGTGCAGAATGAAAGCAGCTCTTGAGAGCACAACATTCCCAATACAAAAGAGTGAGGTTAACACTTGCCCTCTTTACAAATTGCTCCCAGCTCTCCTAAAGGGCTCCACACATTTGCTTTCTAGGTGCAAAGTGCCTCCCTGCCCTGCTTGTGGGGATCACAGAATGAATCCCAGAACTGTAGGGGTGGGAAGGGACCTGGAAAGATCATCGGGTCCACCCCCCCTGCCAAAGCAGGTTCCTCAGAGGGCAGGCAGCACAGCCCCAGCCAGACCCCAGCACGCTCGCACAGCTGCCTGGCACGGCCCCGCAGCCCTGCCCAAACACCTGGGCACCTTTTCCACCGCCCGGCCTGGGCCTGGGCTCCGCATCACCTGCTGCCACCCCCCGCGGGTGGGGATGGGGATGCAGCGCCCATGGCACAGTGGGCAGGGGGTGCCCCATGTCACAAAGGGGTGGGGACAGCCTTGGCCCCAGAACGCTGGCCCCAGCGGCCACGCAGCCCTGCCATGGCTGCCCGTGCTGACGGGGAGGCTGCTCAGCTGCCTGCTCCTGCTTCAGCCTCAGCTCTGGACACAAACTCCACCAGAGGAACTCAGCTCCTCTCTCCTCTCTCTTCAGGCCCTCACCTCCAATGGCTCTCAGCGCCCTACAGCACACGGACCCAACTAAACCGTGGCATGCTCCTGGCCGCTCCTTGCCAGCACTGGGCCAGACAATTCTCCACGCCCTACAGGACAGGTGAGATCGCCCCAACCCACACCCACCAGGCTCCAACAGCAAGCAGGAAGGTGACAGAATCGGGCCAGCACGGGAGTCAACCGTTGCATCAGGATGATGGGGCACGGACAGCCTTGGTGAGTCGCTAGAGACTCTTGGGCACAGAGGCAGGGGCTGCCCGTGGTCACAGGGGGATGCTGCCCCCTTTGGTGCTTCTTCTCTTTCAGCTGGAATCACACAGCAGTGCGACCAGACTACAACACAATCCTGGTCTCTCTCTCCTTAAGAACTCAGCTGGAAGGGAGAGCTGCCAACGCTCGACAGGACAGGTAAGATCACCCCAACCCACACCCACCAGACTCTAATAGCAAGCCGGAAGGTGACACAATCCAGCGGGGACACCAGGGACCGCTCCATCAGGATGACAGGAGACAGACAGACGTGGTGAGATGCTCAAAACGCTCGGGCACAGAGGCAGGGGCTGCCCGTGGTCACACGGGGATGCTGCTCTGTTGTTCCTTCTCTTCTTAAAGCCAGAAACAGACAGCGATGGGACCAGACCATGGCACACTCCTGGCCTCTCTCCCCTTGACACCTCAGCTGGAAAATGTGTCAACGCTCTACAGGACAGATAAGCTACCCCCAACCTATTCCCCACCATGGTCTCAGCACCTGTGGAGTTGGTAAAACATGGGTAATTCTTGGCCAACACAGAGCAGCTGGATGGACGGCACTGTTGTGAGGCTGGGAGAGTCTTAGGCTGGGAGGCAGGGGCTGCTCCTGGCCACAGGGGAAGGCTGCTGCCCTTTGGCTTTCTCTCTCACAGCTGGAAACACACACGCTCTAAGATGTGTGTCTGGGGATGGGACCAGACTACGGCACAACCTGGCCTCACCACCCTCGACCACTCAACTGGAAGGAAGAGCTGCCAATGCTCACCAGGACAGGTAAGATCACCCCAACCCACACCCACCATGGTCCACAACAAGCAGGAACGTGACAGAATCGGGCCAGGACAGAAGTGACCTCTCCATCAGGACGACGGGACACAGACAGCCTCAGTGAGTAGCTGGAGACCCTCGGGCACACAGGCAGGGGCTGCCCGTGGTCACAGGGGATGCTGCTCTGTTTGGTGTTTCTTTTCTTTCAGCCACAAACACAGTGACGAGACCACACCACAGCACACTCCTGGTCACTCTCCCATTGGGAACTCAGACAGAAGAGCTGCCAACGCTCTCCAGGACAGATAAGATCGCCCCAACCCTTTCCCCACCACAGTCTCACTGCCTGCAGGAAGGCCTGGCCCAACACGGCTGACTCTTGGCCATGAGGGAGACCCGGGATGGACAGCCTTGCTGTCAGGCTCACAGAGCCTCACCCGGGGATCCGGGGGCTGACCCTGGCAACAGGCTGGGGCTGCTCTTTTGGATCATTTTCCTTTCGCACCCCACCACAGAGCCCCGAGCACAACAACGTCTGCCACTGTCCTCTTCCTCCGCGGCCGCTGACCTGAAGGCTGGGGCAGCGTTCTACAACCGCAGCCACCAAAGGAGCAGGAAGCACACAAGGATCCCGTCCCTACCCGGCCACGGGCCTACAAGCACACCAACGGGCCCCGCAGCTATGGACCAAGAGAGCTCAGCACGCCTCCGCGCCACCCCATGTCTCTCAAACCTTGCTCAAATAAAGCTTCTGATTCACAACCTCATCGGCTGCTTTTTCCTGCCCTTCTTGGGGAAACCTCGGGGGGCTCTGCCTTTTGCACAAGGAGCGAGTGCACCAGCCTCCGCTTCTTCAGCTGCTGGCACCAAGAGAATTTCAAAGGAGATTAAGTGTCCTAATCTGAGAGCAGAGTCTGCAGGCGTGGCTCTGGAAACCACTTTGCTCCCTCTTTCAGCAATTTGTTCCTTCTTTGACCACAAAACACTCTGACAGGGGCTCTACAGTGCTTAGACTGAATTTCTTTCCGTCCCACCGTGCTGCTGGGACTGCGGCTCATTCCTCCAGCGAAAGGAGCTTGCTTACAAGGCACGCTTGCTTCCTTGCAGCTCAGTCCTTGTGTTGCTGCAAGCTCCTGCGGTGGCTGTCTGTACAGAGCACCAGCTTGCCTGGCTCATGCTTGGTACCTGTGCTCTCAGGCACAAAGCACTGTCCTTGTGGGGCTGTCGGGGCACTTCAGAGACATCCTGATGGAAAGTGTGACCCCCAGCCACTGGAGACAACAAACGACATCAACTTGAAAGTAAAATTGCTGTGGTTTCCTAGATCACATCTCCCTCCCGCTGCCCAGACACAGCCCTCCGTTGCAAAGGAGGGGAAGCCACTTACTCTCTTTAAGAATTGCTCCCAGCTCGCCTAAAGGGCTCCACACATTTGCTTTCTAGGTGCAAAGTGCCTCCCTGCCCTGCTTGTGGGGACACGCTGGCCTTGGGCAGGGTACAGACCGAGCTGCCTCTGCTCACTCTGGACCCGCTGAAGTGTGTGCCACTGGCACAGGGCGTTAGGCTGTCCCTGCGTATTCTGCTCATATTTTAGGAGCTCTTTGCAGGGATGCTATCGTATAGCTCAAGGGCATGGTGCAAAGCACTGAGACTTGGGGTAGAATTACAAGGGCGCTCAGTGGGACTGACTGTGTGGTGTGCCAGAGGGCCTGTTATGGAGTTACACCTGATGGTTAATATTTGCCACCCGCTATCACTGCTCAACAGGAAATGCAGTGTGTTTTTTATATGCTTCAAGAGAAGAGGTGAATGAAGTGTCCTGATTACCATAATCCAGTGGCTGCCGGGCAAGGTTACCTTTATTTTCTACACAGTTATTGATTGGGAGGGACTGCAGGCTGACCTGGCTCGGGGAAGGACCTCCTGCAGTAAGGCTTTATTACCAGCCTGGAGTACTTCACACAGAATCACAGAATTTCTAGGTTGGACGAGACCTCAAGATCATCGAGTCCAACCTCTGACCTAACGCTAGCAGTCCCCACTAAACCATATCCCTAAGCTCTACATCTAAACGTCTTTTGAAGACTTCCAGGGATGGTGACTCCACCACTTCCCTGGGCAGCCCATTCCAATGTCTAACAACCCTTTCAGTAAAGAAGTTCTTCCTAAGATCCAACCTAAAACTCCCCTGGCTCAACTTAAGCCCATTCCCCCTCGTCCTGTCACCAGGCACGTGGGAGAACAGGCCAACCCCCACCTCGCTACAGCCTCCCTTGAGGTACCTATAGAGAGTGATAAGGTCGCCCCTGAGCCTCCTCTTCTCCAGGCTGAACAAGCCCAGCTCCCTCAGCCGCTCCTCGTAGGACTTGATCTCCAGGCCCCTCACCAGCTTCGTCGCCCTTCTCTGGACCTGCTCAAGCACCTCCATGTCCTTCTTGTAGCGAGGGGCCCAAAACTGAACACAGCACTCGAGGTGCGGCCTCACCAGAGCCAAGCACAGGGGGACGATCACCTCCCTAGCCCTGCTGGTCACACTGTTCCTGATACAAGCCAGGATGCCATTGGCCTTCTTGGCCACCTGAGCACACTGCTGGCTCATATGCAGCCGACTATCAGCCAATACTCCCAGGTCCTTCTCTGCCTGGCAGCTCTCCAACCACTCATCTCCCAGCCTGTAGCTCTGCTTGGGGTTGTTGTGCCCCAGGTGCAGGACCCGGCACTTGGCCTTGTTAAACTTCATGCAGTTGACCTCAGCCCATTGGTGCAGCCTATCCAGATCCTCCTGCTGAGCCTTCCTACCCTCCAGCAGATCGACACACGCACCTAACTTGGTGTCATCTGCAAACTTACTGAGGGTGCACTCAATGCCCTCATCCAGATCATCAATGAAGATATTAAAGAGGACCGGCCCCAGTCCCGAGCCCTGGGAAACTCCACCAGTGACCGGCCTCCAACTGGACTTGGCTCCATTCACCACGACTCTTTGGGCCCGGCTATCCAGCCAGTTTCTAACCCAACGAAGCGTGCACCAGTCCAAGCCAAGAGCAGCCAGTTTCTTGAGGAGAATGCTGTGGGAGACGGTGTCAAAAGCCTTGCTAAGTCAAGGTAGACCACATCCACAGCCTTTCCCTCATCCAACAAGCGCATCACTTGGTCATAGAAGGAGATCAGGTTCGTCAAGCAGGACCTGCCTTTCATAAACCCATGCTGACCGGGCCTGATCGCCTGCTTGCCCTGCATGTACCGCGTGATGACTCTCAAGGTAATCTGCTCCATGAGCTTCCCTGGCACTGAGGTCAAACTGACAGGCCTATATTTCCCTGGGTCTGCCCTCCGGCCCTTCCTGTAGATGGGCGTCACGTTTGCTAGCTGCCAGTCAACTGGGACCTCCCCTGATAGCCAGGACTGCTGATAAATGATGGAAAGTGGCTTGGCCAGCTCCTCTGCCAGTTCTCTCCGTACCCTTGGGTGGATCCCATCCGGCCCCATCGACTTGTGCACATCCAAGTGCCGTAGCAGGTCGCCAACCATTTCTTCGTGGATAGTGAGGGCCACATTCTGCTCCCCACCCCCTTCCACCAGCTCAGGGTACTGGGTGTCCATAGAACAACCGGTATTGCCGCTAAAGACTGAGGTGAAGAAGGCATTAAGCACCTCCGCCTTTTCCTCATCTTTTATAACAAGGTTTCCCCCCGCATCCAGTAAAGGATGGAGATTCTCCTTAGTCCTCCATTTTGCGTTGATGTATTTGTAAAAAGATTTTTTGTTGTCTTTAACGGCAGTAGCCAGATTGAGCTCCAGATGAGCTTTGGCCTTTCAAATTTTGTCCCTGCACAGCCTCGTAACATCCTTATAGTCCTCCTCAGTGGCCCGCCCTTTCTTCCAAAGATTGTAAACCCTCTTTTTTCTCCTAAGCTCAAGCCGCAACTCTCTGTTGAGCCAGGCCGGTCTTCTTCCACGCCGGCTCGTCTTTGGGCACGTGGGGACAGACCGTTCCTGCGCCATTAAGATTTCCCTCTTGAAGAGCGCCCAGCCTTCCTGGACCCCTCTGCCCTTCAGAACCGCCTCCCAAGGGACTCCACCAACCAGTGTCCTGAGCAGCTCAAAGTCAGCCTTCCAGAAGCCCAATATAGCGGTTTTACTGGTCCCCTTCCTGGCCTCGCCAAGAATAGTGAACTCCACCATTGCGTGGTCACTCTGCCCAAGACAACTCCCGACAATCACATCCTCCACCACTCCTTCTCTGTTTGTGAAGAGAAGGTCTAGTGGGGCGCCACCCCTGGTAGGTTCACTAACCAGCTGCATCAGGAAGCTATCTTCCACGCTCTCCAGAAACCTCCTAGACTGCTTTCTCAGGGCTGTGTTGTGCTTCCAGGATATGTCAGGGAAGTTGAAGTCCCCCACGAGTACAAGAGCTGACGATTTTGCAACTTCTGTCAGCTGCCTGTAGAGTTCCTCATCCGTCTCCTCATCCTGGTTCGGCGGTCTATAGCAGACCCCGACCAGGACACTAGCCTTGTTGTCCCTGCCGATCCTAACCCAAAGGGACTCAACCTTGTCATTCCCAGCCTCGAGTTCTACAACCTCGAAAGACTCTCTAATATAGAGAGCCACACCACCACCCCTTCTGTGCTGCCTGTCCCTTCTAAAGAGCTTATAGCCAGGCATTGCAGCACTGCAGTCATGAGACTGGTCCCACCACGTCTCCATGATGGCAACCAAGTCGTAGCATGCCTGCTGCACGATGGCTTCCAGCTCCTCCTGTTTGTTACCCATGCTGTGTGCATTGGTGTAGATGCACTTCAGCTGGGCCATTGCCTTATCCTTCGGCTTTGCCATCGTTCCCCCTGGCACAGCCCCAACAATTCTAGCTTCAGCCCCATCCCGCTTCCTACCTAGTTTAAAGCCCTCTCAATGAGCCCTGCCGGCTCCTGGCCCAGGATCCTTTTTCCCCTAAAAGACAGGGACCCGTCTGCGGCCATCAGGCCGGGTGCTGAGTAAAGTGCCCCATGATCAAAAAAAACAAGATTTCTGCGTTGGCACCAGCCCCGGAGCCACGTGTTTAACAGGTGGGCTTTCCGCGTCCTCTCTGTATCCCTCCCTGCCACCGTAGGGATGGATGAAAACACCACCTGCACTCCCGCTCCATCCACTAACCGACCCAGTCCCCTAAAGTCTCTTTTGATAGCCTTCAGGCTTCTCTCTTCGATGTTGTCACTGCCCGCCTGGACTATCAAAAGAGGGTAATAGTCAGAGGGGCGTACCAGGTTGGGAAGCTTCCTGGCAACGTCCCTGACCCTGGCCCCAGGGAGACAGCAGACTTCCCTACGGGTAGGGTCAGGCCGACAAATAGGGCCCTCTGTTCCCTTAAGAATCGAGTCTCCAACAACAATAACCCTCCTGTCTTTCCTGGTGGAGTCAGTCCTGAGGCATGGAGTCGACCTCCTCGCCCCAGGCATCCTCCTGGGAACACTTGCTACCTCTTCCTCACGCACCGGCCTCTCAATCTCTAGGGCCTCAACCTGGGAAGGTGGGGCCGGAAGGGGAGGGCGTCGCCTGCGATGTCGAGCAGGGACCTGTTTCCATTCCTCCTCAGCTACCAGATCCCCTCCCTCTGCCCGACGGGGACAGGGCAGGGGGTCCACCCCCATTTGAGGAGTCTCACCTCGGCACCTCCCCTTGAGGCCCTGCAGGGAGTTACTCCAGAAGTCTATCTCCCGCTCACACTCCCTGATGGCCCTCAACCTCTCCACCTCCTCCTTGAGCTCCGCCACCATGCGGACCAGGTCATCCACCTGCTCACACCTCACGCACGCAGTTTCTCAGGCTCAGACACTCCCTGCATCCGGTGACCTGAACTGCTGCATTTTTTAACGGGTAGTCGGTCTGCGTGTGTACCGACTTCCTGGAGAGCGCGCCGTGCCTGGTGGCGACCATTATCACCTAGTTACGGCTGTTGTTAAGGAGGATGTTGTTTGTGTGTAGGGGGAGCGCTCTGCCCTTCCTGCGCGCCCTGCCTGCGCTAACTGCCGCGCTAACTGCCGCGCCATTCCCTCCTGACGCGCCACGCCCTGTTTACCCGCCCTGATCGCCGCGCTCCTGGTCGCTCGCGCTCCCTAGGGGCAGCTTTTGAACGCCTGGGGTGGGGGCACTGCTGGCTCCACCTTCGCCTCGTCAGCCTCCCTCACGAGGGCTGCCGGGTCCTGGCGGCTCCCTCAAGTAGGCTCGATGCCGGAAAAATTAGCCCTGCCTGGCCCGATCCCCTGCTCCGCTGCAGAACGCATCTGCCCCGGAGCCGATCGCCTCGGCAAATATACCTTTGGTATATACCAAAGGTATATACCTTATATACAAATATACCTTTGTATATACCTTGCGCAGGTATATACAGCCATTATATTCTGTAGGGCCTGGGCATCTCCTGGAACAGAGGTCAATGATACATTTTCATGAGCTACTTTCTCACAGAGAAAAAGACCCCACAGCCTCATGACAGGCTGCTAATGTACAAAATGACAGAGGTTTGCCCACTTAACGTGCTTTTGAGTTGGAGTTACAATAAGCAAGCTACCAATTTCCACTTGTTGTATGCATAATATTCAGGAGCTAAGATGCAAAAATACTGATGAAATATTTCACTGTGATTTGGTATGATATTTTACTTTCTCAAATGGAACTGCTTTGCAAAATATCTAATGTAATATCAAAATTACACAGTTTAATTCTCACCTGGTACAAGCCACCTGCTCTCCCAGGAAAGTGGGTATTGCAAGGACTATTTTCTGCCCAGCACCACAGACCTTAGGACAGAGATTTTCAAAGCTATCTACAGGACATTTAGGCCTTTGAAAATTCCGTTAAAAATTCATTCTGTAGGGCATTCTGCTGCACTGCTGGATTAATTCTTTTGAATAATTTTAAGTCCCCTCCAAGGCCTCCACTAAGCTCCTTCAGGACAGTTGGAATGTTAAAATTATAGGACCATACTATGTAATTATTGCTCCAGGGGTAAATAGGCAAAGCTTGAATCTGCATAGGAATAAATGTATTAACAACACAAAACACTGCCTTGCAGGGAAAAAAATAATCTTAGTTTTCAAGATCATACACCACTTGTTTGAATTCCCCTGCTGGAAGAGCAGATTCCCAAAGTCTGCTGCTTTTTCTGTCCTTTCTGATTTGCTTTGCTATGTATGAACAATGCTTTCTCCCACATGGGAAGTAGATTTTTCCTTCTTTTCCTCTTTCTTACTTGATTTTAAAGTAGCAGTTATAGATAAAAGCTTATTCTCTTGCTCTTGGAAAAAAATAAAAATATACTCTTTCTCTGTTTTATCCATATATACTTATATATGGATAGATGTATATATATACAACATATGCAAACAAATATTATTTAGTATATCTGGAAAGTTTTTTTAACAGTAATACTAAATAAAAACTTTTTTTATTTTAAAATAAAAATATTAAATTGTTATTCTCTCTGTATTACTATTATTAATATGTAATTAATATGAATATGTTATTAACATGTAATATTAAATTGTTATTCTCTCTGTATTGAAATATCATATAAACATTGTTGTTCTTCAAGACTGCAATTCACTTTTGTGCAGTAGGACCCAATACCTGTTGTGCATACATACTTTCATTCATAAAGGTCCAAGTGAGTATCTCTACCATGATGCCTAATTTTTTAGTCTTCTCCTGAAGGTCATTTCTTTAATTTAGCTCTGAATTCTTCAGTGTGTATGACAACTAAGAGACCAGTAGGTGCAAACTCCAAAGTACAAACTGGACTCTGATTCTCCAAATTGCAGGTTACAAATCTTTCAGAGGAGAGCAGATTTTGGCAAGGTGTGATCTCAGACTTCAGCCGCTGAGCTGTGTAAGTGGTAGATGCAGTAGATACTTCTGATCAACCTGAACAATCTGCTGTCCTTAATGTCGGACAACCCAACCGAAAGACCCTGGGACAAACGGACACAACGACCAGCGTTCTGTGCCGTAAGCCCAATTTATTGCTACGTGACAGTACCTTATATAGCGCAAAAGCGTCCCACCCAGGAACCCAGGACCCCTCCCACTGTGCTCGCAGGCACCCCAGACCCTTCCCCTCGTGCACGCAGGCACGACCCAGAGTAACCCCACACTTAAAAGTGAAAACATTTTCTAATCCAAGGTCATCATTTAGATTCTTTATGTGTTAATACTGATACATAAAAAAACATGAAAGAAAAATCACTTGGATGCAGCATGAGAAATGCTTAGCTGAGTTCAGGCACATTGCATATGGATTAATAATTTGGATGCCCTTCAGAAAGTTCTTTCCAGCAAAGTGTTCTCAGACTCATCTGAAAACTTCACGAACCTCTTGGTCTAGGACTCTCTCCAATATTCTCCATAAAAATTGCTTTTTATAAACTGCAGGAATTTTGGTGTTGTGTGGGTTTGGCTGGACAACCCAAATGACACTCTCAGAGAAAGGGTCACCCTGTCCAGACACCTCCCAGGGCTGCCCCAGGAGAAACTCAACTCCATGGTCTAGGGGTGACACCCATCAAGAAGAGTTGAGGGTGCCCTCCCATCTCTCTGCAGAGCCTTTCAGACAGAGGGGAGGTCACTGCTCAGGGTTATGTGACACAGAGGATGTGAGAGAAGTATTATTTCCGGATGGCACAAGATTTATTAGGGGATGCTTAGGGGAAGAACCAAAGTGGGGGAAACGGAGAGATCCAGGTGATTTGGGATCAAACATGGGAAAAAAAAAAAAAAAAAGGGCTGGTTGCCTGTATACAGGTTGCTGGCCAGCGTGTTTTTCTGGCTATGCACAGCACCTGATTAGTGCAGACCATCCTATCTTAAATTCCCTTTTTTCCTGTCCTGCATGCACGTGTATATGTGGTTCTAAACGATCAAGGGTCAGAGACTCTTGGGGTGAACTGAAGAGAATGCAAGTGTGCATGTGAGCAGTAGCAATTTTCAAGCTGGGCTGCACATGGTCTGGGACGTGCATTTCTGTGAGTAATAGGTCTTTACAGCTGAAGCGGGGCTGTGGACTTCAGGAGCTCCTACATCCAGATGCCAGAAGCTGGGGTGACTGGGATCGAGGGACCAGCTACTGTCTAAGCCCAGCTGCTGGAGGGATTCACATTGTACATATGGTCACATGTGTACAGATGTATATTTTACACGCATGGACCTTCCTCCTGATCAGCCAGAGAGGGGAACAGGATGAAGCCCATGGGACTGTTTATGTTTTAAAGTGCTCACTGTGTTCATCTGTGCTGACAACCACTTCCAGCTGTCTGTATACGTATTGTGTACATGTTTTTGTGTGTGTGTGCCTACTGGGAACCCACGCTCAGCCTCAATGTTGCTTGGCCAGGGGGGGTACAGAGCTGCATCAGCCTTGCCTCTGGAAGGCTCCTGGATTTCAGACCTAAAAATTTTCATTCATTTTAATTTAGAAGCAGGACTTGAAGTAAAAAACTTCATTTTCTGTCCGGGTCACTTGAACCATTACACCTTCTGCTGAAGGTTTTGTCAGCCTAGCTTCTGCAGCACCCACTAACAATAACAGCACCAGCACAGTGCTTACATTGCAATTTGTGTCTTCAAAGCTCTTTGAAAATATCTACTAATTAATTCAATTAATTAAAACAATTAGTCTATGAAAACACTACACACTCCTCAAGTCATCCAAGTGGAAAGCATTTCCTTTCTAACTTTCAAAAACTAAAAATATAAGTGCATTGAATTCCCTTAATACCTGTCATTCTTACTCTATGCCAATTAACAGCTCACATATTCCTACCTAATGACCAGAAATAAAGAGATACAGGGTGTGAGAGAGAAGGAAAGACTGTTTTAAGGTATTAAAGGGAATTTAATTAAATATTTGTTGAGGAGTAATTGTGCATAAATTGCATGACAATTAAGTTTTATATCATTAGTACATCTTAATTAGTGTCTTTTCATGAAGAATGTTTAATTTACTCACAATTGTTTTGCCTTATTTTAAACTGTGTTTCTTTGTAAGCCCTTTACTTAAATCCATTACCCATGACTTTTACACTTGGTACTAGAATTGATGTTTCTGATATTGCTAAATGTCTGCAGCTGCCCACTATGATCTAATTGAGTCATAACATCTCATTTCCCATATTCAGTGAAATTCTTATTATTTCCTGACTTAATTCACAGTATATTTTTGTATACCTATATAAGATTTTAAAAATGTATGGGCATAGTGGGCTTGTGCACTTTGCTGAGAGCAGCAGCCTTCTCCTTAAATTTTGGAGATGAAAGGTTAATTACTTTATGGTGCTAAAGGAAAGCTGGTATTAAATAATACAACAGGAATATGTGAATGAGATCAAAGCATCTTTTGATTCATATTACGGAGCACTGTTAGAACAGGTGCATCAGAGCTACCTTGGCTGCTGGAGGTCATTCGATCAAGTATTGCTGAATTATGCAGGACCAGGCAATTTTATGGATAATAAAAGCACTGATAGAGTTTTGCATAAACACATTGCCTCCAAGGAGGATGACTGACTTTTTAACTGTCTTCAGAAACATCAAATTTTTGGCAGCTCCTAAAAAATAATTTCCAATTTGTAGGTAAAGCAGCAGTTCAAGACAGAAAAGTCTATATCTTGGTCACAGAGATGGTGACAAATTGACACACCAAAAATCTGTAGGAGAACAAGTAATCAACCAATCAACCATTGGAAAAAAAATAAAATAAAATAATCATGCAAGGCAGGGCAATGTGCTCAACTGACTGTGACTAGGAGGATGCCTCTCTTTCCACATATAGTCTTCCATAAGTTAACCATACATATACCATTCCACAGACAATATATCACATCATCTGTGGATTTTTTTTGTGTGTTTTTTGAGGTCCTTTTAATACAGAAAATATCTGTAGTCTTGGTTCTTTACTGAAAAATGGGCATGCCTGAGACAAGTTTTAACAATAATTTAAGAATAACTGACAGCATGTAGCTTTGCAAGTCAATCTGAGAACATAAGACTAGCTCTACTGAATCAGACAACTGGTGCACATAGCCAAATGCACACCCTGATATAGAGACAATGATAGATCTACTACTCAAAATTTCAAGAGAGCAAACAGCCTGGTCTATTCCTGCAATCAATTCTATTTCCCAGTTTTGTTCATGGATCTGGGGTCCATGAACTTGTCTAATCTTATTAAGGACTGTTGTGTTTTAACTCGGTCTGCAGCTAAATGCTACACAGCTGTTCACTCACCCTCCAACCTCCCTCTCTGGGATGGGGGAGAGAAACAGGAAAGTGAAGCCTGTGAATTGGGATAAAGATGGTTTATTAAGACAGGAAAATAGTAATAATAATAGTACTACTAATAATAATGTGTACAAAACAAGCGATGCAGAATGAAATTGCTCACCATCTGCTGACTGATGCCCAGCCTATCACTGGGCCGACCCCTCACCCTGGCTAGCTACCCCTATATATAATTTAGCATGATGTCAGATGGTATGGAATAAACAATATACATGGGGGAGGAGGGGCAAAATTCCTTGTGGACACCTGAAAGAGTTGCAAACTAATAATAAAATTTAGGTGAAGGAAAAGTTCCTTCTCTGTTGTTGTTGTTGTCTTTGTTTTCTTTTCCATACAATCTTAAAATGAAGGTCCCTTTTTCTGGCCTTTGGTAGATTGTAAGCATGCCAGAACACTTCACATTATGTAGATCATACTTGTCTGAAACAATAATATCATACCTATAGTCTGCTGCAGGCTGAAATGTAGCCTATGCCTCAGGTACTGTTTTATGCCTTTGCTTTTGTTACTACATCCTTTTAAGTCTTCAACAGGGACAAGAAATTATCCTATTCAGAAGAAACACCATCCAGAAGTAACTTCAGTTGTTAGGGCCTGAATGAAACCAAAGGCGGCTATAGAATCATAGAGTAGCCTGAGTTGGAATGGTCCCCTAAAGATCATCGAGTCCAACTCCTGGCACCACACAGGTCTACCCAAAACTTCAGACCATGTGACTAAGTGCACAGTCCAAATGCTTCTTAAACTCCGACAGGCTTGGTGCAGTGACTGCTTCCCTGGGGAATCTTTTCCAGTGTGCAAGCACCCTCTCAGTGAAGAACCTCTTCCTGATGTCTAGCCTAAACCTCCCCTGCCTCAGCTTGACACAATTCCTATCCAGTGGGTTCTGTCACTGGTAACTAAAGAGAATAGATCGGCGCCTGCCCCTCCGCTCCCCCTCGTGAGGAAGCTGTAGACCACCATGAGGTCTCCCCTCAGCCTCCTCTTTTCCAGGCTGAACAGGCCAAGTGACCTCAGCCGCTCCTCATACATCTTCCCCTCTAGGCCCTTCACCATCTTTGTAGCCCAGTAGCTTACTGACTTGAAGAAAGAGGCTTTAATCTATCCTGGTTTGTTTACTAGTGAAGGAGCATGAAAGAGATGCATGCCCTTCCCTCTGAAGAGTAGGTGAAGGAACAGCTAGTGCAAGGAACACAAAAATCAGTTGCACCAGACTAATATGTGGTTGTATCTGAGCTTCGAGACTGCAACCCTCTTCAGACTTCCAGATGTAGAGGAATTCTTTGGCTGCAGCCTAAAAGCCACATGTACATAAGCTCCCCCAAGCCAGCAAATCTTCTGCCCATGACCTTCCAGGAAAGAGCAGTGTAAGCATGTAACCAAATTAAAGCCAAAACTTTCAGCCCGGCCCTTGACCTGAATAGGGAGTGAGGATCCAGATCCTGGCATTTATACGTGATAGTTTATATGCAGCCAAAGTAAATACTGCAGTTGGAAGTCATGGCGCTAGATTTTGAAAAGTCCTGCATAAAGAAGAGATCTCAGAAAAGCAAATTTAAACAACATTAATGTCAAGAAAAGTCATTCTGATTGCTATATTCTTTATCTGTCATGACTAGACAGATGAAAATCTATGACGGCAGATCTAAGCACCTTGTCAGGTTATTTCTCTTAGTGATAAAAAGCAATTGACCTTAAAACATTGAAGCCAGGTAGATAATCCTATTCCACAAGGTCTCTTGGCTCCACCCTTGTTAAGTGAAATCTGCCAGGTGGGGATCATTTGACCTTTGCTATATAGGAAGCATGAGGAGTTATGGGAAGAATTGCCACTCCAGGGGAGTTTGAGGCTCAGTTACCTAGGGTGCTTTTCTACTGCCATAGTGAAATGGACTCAGTGTTCCCTAGCAGGCTGCTTTTTCTTCATGTTTTCTACTGTCTCTGTGAAATAATTGTAGAGACTCTATGAGGTAGTTACTTTGGTGGTGACTTGTCAGTATGGGAAAACCCTGGTGGTGCTACTTCCCCGTGAAGTAGTTTGCAGTGACTCAAGTTCAGAAGCTGACAGGTAAGTGTTCCTGGGTTCTACAGTTGTTTCATGTTGGGGATTTTGAGTGCTTCCTTGTCTGTTTTCAGTGAAGTTACTTACAGGGACTTGAAGCTTTCTTCCCAGTGCTAAATAATAATAATAATGCAACCGCAGAAGCTCAAGTTCATGCGGTTGAAGCTTCTTCAAATAACATTTTTAAGTATTTGTTAAGATTGAACAACAGGCTGCATGAAAAAGGTGCCTTACTGTGAATTCAGACCTTGCATTGTAGTAAGAAGAAACAGATTTGGGTAGATACTAGTGGCATTATCATTACTTTTGTGAAGTGTCAATTGTGAGAATATGCTGTTCATAAAAGAAATGCTGTTTTCACAATGCGCAAGTCAAAAGCTTTAAACTACCAAAAATTTAAGTTTCAAGGATATAACTTGACAGAAAGATATTATTGTTGGCCATCACCCCCTGACCCCTCTATAGACCAGCTCCCTGAAGAAGTGTGAAAGGGGTCATTGTTAATAGTTTCTGAGGTAGGGCCAGGGGAAGATGTGTTTTCCCACTTCTTCATTGTCCCTTTCTTCTCCTAACAGGAGGGATTGTACCTTGTTTTACTTACTACCTCACAGCAGAAAGGGGTTGGACCCATGCATCCAGAACAAAAGGACCAGTAACTACTGAAACTTGGAGGGTTGAGTCCGCTCCTGGGGAACTGACACTCAAGCTACAGAAGAACTAATATTCTGGCAACAAGGCTCTGCATAAATTAAGGATGCCAAATAAAGGGGACAAGTGTAAAGGGAGGAAAGGGAGAAGGCAAGACTGGAGCAGGACCCTCCACTGTGGTGTGTATGGTCTACTGAGGGAGGCAACCCCTATGGGTATTGACTGCCGAGTGAAAGGGCCTCGACTGGACTTCTCCCACACGAAGGTCAGGTTGTCCCAAGAAAATAACATAAGAACCTTTTTTTAAACCCATATAAAATTGTGATTCGTTTTCCAGGAGCTGGATCACCCTGACAGGCTGAATGGTAACACAAACCCAAATTGACCCTGAAAGCGGGCCCAACCCCTTGATTGAAGGCGTTTGCTTATTATGATCCAGCTATGTGAGCAGAAGATGGATCCTGGGGCTATAGGACCCCAATATATATACTTAATAGAATAATTAGGTTACAAGCTGTAACAGAAATAGTTGTAAATAAAACCAGAGATGCACTTGGATTAATTGCAAAGCAAAATACCAAGATGAGAATGGCTTTGTATCAAAATAGCTTAGCTTTGGATTATTTACTAGAGAAGGAGAAGTCCGTGGAAAATTTAACCTTAGTAATTGCTGTTTAGAGATTGATGATGAGGGTGTTTCTTCCTAGTAGCTGGTAGAATGCTATGTTCTGGCTTAGGATGAGAAGAGTGCTGATAATATGCTGATGTTTTAATTGTTGCAGAGCAGTGCTTACACCTAGCCAAGGATGTTTCAGCTTCTCACTCTCTCCTGCCAGCAGGCAGGCTGGGGGTGCAAGAGCTGGGAGGAGGGCCGGAATGCTCGGGGTTAGGCTGGGCATTGGACAGTGGGTGGTGAGCAATTGCATTGTGCATCACTTGTTTTGTACACATTATTACTAGTAGTACTATTATCTTCATTATTGTCATTATTATTGTTATTATTGTCTTTATCTCAACTCACAGGCTTCACTTTCCTGTTTCTCTCACCTCACCCCCTCCTTCTCTGGGATGGGAGAGTGAACAGCTGTGTGTTGTTTAGCTGCCTGCTGGGTTAAACCACAACAGAATGAAGAGCTGTAAATGAACTTGTAAAAGAAATGAAGAAAATTGCACATGTCCCAGTTCAGATTCCAAATGGAATCGATCTAAGAGGATGATGGGAGGGGGCTTTATGGGTGGTGATTGGCTTGCTAAAATAAGAATGGTCGTATTGGGGATATGTGGAGGATTGTTAATAATTCCATGTTTAATACCTTGTATTACCAGACTAATACACACGGTTATACAAGGAATGCAAATATCTGCGGTACCTGTTGACCCAGAACCAGGGAAGGAGAAAACCCATTCCCTGATGATAATAAAAACAAAGATACAAAATTGGTATCAGTTGGTATCAATTTGGCAAGTATTGACTTGATTGGAAAGGAAAACACAAATCAATGCCATGAAAAAGGAGATGGGGGATCGTGAAATGTGTTCATCTGATTCATGTCAATATGGAACAATGCTAGGGCTGCATGGTGTGATGAATGTGACCTTCTGTCCTACAGATCCTTGTATAATCACAAGTCTAAGACAGAGTGGTTAATGTATATAGTTCTTGTACCTTGCAAAGGAATGTTTTAGCAATTCGTGTCAAGAGAGCTTGAAGGGAAATGTATTTGTAGGCTTTTCCTTGAAGTCTCTGATGTCTGGGGGGGGGGGGGGGCAGAATAGCTGCTAATTATTACGACTATTGCATGGGACACCATGCAAGTCTCTGTCTGGCCAGGAGATTGAGACGGGGAAAGCTGAAGAACGACTGAAAGACAAAGCTTGCAGGGGATGCTGCACCAGTTTCTGACCTACAGCCAAGTTGGACAAAGGAGAAGGACAAGAGGGAGGAAGACTATGAGCCTTCAGCATGAGAGGCCCCTAGAGGGCCCACCAGGGACTGATATGCATGCACCAGTGGGAGGGTTTGGAATCTGGGAACTAATTATAATAACCCTGCCTTTTCTAGAAGTAGTAATGAACATGTATTAGCCTAGGAGCAGAAAAAGCTGCTGCCTGATGTTACGTGTGTGCGTGTTGGAGGAGCCCAGACTCCCTGCTGACCCAGCGCTCTTTACTTGCCTTTTATTAACCCCATAAATAAATCTCATAAAGCTAAGTTGACTCAGAATTTATAACAGTATGATAAAAACTGTTGCACTCCAAGTTGGGAAGGGGAGAGGAAAATGTTCATGTATACGTGAGAATTGTACTCAAACAGCTGATTACACCTTTGCATACACCTTTTGAAGGAAAACTTTAAACCTGAGAAGCAACAGGCAGTTTTCTACGTTTCCTGATATGATAACTTGATTTTGATATGTCCTGGTTTCAGTTAGAACAGAATTAATTTTCTTCCTAGTAGCTGGTGGAATGCTGTGTTTTGGCTTAGGATGAGAAGAGTGCTGATAACACCCCGATGTTTTAATTGTTGCAGAGCAGTGCTTATACCAAGCCAAGGACATCTCAGCCTTTTGCTCTGTCCTGCCAACAGGCAGGCTGGGGGTGCAGTAAGAGCTGGGAGGGGACTGACCCAGGACAGATGACCCAAACTAGCCAAACGGGTATTCCATAACATCTGATGTCATGCTAAACAATATATAGGGGTGGCTAGCCGGGGGGAGGGGGCCGGACTGCTCGGGGTTAGGCTGAGCAATTGCATTGTGTATCACTTGTTTGTACATATTACTATTACTTTCCTATTATCACCATTTTATTATTATTATTTTGTTATTATTTTCCTGTCTTATTAAACTGTCTTTATCTCAACTCACGGGCTTCACTTTCCATTTCTCTCCCCCGTCCCAGAGAGGGAGGAGGGAGGGTGAGCGAACGGCTGCGTGGTGTTTAGCTGCCGGCCGGGTTAAACCACGACATGATATCATACCTATATCATATGATGATATCATACCTATAGTCTGCTGCAGGCTGAAAAGTAGCCTATGCCTCAGGTACCATTTTATGCTTTTGCTTTTGTTACTACATCCCTGTAAGTCTTCAAAAGGGAAATGAAATTATCCTACACAGAAGAAACACCGTCCAGAAGACACTTGAGTTGTTAGGGCCTGAATTCTCACTGAAACCAAAGGCAGAGATCTTATTGACCTGAAGAAAGAGGCTTTAATCTCTCCTGGCTTGTTTACTCCTGAAGGAGCGTGAGAGAGATGCTTGTATGTGAAGAGGAGGTGAAGGAACAGCTAGTGAAAGGAACACACAAATCCGTTGCGCCAGATGACTAGGTGGTTGGCTCTGAGCTGGGAGACTGCATCAGAAACACAGAATTATCTAGGTTGGAAGAGACCTCCAAGATCACCGAGTCCAACCTCTGACCTAACACTAACCAGTCCTCCACTAAACCATATCACTGAGCTCTACATCTAAATGTCTTTTAAAGACTTCCAGGGATGGTGACTCCACCACTTCCCTGGGCAGCCCATTCCAATGCCTAACAGACCTTTCAGTAAAGAAGTTCTTCCTAATATCCAATCTAAACCTCCCCTGGCACAACTTAAGGCCATTTCTCCTCGTCCTGTCACCAGGCACGTGGGAGAGCAGACCAACCCCCACCTCGCTACAGCCTCCCTTGAGGTACCTATAGAGAGCAATAAAGTTGCCTCTGAGCCTCCTTTTCTCCAGGCTGAACAAGCCCAGCTCCCTCAGCCGCTCCTTGTAGGACTTGTTCTCCAGGCCCTTCACCACCTTCGTTGCCCTTCTCTGGACACACTCGAGCACCTCCATGTCCTTCTTGTAGCGAGGGGCCCAACACTGAACATACTACTCGAGGTGCAGCCTCACCAGAGCTGAGTACAGGGGGACAATCACTTCCCTAGCCCTGCTGGCCACACTGTTTCTGATACAAGCCAGGATGCCGTTGGCCTTCTTGGCCACCTGAGCACACTGCTGGCTCATATGCAGCCGACTATCCACCAATACTCCCAGGTCCTTCTCCGCCTGGCAGCTTTCCAACCATTCCTCTCCCAGTCTGTAGCTCTGCTTGGGGTTATTGCGCCCCAGGTGCAGGACCCGGCACTTGACCTTGTTGAACTTCATGCAGTTGACCTCAGCCCATTGGTGCAGCCTATCCAGATCCTCCTGCAGAGCCTTCCTACCCTCCAGCAGATCGACACACGCACCTAACTTGGTGTCATCTGCAAACTTACTGAGGGTGCACTCAATGCCCTCATCCAGATCATTGATGAGGGCATTAAAGAGGACCGGCCCCAGCACTAAGCCCTGGGGAACTCCACTAGTGACTGGCCTCCAACTGGACTTGACTCCGTTCACCACGACTCTTTGGGCCCGGCTATCCAGCCAGTTTCTAACCCAACGAAGCGTGCACCAGTCCAAGCCAAGAGCAGCCAGTTTCTTGAGGAGAATGCTGTGGGAAATGGTGTCAAAAGCCTTGCTGAAGTCAAGGTAGACCACATCCACAGCCTTTCCCTCATCCAACAAGCGCATCACTTGGTCATAGAAGGAGATCAGGTTCGTCAAGCAGGACCTGCCTTTCATAAACCCATGCTGACCGGGCCTGATCGCCTGCTTGCCCTGCATGTACCGCGTGATGACTCTCAAGGTAATCTGCTCCATGAGCTTCCCTGGCACTGAGGTCAAACTGACAGGCCTATATTTCCCTGGGTCTGCCCTCCGGCCCTTCCTGTAGAAGGGCGTCACGTTTGCTAGCTGCCAGTCAACTGGGACCTCCCCCGATAGCCAGGACTGCTGATAAATGATGGAAAGTGGCTTGGCCAGCTCCTCTGCCAGTTCTCTCAGTACCCTTGGGTGGATCCCATCCGGCCCCATCGACTTGCGCACATCCAAGTGCTGTAGCAGGTCGCCAACCATTTCTTCATGGATAGTGAGGGCCACATTCTGCTCCCCACCCCCTTCCACCAGCTCAGGGTACTGGGTGTCCATAGAACAACTGGCATTGCTGCTAAAGACTGAGGCGAAGAAGGCATTAAGCACCTCCGCCTTTTCCTCATCTTTTATAACAAGGTTTCCCCCCGCATCCAGTAAAGGATGGAGATTCTCCTTAGTCCTCCATTTTGCGTTGATGTATTTGTAAAAAGATTTTTTGTTGTCTTTAACGGCAGTAGCCAGATTGAGCTCCAGATGAGCTTTGGCCTTTCAAATTTTGTCCCTGCACAGCCTCGTAACATCCTTATAGTCCTCCTCAGTGGCCTGCCCTTTTTTCCAAAGATTGTAAACCCTCTTTTTTCTCCTAAGCTCAAGCCGCAACTCTCTGTTGAGCCAGGCCGGTCTTCTTCCACGCCGGCTCGTCTTTGGGCACGTGGGGACAGACCACTCCTGCGCCATTAAGATTTCCCTCTTGAAGAGCGCCCAGCCTTCCTGGACCCCTCTGCCCTTCAGAACCGCCTCCCAAGGGACTCCACCAACCAGTGTCCTGAGCAGCTCAAAGTCAGCCTTCCGGAAGTCCAAGACAGCAGTTTTACTGGTCCCCTTCCTGGCCTCACCAAGAATAGAGAACTACACCATTTTGTGGTCACTCTGCCCAAGACAGCTTCCGACCACCACACCTCCCACCAGTCCTTCTCTGTTTGTGAAGAGAAGGTCTAGCGGGGAACCACCCCTGGTAGGCCCACTAACCAGCTGCGTCAGGAAGCTATCTTTCATGCTCTCCAGAAACCTCCTAGACTGCTTTCTCAGGGCTGTGTTGTGCTTCCAGGATATGTCAGGGAAGTTGAAGTCCCCCACGAGAACAAGCGCCGACGATTTCGCAACTTCTGTCAGCTGCCTGTAGAGTTCCTCATCCGTCTCCTCATCCTGGTTCGGCGGTCTATAACAGACCCCGACCAGGACACTAGCCTTGTTGTCCCTGCCGATCCTAACCCAAAGGGACTCAACCTTGTCATTCCCAGCCTCAAGTTCCACAACATCAAAAGATTCTCTAATATAGAGAGACACACCACCACCCCTTCTGTTCTGCCTGTCCCTTCTGAAGAGCTTATAGCCAGGCATTGCAGCACTCCAGTCATGACAGTGGTCCCACCATGTCTCCGTGATGGCAACCAAGTCATAGCCTGCCTGCTGCACGATGGCTTCCAGCTCCTCCTGTTTGTTACCCATGCTGCGTGCATTGGTGTAGATGCACTTCAGCTGGGCCATTGCCTTATCCCCCGGCCTTGCTATTGCTCCCCCTGTCACAGCCCCAACAATCCTTGCTTCAGCCCCATCCCCCTTCTTACCTAGTTTAAAGCCCTCTCAATGAGCCCTGCCGGCTCCTGGCCCAGGATCCTTTTTCCCCTAAAAGACAGGGACCCGTCTGCGGCCATCAGGCCGGGTGCTGAGTAAAGTGCCCCATGGTCGAAAAAAACAAGATTTCTGCGTTGGCACCAGCCCCTGAGCCACGTGTTTAACAGGTGGGCTTTCCGCGTCCTCTCTGTATCCCTCCCTGCAACTGTAGGGATGGACGAAAACACCACCTGCACTCCCGCTCCATCCACTAACCGTCCCAGCCCCCTAAACTCTTGTTTGATAGCCTTCAGGCTTCTCTCTTCAATGTCGTCAATACCTGCCTGGACTATCAAAAGAGGATAATAGTCTGAGGGGCGAACCAGGTTGGGAAGCTTCCTGGCAACGTCCCTGACCCTGGCCCCAGGGAGACAGCAGACTTCCCTACGGGTAGGGTCAGGCCGAAAAATAGGGCCCTCTGTTCCCCTAAGAATCGAGTCTCCAACAACAATAACCCTCCTGTCTTTCTTGGTGGAGGCAGTCCTGAGGCGTGGAGTTGACCTCCTCGCCCTAGGCATCCTCCTGGGAACACTTGCTACCTCTTCCTCACGCACCGGTCTCTCGAGCTCCAGGGCCTCAAACCTGTTGTGTAAGGGCACCTGGGAATGCGGGGCCGGAAGGGGAGGGCATCGCCTGCGATGTCGAGCAGGGACCTGTTTCCATTCCTCCTCAACTCCCAGATCCCCTCCCTCTGCCCGACGGTGACAGGAGGTCCACTCCCATTTGGTGTGTCTCACCCTGGTACCCCTCCTTGAGGCCCTGCAGGGAGTAGCTCCACCAGTCTATCTCCCGCTCACACTCCCTGATATCCCTCAACCTCTCCACCTCCTCCTTGAGCTCTGCCACCATGCGGACCAGGTCATGCACCTGCTCCGCACCTCACGCACGCCGTATCTCTGCCTCCCGCCGATGGCAGCAACAGGCTCAGACACTCCTTGCATGCGGTGACCTGAACTGCTGCATTTTTTAACGGGTAGTCGGTCTGCGTGTGTACCGACTTCCTGGAGAGCGCACCATGCCTGGTGGAGACCATTATCACCTAGCTAACGGCTGTCATTAAGGAGGTGTTCGTATTAGCCCTGCCTGGCCCGATCCCCCGCTCCGCTGCAGAACGCGTCTGCCCCGGAGCCGATCATCGGGTCCACCCCCCCTGCCAAAGCAGGTTCCTCAGAGGGCAGGCAGCACAGCCCCAGCCAGACCCCAGCACAGCCCCAGCCAGACCCCAGCACGCTCGCACAGCTGCCTGGCACGGCCCCGCAGCCCTGCCCAAACACCTGGGCACCTTTTCCACCGCCCGGCCTGGGCCTGGGCTCCGCATCACCCGCTGCCACCCCCCGCGGGTGGGGATGGGGATGGGGATGCAGCGCCCATGGCACAGTGGGCAGGGGGTGCCCCATGTCACAAAGGGGCGGGGACAGCCTTGGCCCCAGAACGCTGGCCCCAGCGGCCACGCAGCCCTGCCATGGCTGCCCGTGCTGACGGGGAGGCTGCTCAGCTGCCTGCTCCTGCTTCAGCCTCAGCTCTGGACACAAACTCCACCAGAGGAACTCAGCTCCTCTCTCCTCTCTCTTCAGGCCCTCACCTCCAATGGCTCTCAGCGCCCTACAGCACACGGACCCAACTAAACCGTGGCATGCTCCTGGCCGCTCCTTGCCAGCACTGGGCCAGACAATTCTCCACGCCCTACAGGACAGGTGAGATCGCCCCAACCCACACCCACCAGGCTCCAACAGCAAGCAGGAAGGTGACAGAATCGGGCCAGGACGGGAGTCAACCGTTGCATCAGGATGATGGGGCACGGACAGCCTTGGTGAGTCGCTAGAGACTCTTGGGCACAGAGGCAGGGGCTGCCCGTGGTCACAGGGGGATGCTGCTCTGTTGTTCCTTCTCTTCTTAAAGCCAGAAACAGACAGCGATGGGACCAGACCATGACACACTCCTGGCCTCTCTCCCCTTGACACCTCAGCTGGAAAATGTGTCAACGCTCTACAGGACAGATAAGCTAACCCCAACCTATTCCCCACCATGGTCTCAGCACCTGTGGAGTTGGTAAAACATGGGTAATTCTTGGCCAACATAGAGCAGCTGGATGGACGGCACTGTTGTGAGGCTGAGAGAGTCTTAGGCTGGGAGGCAGGGGCCCCCATTGTTCCCCCGGCACAGCTCCAACAAGCCTTGAACGAACGAACGGCTGTGCGAACGGCTGTGTGGTGCTTAGCTGCCGGCTGGGGGAAACCACGACGACAGCAATGTAGTCATGTAACCAAATTAAAGCCAAAACTTTCAGCCCGGCCCTTGACCTGAATAGGGAGTGAGGATCCAGATCCTGGCATTTATACGTGATAGTTTATATGCAGCCAAAGTAAATACTGCAGTCGGAGGTCATGGCGCTAGATTTTGAAAAGTCCTGCATAAAGAAGAGATCTCAGAAAAGCAAATTTAAACAACATTAATGTCAAGTAAAGTCTTTCTGATTGCTATATTCTTTATCTGTTGTGACTAGACAGATGAAAATCTATGACACCAATTTTGCCTTTTAGGTCATTTCCTTTTTTCTTTTATTTATTTCTTTTATTTATATTTATTTTTCTTATTTTAACAGGCTCTGTACTACTTTTCCTCACAGAATGACTAGCAGAAATATGACCCTTACATGCCTTTTGTATTTAATTCATTAGGTCAACTCTAACCACTAAGCTCCTTGTCAGGTTCTTTCTGTTAGCAATAAGGAGCAATTGAACCTTAAACATTGAAACGAGGTTGATGAGCCTATTCCACAAGGTCTCATGACTCCACACATGTGAAGTGAAATCTGCCAGGTGGGGATCATTTGACCTTTGCTATATAGGAAGCATGAGGAGTTATGGGAAGAATTGCCACTCTAGGGGAGTTTGAGGTTCAGGTTACTGAAAGTGCTTTTCCATGCACTGTCCTGGTGAAATTGACTTGGTGTTCCGAAGTAGGCTGTTTTTTCTTTGTGTTTTCTACCATCTCTGTGAAGTTGTACTGAAGATGCTATAAGATATTACCATGGGTGGTGAAAAATCAGAACAGGAAAAAACTGGTGGTGTTACTTCCCTGTGAAATTGTTGGGCAACTGGTCAAATTCAGAAGCTGGCAGGTGAGTGTTTGATTTGGGTTGGAAAGCTTAAGGACCCAGTCCTGGTCCCCAGTCCTGGTCCCCAGTCCTGGTCCCCAGTCCTGGTCCCCAGTCCTGGTCCCCAGTCCTGGTCCCCAGTCCTGGTCCCCAGTCCTGGTCGCCAGTCCTGGTCGCCAGTCCTGGTCGCCAGTCCTGGTCGCCAGTCCTGGTCGCCAGTCCTGGTCGCCAGTCCTGGTCGCCAGTCCTGGTCGCCAGTCCTGGTCCCCAGTCCTGGTCGCCAGTCCTGGTCAGCATTGGCTATCCTCCTGTTGTATTGTCTTTATTCTCCTTATCTGGAGAGTTATAGTAGACCCCCAGCACCGTGTCTCCCGTAGCAGCCCACCTTTTAGTTTTTACGAACAATCTCTCCACCTGTCCTTCACCCTCCCCCAGCTGCGTCTGGGTAGAGTCTAATTGCTCCCTCACATAAAGGGGAATCCCACCCCCTTGCTTCCCCAGCCTGTCTTTCCTAAAGAGGACTCAGCCCACAGTGACGGCATTCCAGTCATGTGAGCTGTCCCACTACGTCTCAATTCTGATTGCTATATTCTCTTTTATTTATTTATTTTAACAGGTCTTATAGACAAGTCTTTCTAGCCCCACCACGTCATCCTCTTCTCCTCTTTCCAAAACAAACACAAAACAAAACATGGAAAGTCACAGTTTTTTGACAATATTGAATGTTTTTAGAACAGCTGATAGAAAACCCATAATTTTTTCTTCTGGTTCTTTGTCACCTTCAAGATGAAGAGAAACATTACCACGAGCAGAGCTAGATGCACTTTTTTTTTTTTTCCAAAACTAGCTGAGTCTAGACAGAAATTACTTCTGGGGTCTATTTACTCAGTTTCCTTGCTGCCACTGCAAAGAAGTTTAATAAAGCTCTGAATATAGGGAGACCAGAGAAGCAAAAGTGAATGCACCTCAGCAAAGACTTGAAGCTAAACATGGAACAAAAGTGGCCTTACTGTTCATTAAAAAGCATATCTTTAATCAGTCTCAGTCCATGGTCCTCTTATGCCCCTCTAGATGTTCTGTACGTGCTCCTGTGTGCTTTATTTTATGTGCTTTGCTATTTTGAAATTCTGCGTGTCATATCTCTGTCCCAACACCTGCCATCTTAGTTTTACCGAGACACAAATTAAGCATGTGGAGCAGCATTCAACTCTTGTAATGCTCAACATCTACACGACAGACAGCTGCACTGAAAACGGTCACCCTCTGCTCCCCTGACAGCCATTGGGCACAAGTGACAGTGGAGATTAACTACAATGAGAAGCCCAGCTATAGATGTCTACATTGCTAACATTTACATTTGTCCAGAGAAATCCTATCCCCAGGGTCTGACTTAAAAAGCCTCCTTTGATTCTGTTCTTGTTCTTCTTCATTTCCAACCCCATTTCTGTCCCCCTAGCTGTCAACAGAGGCTGTCTTCTCCAGCTACCTGCCCTGTACTCTCATACCTTCACAGAATCACAGAATTTCTAGGTTGGAAGAGACCTCAAGATCATCGAGTCCAACCTCTGACCTAACGCTAGCAGTCCCCACTAAACCATATCCCTAAGCTCTACATCTAAACGTCTTTTGAAGACTTCCAGGGATGGTGACTCCACCACTTCCCTGGGCAGCCTGTTCCAGTGCCTCACAACCCTTTCAGTGAAGAAGTTCTTCCTAACATCTAACCTAAAACTCCCCTGTTGCAACTTAAGCCCATTCCCCCTCGTCCTGTCACCAGGCACGTGGGAGAACAGACCAACCCCCACCTCGCTACAGCCTCCCTTGAGGTACCTATAGAGAGCGATAAGGTCGCCCCTGAGCCTCCTCTTCTCCAGGCTGAACAAGCCCAGCTCCCTCAGCCGCTCCTCGTAGGACTTGTTCTCCAGGCCCCTCACCAGCTTCGTCGCCCTTCTCTGGACACACTCGAGCACCTCGATGTCCTTCTTGTAGCGAGGGGCCCAAAACTGAACACAGCACTCGAGGTGCGGCCTCACCAGAGCCAAGCACAGGGGGACGATCACCTCCCTAGCCCTGCTGGTCACACTGTTCCTGATACAAGCCAGGATGCCATTGGCCTTCTTGGCCACCTGAGCACACTGCTGGCTCATATTCAGCCGACTATCCACCAATACTCCCAGGTCCTTCTCTGCCTGGCAGCTCTCCAACCATTCCTCTCCCAGTCTGTAGCTCTGCTTGGGGTTATTGCGCCCCAGGTGCAGGACCCGGCACTTGGCCTTGTTAAACTTCATGCAGTTGACCTCAGCCCATCGGTGCAGCCTATCCAGATCCTCCTGCAGAGCCTTCCTACCTTTGAGCAGTTTGACACACGCACCTAACTTGGTGTCATCTGCAAACTTACTGAGGGTGCACTCGATGCCCTCGTCCAGATCATTGATGAAGATATTAAAGAGGACCGGCCCCAGCACCGAGCCCTGGGGGATGCCACTAGTGACTGGCCTCCAACTGGACTTGGCTCCATTCACCACGACTCTTTGGGCCCGGCTATCCAGCCAGTTTCTAACCCAACGAAGCGTGCACCAGTCCAAGCCAAGAGCAGCCAGTTTCTTGAGGAGAATGCTGTGGGAAATGGTGTCAAAAGCCTTGCTGAAGTCAAGGTAGACCACATCCACAGCCTTTCCCTCATCCAACAAGCGCATCACTTGGTCATAGAAGGAGATCAGGTTCGTCAAGCAGGACCTGCCTTTCATAAACCCATGCTGACCGGGCCTGATCGCCTGCTTGCCCTGCAAGTGCCGCGTGATGACTCTCAAGGTAATCTGCTCCATGAGCTTCCCTGGCACTGAGGTCAAACTGACAGGCCTATATTTCCCTGAGTCTGCCCTCCAGTCCTTCCTGTAGAAGGGCGTCACGTTTGCTAGCTGCCAGTCAACTGGGGCCTCCCCTAATAGCCAGGACTGCTGATAAATGATGGAAAGTGGCTTGGCCAGCTCCTCTGCCAGTTCTCTCAGTACCCTTGGGTGGATCCCATCCGGCCCCATCGACTTGCGCACATCCAAGTGCTGTAGCAGGTCGCCAACCATTTCTTCATGGATAGTGAGGGCCACATTCTGCTCCCCACCCCCTTCCACCAGCTCAGGGTACTGGGTGTCCATAGAACAACTGGCATTGCTGCTAAAGACTGAAGCGAAGAAGGCATTAAGCACCTCCGCCTTTTCCTCATCTTTTATAACAAGGTTTCCCCCCGCATCCAGTAAAGGATGGAGATTCTCCTTAGTCCTCCGTTTTGCGTTGATGTATTTGTAAAAAGATTTTTTGTTGTCTTTAACGGCAGTAGCCAGATTGAGCTCCAGATGAGCTTTGGCCTTTCAAATTTTGTCCCTGCACAGCCTCGTAACATCCTTATAGTCCTCCTCAGTGACCCGCCCTTTTTTCCAAAGATTGTAAACCCTCTTTTTTCTCCTAAGCTCAAGCCGCAACTCTCTGTTGAGCCAGGCCGGTCTTCTTCCACGCCGGCTCGTCTTTGGGCACGTGGGGACAGACCACTCCTGCGCCATTAAGATTTCCCTCTTGAAGAGCGCCCAGCCTTCCTGGACCCCTCTGCCCTTCAGAACCGCCTCCCAAGGGACTCCACCAACCAGTGTCCTGAGCAGCTCAAAGTCAGCCTTCCGGAAGTCCAAGACAGCAGTTTTACTGGTCCCCTTCCTGGCCTCACCAAGAATAGAGAACTACACCATTTTGTGGTCACTCTGCCCAAGACAGCTTCCGACCACCACACCTCCCACCAGTCCTTCTCTGTTTGTGAAGAGAAGGTCTAGCGGGGAACCACCCCTGGTAGGCCCACTAACCAGCTGCGTCAGGAAGCTATCTTTCATGCTCTCCAGAAACCTCCTAGACTGCTTTCTCAGGGCTGTGTTGTGCTTCCAGGATATGTCAGGGAAGTTGAAGTCCCCCACGAGAACAAGCGCCGACGATTTCGCAACTTCTGTCAGCTGCCTGTAGAGTTCCTCATCCGTCTCCTCATCCTGGTTCGGCGGTCTATAACAGACCCCGACCAGGACGCTAGCCTTGTTGTCCCTGCCGATCCTAACCCAAAGGGACTCAACCTTGTCATTCCCAGCCTCAAGTTCCACAACATCAAAAGATTCTCTAATATAGAGAGACACACCACCACCCCTTCTGTTCTGCCTGTCCCTTCTGAAGAGCTTATAGCCAGGCATTGCAGCACTCCAGTCATGACAGTGGTCCCACCATGTCTCCGTGATGGCAACCAAGTCATAGCCTGCCTGCTGCACGATGGCTTCCAGCTCCTCCTGTTTGTTACCCATGCTGCGTGCATTGGTGTAGATGCACTTCAGCTGGGCCATTGCCTTATCCCCCGGCCTTGCTATTGCTCCCCCTGTCACAGCCCCAACAATCCTTGCTTCAGCCCCATCCCCCTTCTTACCTAGTTTAAAGCCCTCTCAATGAGCCCTGCCAGCTCCTGGCCCAGGATCCTTTTTCCCCTAAAAGACAGGGACCCGTCTGCGGCCATCAGGCCGGGTGCTGAGTAAAGTGCCCCATGGTCGAAAAAAACAAGATTTCTGCGTTGGCACCAGCCCCTGAGCCACGTGTTTAACAGGTGGGCTTTCCGCGTCCTCTCTGTATCCCTCCCTGCAACTGTAGGGATGGACGAAAACACCACCTGCACTCCCGCTCCATCCACTAACCGTCCCAGCCCCCTAAACTCTTGTTTGATAGCCTTCAGGCTTCTCTCTTCAATGTCGTCAATACCTGCCTGGACTATCAAAAGAGGATAATAGTCTGAGGGGCGAACCAGGTTGGGAAGCTTCCTGGCAACGTCCCTGACCCTGGCCCCAGGGAGACAGCAGACTTCCCTACGGGTAGGGTCAGGCCGAAAAATAGGGCCCTCTGTTCCCCTAAGAATCGAGTCTCCAACAACAATAACCCTCCTGTCTTTCTTGGTGGAGGCAGTCCTGAGGCGTGGAGTTGACCTCCTCGCCCTAGGCATCCTCCTGGGAACACTTGCTACCTCTTCCTCACGCACCGGTCTCTCGAGCTCCAGGGCCTCAAACCTGTTGTCTAAGGGCACCTGGGAATGCGGGGCCGGAAGGGGAGGGCATCGCCTGCGATGTCGAGCAGGGACCTGTTTCCATTCCTCCTCAACTCCCGGATCCCCTCCCTCTGCCCGACGGTGACAGGAGGTCCACTCCCATTTGGTGTGTCTCACCCTAGTACCCCTCCTTGAGGCCCTGCAGGGAGTAGCTCCACCAGTCTATCTCCCGCTCACACTCCCTGATATCCCTCAACCTCTCCACCTCCTCCTTGAGCTCCGCCACCATGCGGACCAGGTCATGCACCTGCTCCGCACCTCACGCACGCCGTATCTCTGCCTCCCGCCGATGGCAGCAACAGGCTCAGACACTCCTTGCATGCGGTGACCTGAACTGCTGCATTTTTTAACGGGTAGTCGGTCTGCGTGTGTACCGACTTCCTGGAGAGCGCACCATGCCTGGTGGAGACCATTATCACCTAGCTAACGGCTGTCATTAAGGAGGTGTTCGTATTAGCCCTGCCTGGCCCGATCCCCCGCTCCGCTGCAGAACGCGTCTGCCCCGGAGCCGATCATCGGGTCCACCCCCCCTGCCAAAGCAGGTTCCTCAGAGGGCAGGCAGCACAGCCCCAGCCAGACCCCAGCACAGCCCCAGCCAGACCCCAGCACGCTCGCACAGCTGCCTGGCACGGCCCCGCAGCCCTGCCCAAACACCTGGGCACCTTTTCCACCGCCCGGCCTGGGCCTGGGCTCCGCATCACCCGCTGCCACCCCCCGCGGGTGGGGATGGGGATGGGGATGCAGCGCCCATGGCACAGTGGGCAGGGGGTGCCCCATGTCACAAAGGGGCGGGGACAGCCTTGGCCCCAGAACGCTGGCCCCAGCGGCCACGCAGCCCTGCCATGGCTGCCCGTGCTGACGGGGAGGCTGCTCAGCTGCCTGCTCCTGCTTCAGCCTCAGCTCTGGACACAAACTCCACCAGAGGAACTCAGCTCCTCTCTCCTCTCTCTTCAGGCCCTCACCTCCAATGGCTCTCAGCGCCCTACAGCACACGGACCCAACTAAACCGTGGCATGCTCCTGGCCGCTCCTTGCCAGCACTGGGCCAGACAATTCTCCACGCCCTACAGGACAGGTGAGATCGCCCCAACCCACACCCACCAGGCTCCAACAGCAAGCAGGAAGGTGACAGAATCGGGCCAGGACGGGAGTCAACCGTTGCATCAGGATGATGGGGCACGGACAGCCTTGGTGAGTCGCTAGAGACTCTTGGGCACAGAGGCAGGGGCTGCCCGTGGTCACAGGGGGATGCTGCCCCCTTTGGTGCTTCTTCTCTTTCAGCTGGAATCACACAGCAGTGCGACCAGACTACAACACAATCCTGGTCTCTCTCTCCTTAAGAACTCAGCTGGAAGGGAGAGCTGCCAACGCTCGACAGGACAGGTAAGATCACCCCAACCCACACCCACCAGACTCTAATAGCAAGCCGGAAGGTGACACAATCCAGCGGGGACACCAGGGACCGCTCCATCAGGATGACAGGAGACAGACAGACGTGGTGAGATGCTCAAAACGCTCGGGCACAGAGGCAGGGCCTGCCCGTGGTCACACGGGGATGCTGCTCTGTTGTTCCTTCTCTTCTTAAAGCCAGAAACAGACAGCGATGGGACCAGACCATGGCACACTCCTGGCCTCTCTCCCCTTGACACCTCAGCTGGAAAATGTGTCAACGCTCTACAGGACAGATAAGCTGCCCCCAACCTATTCCCCACCATGGTCTCAGCACCTGTGGAGTTGGTAAAACATGGGTAATTCTTGGCCAACACAGAGCAGCTGGATGGACGGCACTGTTGTGAGGCTGGGAGAGTCTTAGGCTGGGAGGCAGGGGCTGCTCCTGGCCACAGGGGAAGGCTGCTGCCCTTTGGCTTTCTCTCTCACAGCTGGAAACACACACGCTCTAAGATGTGTGTCTGGGGATGGGACCAGACTACGGCACAACCTGGCCTCACCGCCCTCGACCACTCAACTGGAAGGAAGAGCTGCCAATGCTCGCCAGGACAGGTAAGATCACCCCAACCCACACCCACCATGGTCCACAGCAAGCAGGAACGTGACAGAATCGGGCCAGGACAGAAGTGACCTCTCCATCAGGACGACGGGACACAGACAGCCTCAGTGAGTAGCTGGAGACCCTCGGGCACACAGGCAGGGGCTGCCCGTGGTCACAGGGGATGCTGCTCTGTTTGGTGTTTCTTTTCTTTCAGCCACAAACACAGCGATGAGACCACACCACAGCACACTCCTGGTCACTCTCCCATTGGGAACTCAGACAGAAGAGCTGCCAATGCTCTCCAGGACAGATAAGATCGCCCCAACCCTTTCCCCACCACAGTCTCACTGCCTGCAGGAAGGCCTGGCCCAACACGGCTGACTCTTGGCCATGAGGGAGACCCGGGATGGACAGCCTTGCTGTCAGGCTCACAGAGCCTCACCCGGGGATCCAGGGGCTGACCCTGGCAACAGGCTGGGGCTGCTCTTTTGGATCATTTTCCTTTCGCACCCCACCACAGAGCCCCGAGCACAACAACGTCTGCCACTGTCCTCTTCCTCCGCGGCCGCTGACCTGAAGGCTGGGGCAGCGTTCTACAACCGCAGCCACCAAAGGAGCAAGAAGCACACAAGGATCCCGTCCCTACCCGGCCACGGGCCTACAAGCACACCAACGGGCCCCGCAGCTATGGACCAAGAGAGCTCAGCACGCCTCCGCGCCACCCCACTCCACCCCACGTCTCTCAAACCTTGCTCAAATAAAAGTTTTTATTACTGTTGTTGTTGTTATTATTATTGTTGTTATTATTATTTTCCTGTCTTAATAAACTGTCTTTATCTCAACTCATAGGCTTTACTTTCCCGTTTCTCTCCCCCATCTCAGAGAGGGAGTGGGGAGGATGAGCTGTGTGGTGTTTAGCTGCCAGCTGGGTTAAACCACGACAGTCCTTTTGGCGCCCAACATGGGGCTCGAAGGCTTGAGATAATGACAGATCTGACCAGAGTGTGTTAAACTAAAATTGGTATAAGTATTAGACCTGTTTAATAGTTACTTGTCATAATGCTGATTGCTTTAATCTCAAGTCTGCTGCGCCTGTTTTCCAAATTGAGTATTATAGCACGTTATTTTCGTATGTGCTCTCTGTCACGTTGTTTATCCTCTCCGGGCCCTGGTTTCAGATCATTATGGTACTGTGCATTGTAACAGTGGCTTATGAGACGGTGAAATACCGTCTCATATGAATAGAGTCATGAATATGGTCATGACTCTAACTTGGTATTTGTACTCAGCAACGTCGTCGACTCTCTACTTTGGCAACCGTATCTCAGAAACTATTAGCAATTCTACCTATCGCCTTTTCTCATCAGGGATTTGATCTGTGGAGGGGAAAGGGGAAGATATTTTTTCTTACTCGTTCCCTCTCCCTTTCTCCTTCACCACCCCTTTATTCTCCTTGATCACTCTCCCTTTCTCCTTCACTACCCTCGTATCCTCCGAGCTTGTAACAATAGTTCTCCAATATATTGAATATCCTTGGGATACTCAGACCAGCATGGTCTTGTTGTTATGCCTCCTGAATGTGCTTCGGGTTTTGCTTAAAGTTAAATAACTACTTAGGAATCTCATCCAGAGAGCTGCCCAGAGGCAGGAGAGTTGTGAGTGGCAGGGAGTATGGGAGGATATGGGCAGGCATCTAGAGCAGTTGGCACCCCCAGTGTTTTGGAAATTCACCCCTGAACAACTGCAAAATCCTAAAAGACTGGTAGAATGCTTGAAAAAAAAAGGTGTCATGACTCTGGCAGTTCCAAAGTGACACAGATCATTGTGATGTGCCGGGGCCTGGCTCATGCCTATCGAGCTGCAATTGATACTACTATCAACTTAGTGACGGACCCTGCGGCCACTCCAAGTCCTGTGACAGATCCAACGGCCACTGCGACCCCTACGATGGACTCTGCAGCTGCTCCAGTTCCTGCAGCCGCTCCAGCTCCTGTGGCTGGGTCAGAGAAACGAGCTGTAGCAGTGCAAGTAGCCCCTGTAGAGAAGGTGAACAAATGGTATAGGGATTCAGGTTGTTTAGAACGCAAAGAGTCTTCTGCCAAATCTAGGTATAGAGACAACGATGCTGAGCCATCAGGGATTCAGGAGGAGAAAGACGAGGATGCCGAAAAATCAACAGTAGCTACCCGAAACCTATACCAGCCTGAGCTACGAGATGTGCGAAAAGATTTTGGTCATTGCATAGGTGAGCAGCTTGTCACCTGGCTGCTGCGGTGCTGGGACACCGGAGAAAATTGTGTGGAATTAGAGGGCAGGGAAGCCAGGCAGCTGGGATCCCTTGCTAGAGACACAGGCATTGACAAAGCAATTGCAGATGGAGCACAATCTCACAGCCTCTGGAGGCGTCTCCTCTCAGCTGTGAGGGAAAGGTATCCCTTCCAGGAAAAACTTGTATGTCTACCGGGCAAGTGGACCACTATGGAGAAAGGAATCCAGTACCTGAGGGAATTAGCCATACAGGAGGTGATTTATGAGGACCCAGACCTCAGACAAACATCCACAGATCCAGATGAAGTCAGGTGTACACGACCCATGTGGCGGAAGTTTGGACGGAGTGCACCATCATCATATGCCAGCTCACTGGCAATAATGGCCTGGAAAGAGGATGAGGAACCCACAGTGGATGAAGTGGCTAAACAACTTCGGCAGTACGAAGAAAGTCTCTCCTCTTCCTTACAGGCCTGTGTCTCAGCTGTGGAGAAACTTTCTGAAGAGTTCCACCAACTCAAAGAGAATCCATCTTCCTCTCCACCTGAACCAACCAGTGTCCACCGACCAAAAGAGAACACCTGGGAGAAACTTTCTGAAAAGGTTCACCAACTTGAAGAGAGATTGTTTTCCTCCCCACCTGTACAAAGCAGTGTCTCAGCTGTCAGGGGTAAGCGTTCATCCACACAAGGAAGACACTATGGTGGGTACTCACCCCGTGCCACCCTGTAGTTTTATTTATGAGACCATGGAGAGGACATGAGAAAATGGGGTGGAAAATCTACCACAACCCCAGAAGCACGGGTACATGAGTTGCGAAAGAGAACAATCAGGAAAAAGGGATTCTCTGAAAAGTTTGCTGCTCCAACTTCCAGCAGACAGTCCTTCAAACACAGAAACGAAGAAGATTCTGACCAGGATTAGGGGGGCCCTGCCTCCAGCCAGGGGGAGGAAAGGGACAATCGAGTTTATTGGACTGTGTAGATTCGATGGCCTGGCACGTCAGACGCACAGAAGGCTTTAGTAGACACCGGTGCACAATGTACTGTAATGCCATCGAGCTATAAAGGGCCACAGCCCATCTGTATTTATGGAGTGATGGGGGGATCTCAGCAGTTAACTGTGCTGGAGGCTGAAGTGAGTCTGACTGGGAATGAGTGGCAAAAGCACCGTGTTGTGACTGGCCCGGATGCTCCGTGTATCCTTGGCATAGATGATCATATAAGAGTCTATTTCAAGGATCCAAAAGGCTTCTGGTGGGCTTTTGGTATAGCTGCCTTAGAGACAGAGGTTTTAAACAATTGTCTACCTTGCCTGGTCTCTCCGAGGACCCCTCTGTTGTGGGGTTGCTGAGGGTCGAAGAACAGCAAGTGCCAGTCGCTACCACAACTGTGCACCGGCGGCAATATCGCACTAACCGAGACTCCCTGATTCCCATCCATAAGCTAATTCGTCAACTGGAGAGCCAAGGAGTGATCAGCAAGACTCATTCACCTTTCAAGAGTCCCATATGGCCACTGCGAAAGTCTAATGGTGAGTGGAGACTAACAGTGGACTATCATGGCCTGAATGAAGTCACGCCACCACTGAGTGCTGCAGTGCCGGACATGCTGGAACTCCAGTAAGAACTGGAATCGAAGGCAGCCAAGTGGTACGCCACAATTGATATCACTGATGCATTTTTTTATTTCTGATGCAGGCCACAGTTTGCTTTCACTTGGAGGGGAGTCCAATATACTTGGAATCAGCTGCGCCAGGGGTGGAAACACAGCCCTACCATTTGCCATGGACTGATCCAGTCTGCGCTGGAGCAGGGGGAAGCTCCTGAACACCTGCAGTACATCGATGACATTGTTGTGTGAGGTGACACAGCAGAGGAAGTTTTTGAGAAAGGGAAGAAAATAGTCCAAATCCTTCTGAAAGCTGGTTTTGCCATCAAACAAAATAAAGTCAAAGGACCTGCACGAGAGATCCAGTTTTTAGGAATAAAATGGCAAGATGGACGTCGTCAAATCCCAATGGATGTGATCAACAAAATAACAGCTATGTCTCCACCAACTAACAAAAAAGAAACACAGACTTTCCTAGGTGTTGTGGGGTTTTGGAGAATGCACATCCCAAATTACTGTCTGATTGTAAACCTGCTCTACCGAGTAACCCGTAAGAAGAATGAGTTTTAATGGGGCCCTGAGCAACATCAAGCCTTTGAACAAATCAAGCAGGAAATAGTTCATGCAGTAGCCCTTGGGCTACTGCATCGAACAGGACCAGATGTCAAGAATGTGCTCTACACCGCAGCTGAGGAGAACGGCCCCACCTGGAGCCTCCGGCAGAAAGAACCTGGGGAAACTTGAGGTCGACCCCTGGGCTTTTGGAGTCGGGGATACAGAGGATCTGAGGCCCGCTACACTCCAACTGAAAAGGAGATATTGGCAGCATAGGAAGGAGTTCATCAAAACAACCAGCAGGTGAATCAGGCTGCTAAGATTGAAGTAGCTCAGGTGGACCTGGATTGGCAGCATAAAGATGAATTTTTATAGCCCCATGGGCCCATGACACCTCAGGTCATCAAGGCCATCAAGATGCAACATACAGATGGGCTCGTGATCGAGGGGTGGACATGACCATGGACACTATAGCACAGGTTATTCATGACTGTGAAACATGTGCTGCAATCAAGCAAGCCAAACGGTCAAAGCCTCTTTGGTATGGAGGACGATGGCTGAAATATAAATATGGAGAGGCCTGGCAGATTGACTACATCACACTCAAACTCACAACGGCAAGCGCCATGGGGCACTTACGATGGTGGAAACAACCACCGGATGGCTGGAAACATATCCTGTGCCTCATGCCACTGCCCGGAACACTATCCTGGGCCTTGAAAAGCAAGTCCTATGGCGACATGGCACCCCAGAAAGAATAGAGTCAGACAATGGGACTCATTTCCGAAACAACCTTATAGACACTTGGGCCAAAGAACAGGGTATTGAGTGGGTGTATCACATCCCCTATCATGCACCGGCCTCTGGGAAAGTTGAACGATACAATGGACTGTTAAAGACCACCTTGAAAGCAATGGGCGCTGGGACATTCAAAAATTGGGATATGCCTTTGGCAAAGGCCACCTGGTTAGTCAATACTAGGGGATCTGCCAACCGAGCTGGACCTGCCCAATCAAACCTGTTATGTACTGTAGAAGGGGATAAAGTTCCTGTAGTGCATGTAAGAAATATGCTGGGTAAAACAGTCTGGGCTACTCCTGCCTCAGGAAAAGGCAAACCCATTCGTGGAATTGCTTTTGCTCAGGGACCTGGATACACTTGGTGGGTAATGCAAAAGAATGGAGAGGTCCGGTGTGTACCTCAAGGAGATTTAATACTGGGTGAGAATAGCCCATGAACTGAATTGTATCATGTTAATTACTATATAATACTGCATCTCATCACTACCAGGACTACTATATACCCTAGATGAAAATGGTGATTAATTAGAATGCATGGGAAAGAGTGTAACCTTAGCATGACATAAATGGTATGGAATAAGGGGTGGACAGATGTCCTGGTTTCAGTTAGGACAGAGTTAATTGTCTTCCTAGTAGCTGGTAGAATGCTATGTTTTGGCTTAGGATGAGAAGAGTGCTGATAACACCCCAGTGGCTTAATTGTTGCAGAGCAGTGCTTGCAGCAAGCCAAGGACGTCTCAGCTTCTGGCTCTGTCCTGCCAACGGGCAGGCTGGGGGTGCAGCAAGAGCTGGGAGGGGACAGACCAAGACAGGTGACCCAAACTAGCCAAAGGTGTATTCCATACCATCTGACGTCATGCTAAACAATATATAGGGGTGGCTAGCTGGGGGAGGGGGCCGTGACTGCTCGGGGTTAGGCTGGGCATCGGTCAGCAGGTGGTGAGCAATTGCATTGTGCATCACTTGTTTGTGCACAGTAGTAGTAGTAGTAGTATCATCATTGTTGTTGGTATTATTATTGTTAATATTATTATTGTTATTATTATCTTCCTGTCTTAATAAACTGTCTTCATCTCAACTCACGGGCTTCACTTTCCCGTTTCTCTCGCCCATCCCAGAGAGGGAGGGGGGAGGGTGAGCGAACGGCTGTGTGCTGTTTAGCTGCCGGCTGGGTTAAACCACGACACAGGGTTAAAAAAACACATAAACTGTAAGTTTTTGTGACAGTAAGAATTGCTCAGCAAGAATATTTTATGGCCTTTTCACTTGAAAGAGAGATGATCTTCTGATTGCTCTTCACCAGGGATACTGAGGCAAAGGTGTGTTGTTTAGTAAGTTTTCTTCAGGAAACTAATCTAATGTAAGGTGATTGCTGCACATGATCTCAGAGTCTTTCCATCTCCTCTTACTGGTTTTTCCACTTTGCTATGACCACCCTGTGAAATCTGTATGAAATTAGCTAATTTCAAAAATACAAATATTTTTTTTTAGTATAATGGAGGTAGGAACGGGATTGTAATAGTGACCTCACTACGGGAAAGACTGCAGTCTTAGGCAATATTTTGTAAGGCATTAAAAAAAGTCCACAGAGGAATGACCCCATAAATACAGGGAGCATATTATTGCCGTGTGCACTGTGTGATACAGCACAGAATCTAACAAGACATGAAGGTGCAGAGAAATAATCCCTTCTATTTTGTTGCCCACAGAACTATGGCAAGACAATGAATTAAATTGTATTTATTTGCTGTATTACTGCCCCCTGTACAGAATTAAAAGACAATGGAGCCTGAGAAGAAGCCACCAAGACAGATGCTTTCTTGAACTCCATATTCTTTAGCTGATCTGCTGGAGTTTCTATGTGCCATTGAGCTGTTTTTACTTATCTGGTCTTCTGTAGGGATAAAAAATAGAGACTTACCCAGTGAGTCTGGTGCAGGTCCACCCTGCATCCATCTTTGCAGTCCCCTGTTAGTTCCATGTGAACACCAGGCTGATAGAATTACTCTGAAGAATGAGCAGAAATGAGTGTGTCTGCCAGGCGTGGATTAAGTTGTGTGGTGCTGCCAAATTGTTTGTTTCTCTACAGACCAAAGGGACTCTCCAGAGTAAGAAAGTCAGCGAACTAGTACCTACCTGCATTAGGGAATGGAGTTTTCATTTTCATCAACTAAACCGTGCACTGCCTAGGGCCAAAACCTGGTCTGAATTAGCTTTTAATACTGCAGAAGTCATTACCCTCTTACCATAGGCATTTACTGGGGTGATTCATATGCAAAAGCCAGATCTCTCTCTCTCTCTCTCTTTTTTTTTTTTTCTTTTCTTTTCTTAGAAAAATGACAGTTTATATAAGATATAAGATCTACATCAAGTCACATACTGCTTTCTGTAGTCATGTTTAGCACAATAAAAACATGTGCCAGCAGGAAACAGGGAGCAGAGGAAGAAACTTGACTACTTTGCACCCATTAAGGCAACAAACTGATTTCCAGATTCCAGTATTTTCTTAAAGTTATAGATTACTGAAAATTTTAAATGAAAATTAACAGGAAAAATGTAGATCTTTTCCATTCATATTTTCAGTATTCCCAAATTCCTAGTTTGATGAAATTTTACTTTTCCAGAAAGCATCTCTGAGGACATCGAATTTTTGAAAATTGCAAATGAATTGACAACCAGAAGGACTTTTGAGAAAGACAGTTTCAGTTTATTGTCAAGATACTTTCTTCCCTCTTTTCTCAGCAAGCATTTTAGATAAGGTCTGGTATGTACTAACAGTTTGTCTTCTAGGATGACACTGCAATTTCCCACACACTGGTCATCACTTGAGACAGAGCATGTTTGTGCCACAGAAAATAATTTTTGTTTCTTTGTTCCCTAAATCCAAACTGGCTCCTCAGAGGTCATCACATCATACAAGAAATTCATCCCATGAATTCAACAACTAATTTACTGCATTCTCAAATGTAGCTCTGAAGCCTAGGACTTCAGAAAAAAAAAAAAAAAAAAAAAAAAAAAAAAAAAAAAAGAAAAAGAAAAAGAAAAAAACACTTCAGAGAAAAAGCTTTTATTTTACAAGAGCTCACTTGCCTAGGGTTGTGCTTGACAGTCTAGAAACAAAGTAGTGCTGGTGATTTTTTAATCTCACAGAAATAACCTATCAACTGCTCTTCATGCCCCCATGTGCCACAGTCTTCACCTATGTCTGAAAATTTTGCCCCAAGCTGCATTGGTAGATGGAGCAAAACAATATTATCAAAGTTGCGTTTGGGAACAAATGAAGCACTGCCTTTTTGAGCATTTTATTGTGGTACACATTTTTCCTGTACATCGAATCACTGAGACCTTTCTGTAGAATTTAAGTTTGGTTCATCTTGGCTTACACAGACTTTTACTGTAAAAGATAAAGCATGCTTGGTGTGGAAATATGCCAGTCTCACCGGGGATCACCAGCAGTTTGGTACTGCCTGTGCTGCTCGTGGCTCACAAGCTACCCCACAGCCACACTTTGACTCCTGTGCAACCAGATGGCCCAGCCCCATGCTGCCTGCTGCACACATTTTTGTTGTCTTAAGATCTGCTTTCTGAAATGTACTTTTGCATTGTACTAGGCTTCTATAAAAAGGTAAATATATGAAAATCATTCTCGCTCCCTATTTTCTGACTGCTGTACCGGCTATATTAATGTGGACTTTCAAAAAAAATCCTTTTGACTCACTACTACTGCAGCTCCCAATTGGCACAGCAATTTACAACAATCACCATTTCTCAGGCAGTGTGTTTCTGATTAAACTGTAACATCCTGATTAACGAGAGAATGGCACCATCTTCAGCCACTAGGACAGCTTCTCCACTGGCGATGCTCCACGACACTCAGTACTCACCATTTTAATGCTCTTTCACCACATTTAAAACAGCCTAGAAGTCAGCCTGGTTTTTCCAAATGAAATTACCAGCTATGTTCCTAACACTCTTCTTGCACTGGATTGCAGCAAAATAGACACAAAAATTCCTGCCTTCAGGAGCATGCAATGTGTGTTTGACTAACTTTAAAAAAGTATTAGTTTTCCAAGAATATGGGTGTTAAACAACTGGAATACTGCTACTATGGTATCATTCTTCTTCGGATGGCAGATAATGCATTTTGTTCCCTTGTTCATTGCCAGATTTTGTCTGATTATTGTTCATTTATATGTTTATGGAAAAAAAAAAAAATATATATATATATATATATATAAATATATATATATATAAATATGTATATATAAATATATAATATAAATATATATATATTTTTTTATATATATTTTTTTTTATTTATATATATATATTTTTTTTTTCCCAAATTAGTTTTAACCATCCAAAAAGAAGTCAAATTTTATTTTATTTTTTCAAGACATAGTGAATATGCACAAACTTCCACAGCCTACCTGTCCCAATGGATTTTTACTTTTTTGTTGTTGTTGTTCCTTCAGTAGCTGGAACTTCTGGTTTTACACCAGTCTGGTGCCCAGATAAAGCAGTGTGCTGCAGGTGGAAGGAACTCATGTACGTTGGGATCGACCTTTCTCTCTTCTGTATATACGCATATACACACATATTTGGATTCATTATTAACAGACAATTTCCTACTAAAAATCAATGACATTTTGCATTTGCATTGTTGGAAGAATTGATTGGCCCCTAAAAGGTTGTTCACTCGTGAAATAACCCAACTGCAAAGAGCTAAATTTGCAACATAAAATGTACTCATTCTGCTGTTGAGGCACTATTAAGGCACTTATCCAGTCTTCCAGAACAGTACATGACATGTCACTTCTTTATTAAACATCTCTGTGTTTTAATCTTTCATTGCATATTAATTCAGACCAGTATGGCCACATTCTCATTCCACTAGTGAATACCTGCAAGATTTTTACGCACCACTCTGATTTAAAATTGATAATGCCACTTTAGGACCTAGAAAATGATCAGTTTTGTGTCAGAAGACTTATCTAATCTTAACCATGAAAGAAGTAACTCCTGAAAGTTATTCAGAAAACTAAGTGTAAATAAGTGGAAGAATCAGAAAGATAATATAACATACGCTTTTGTGTTCTTTGTATGTGTGTGTCTGTGTGAGTACTGGAGTTCATTTAAATAAAACAGATAAAATGATTCCTCATTGCCACTGCGATTTTTTAAATCACTTTATTGTTGAAGTCCATCCTTTTAATCTCCTCTTATTGAAGCAAGCAATATATCGTTGTGAACAACTTCAGCGAATGCCTTATAGCAACAGCTTTGTTGGAGCAGTGACTGCTGCTATAAATGGCTTTTCCAGAACCTTGTGGGATCTGAAGAACACTCAACAAGATATATTTGCTTGCAATATTATAAAGAAGCTTATCCCTGTGCAAAATGGCCTCTCCTCACTCTAGAAAATGACTGATAAAGTTTAGCAAGTTCCTAGCATACAGGTGTCTCTGGAGAACCATAGCCAGTCGGTAGGAATCACTGGGCACAGGGATGCTGGTAGAAATTAGGCAGGATGAATCTGAGCTTTAATCTCTCTGATCCCATGTTCTTTCCATTTTTCAGGCATGCCTTTGTGTACAGAACCCTTGCAACTATTGTGCTCAAGCCTGCAGCTGCCTGTCCAGTATTGCCTGATGTTTCCTCACTTCAGCCTGTTACCGCTTCTCTAAGCACACAGAATTTTGCCTTTTCCTTTTCTGCAATGCTTTTTCCATGTTTGATTGACTTTGGCCTTCTCTATGGCACTGTGAAGAAACACGTAAGGCTGATTTTTTTCGTCCCCCTTGCTGTGACTATCCAATGGTTACTTTGCCTTCTCTCTTCTGTACCTGCCTGCCCAGTGTCTTACTGACATCCTTGCAGTCACCCTACTTCTCAGTAACCTCCTTACTGCACCTTTTCTGCCATTATCCTGTGCCTTCTTCCAGGCTGCACCTTATGCACAAACGAGCCTCCAGTCCTGGTTCCCCAAAACCACACCTTCATCAACTCCACCTCTTCCTGAATTCTTCTCACCGATTTCCAGTAGCCTTCCAAACCTCCTCTCACCAAGCTATTGTTCCTTGCATAACCATCCTTCATTTACATCAATAAATTCTCCTTTCTCCACTGCATGAGCAATGTAAACCTGTAAATACCACGCAGCTTTACAGATGCATGGACTTGTAATAACTTAAGGGCTTTAATTCTAAGGGAGGTTGGGGCTGCGTACATCGGTCAGGAGTAAGACAGAACTTTGAACATAAACAAAGGAAGCATAAAATGAACTAATACAGAGCAAAGAATAGGAAAACACGGAAGTTAAAAACCATTCTCAATAAAAGGACAAACAGAAATTAATCTCCAATCTAGCTTCAATGATTCTAGCTTTAGAGGAAAAGTGTAAACCAACTGTAAAACTATGAAGAAGCCCTGTAACAGTATGATCAATTAAGCATCAGGACGACAGCAGTCTTCATTTTCTCTTGAACATGGCCAAAGTTTGCATATCTTCCCTCCCCTCTGTGGGCTCTGGATGTCTTTAGCAAAGGTTTCCTAAACTTAATTCATACTTGTTGACCAATAAAGCCACAATTGCAAATCCTGCCTACAGAGGAAGCTTCTAATTGAAGAAAACAACTTTGCATTTGGATGTGTGACACAAAGTTAAGCATGTTTTCCTTACCATTATTACATACACACCGAAGTTGTTGACAGTACAGAAAACACAGCCTAAAGCTGTTGTCTTTGTAAGATTTTGGAGTGGAAACTTGGGCTGAGGAGTACACTGCTGAAAAAGCTGAGCTACGAACCAATTTTGAGAGCTGCTACAGAGGGTAGTTGATATGGTGACACTTCCATATGAAAGTTACATCAATTGTCTAAATAAATATCATTATAAGTGCTACTAAATATATTTTAGCCTACCTTTCAGTTTAATCCCACCTACCTGTGTTGCCCATGTGCTGTGTAAATAAGCCAGGACTTTCCAAAGAGTTTCCTATATAGACTATAAATTTATGGCAGCATCAAATGGCTAGCATCAGGCAAAAAAAAAAAAAAAATGGCCAGGCTCCTTCTAAGAGGCACTTTTAAGTAAAATGCTGAAAAACTCTGCAGAAGTTGCAGACAACAGAACTATGACTCTCTCCAATACTGCAGGTTTTCACTTAGACTATTTCCCCATTTGTAAACAATAAAACAAAGCCTGAGTATTTTCCTGCCAGGATGGTGGTATGAGGACCGGTCTACGCGTACACATGGCTTTGAGAAGGAAAGTACCTGCTGCTGGATGTGTTCCATGCACTCTGCAGTGCTCTGTGCTTAACGTGATCTGCTCTGAGAGAAACATCAAAGGAACAGCCAGCCAGTGACCTCTAGTTCAGATCAGTATTAATAACACCTGAAATGTTCTATTTTACCCATTCAGCTTTTCATTTAATTCCAAAAGCCAACAGTTCTTTAAATACATTTAGCATGCACAAATGGTAGAAAGTTTGCTGTGCACCAGTTAATCCCAGCCTTGTTCTGGTGTGTGCAGCTGCATTCACTCATCACTTCTCTCCTATACTGCTTATAATCTGGTTCTCCAAGGATTTTAGTTTTCTGGGACAGGTTGCAAGTAAGGAGTAGTAGAAACACTCATGTATGATACTGGAAAAAAAAAAAAAAAAAAAAAAAAAAAAAAAGCTTATGATTATTTCATTTTGTTTAGTCTTAGCATTGACATGCCAAAATGGGATGGATGTGTAAGTATGCCTTAGTTCTGTCTCTAAACTGAATTAGTAACTTTTGCAATGAGAAGTGGAGATTAGTAGCCAGATGCATGGTTTATGGCATTCAGCGGGTTGCCATACACTGCTGAACACATCTTTTGAAGGAGATTTTAATCAACTCAAAAGACAATATGGCAACTGGCAGCCTTTTTCTTTATTGAAGCAAAGTCACAGCATTTTCATCACTGTTCCCCTCTTGTGAAGGGAAGAGTTAAACAAAGGCCCCTGAAATTTACATTACTAACAAGTAAAGGATTGAAGAAAGAGATTACAAGCATATTTCTCTAAAATAAATAATCTACAAAGAGTGCTTTTTTCTTTTTAAAAGCAATCTAAAAATGTATAAATTCTACGGTAGGGAGATCAAAAGATATTTTAACAACTTTTAATATTTACAAACAATACAAAAACTGCGCACGCCATCAAATGATGCAAAAATTCTTCTTACAAATGAAAAGCTTCATTCCTACTAAGAACCCCAAACTCCAGCCAATAGTTCAGTTTTAATTAATGGTTTTCTTTACAATTGGAAAACCGTTTAATGTTTTTATTTTCTGTAAAATATACAATAAAAATGATCCTCACTAAATTATTAAGGTTAAAAAAGGAAAAGAAATACTGCAGGCAAATCAAAAAGGAAAGTAACTGTAACTCATTCTTTGGTAACCAAAAGTTAGCAAGTATTCGTATTTCAAGTGATGAAAAGTAATAGCCCTTCCATTTTGACAAATGGAAGAAAGACTTCTGGCAAAACGTTACTCCCAAATTTCAATTTGGAAAGACAGGCTCCACCTACAGCTCCGTAGTGCAAGTTCTCAATTTTTATTTATTTATTTTTTTAATAATTCAGAAACTTAACCTTTCCAAACTCCAGCAGTATACAGTTTAATTCCTCTCCCACTTCTCTGTTGTCTGCTCACAACCTCTGCACACATGCAGTTGTTCCAGTTCTCTAAGGGAATACTCTGGTCAGGGAAGCACTTCACTTGGAAACTTGTGTTTCGCCAAGTGCACGTGTGTGGCTGCACAGCAGCTAGTACTGTGTTATAAAACTTCGCTCCCTCTTCCGTGTTAACTCACGTTTCATTTTCCCTCAGGAAAAAACAAAGTACCCTGGACCAACTCTTAACCCGGTGACTTATTTGCATTAGCAGGACAAGCATCCTCTGACTCTGGGACATACCCGAGTAGGAAGCCCTGCAGCCCCAGCACCAACTCCACTGCCCTCTCACAGGTCCACGCACCTCGTCCTACCACTCTGCTTAACGAATGCACTACGCTGCACCATTGCAATGCTTTTGAAGCAAACGTCCAGCTTGTAGCACAGAAGCCTTCCCATTCCTCTTTTTCAGGCTTATTCCTAAATTTTGCTCGCACAATTGCAGTCTCAAGAAAAAGAAAAACTTCACACCCCTACAGGCTCTGAGAAAAATCCCTCCCCACACCCCGCAAGAGGACTTCTAAGGCTTTACACAAAAATTTCCGCTGTTACTTTCTTTAAGCCACAGACCATTCATTCAAAGCAAGTCCTCCCCACCCCAACCCAACCATGCAAAACTATCATTGCTTCGGCATTTAAACACACACATGCAGTTCATGGAATAAATGCTCCGTGAAGTAAACTTGTCCTGATCTGGGCTTTCTTCTGGAATCTAGTCCTCTGTCATTTTCTAGATAAATATCCAATGCCTTCTGTCACAGCCTCTTAACTTTCTTCAGCTGAAGGACTTAGATACTTCTCCGAAGTACCTGGCTGCGTCATTAAGTCTAGATGGGTTGGATCCAAGGTCTCCTTGCAGCCTGGCTCCTCAGCGTACGGAAAGTCATTCATGTCTATTTCATCACTGTTAAACATATCGAGCTGCCTCTCCTGCTGCTCTTCCAAAGTCCTTCGGACCCTGCCCTCCGCCTGCTCCACCACTTCCCCGTCTCCTTCGCTAATCACAGTCATGGGGCTGCTCTGGATGCGGTTGCGGACGTTGTACTTGCTGCTGGCAGCGGAGGGGGGCGTTCGCGATCGGCCGTACCTAGTGCCAGAAAAGGACATGCTCCTCGGCATCAGGCCCTCGCTCTTGGCCCACTCCTCCTGGGCCCGTTTGCTCTTGCTGGGCGAGCAGCTGGCCGGGCTGTCAGAAAGGTCCGGGGAGGTGTCTGTCTTTGCCCGGTGGAACCGCGGGTCCGTGTTCTTCAACATCTCTGCTGCTGACATGCGGGAGCTGGTGTCACAGCGACTCCCCTTCTTCAGCAGCAGGGCTTTGAAGTTGTCATTGCTGGTGCTGCTCTTGCGAACGCTTCTCTGAATGGATCCTGCTTGTTTGAGGGTAGACAAGGTTGGGGAAGCACCAGTGGGCGTTACGGGGGGCGATGGAGAATGGTTGCGGGTGCGCTCGTCTTCAGAATCTTTACGGCCAAGGACTTTCCTTTTGGATCTGAGTTTGGAAAACAAAAAAGAGAAAACAACAAATGAAACCTTTTACCTCACCTAGTTGAACTCAGCATAGAGGGATGACAATGAATTAAGCTAAAGCCACGAGAGGGAGAAGGGAGAAGTAATCTAAATCTAAAGTATGAGCAAGAACACCACCAAAACCGTAAAGGCATTAATGCAAGTATTGTAGGTATACGCTAAGTTCATTATTCTTTTTCTGCAAATCTGGAACAACAAAACTATAAAACTGGCAATACTGATGTCCAAAACACTTTGAGTCTGTTTAGCAAATCCAATTTTCACTATTCCACTGCTCAGACTAATTCATTAAGAAGATAATTCTCAATGCCTTTTTTCTGTTAGTTTGGGGACTTGATTAAAAATATGCCATCAAATATGTTTTGTTTGTTTGTTTTTTGCTTTTTGCTGTTTCATTTGATGCTTTCTGGAGAATTAGTGTATTTTAGTGCACTTCATTTAGAAAAGGATATTGCAATGCACTGCTGCAGTTAAGATCAAGTTAAGTGAGGCAGACATAACCATCCCTCCAAAAACCTAAATTAAATGAATAGTGAAAACCAAGTTTTCTAGCTTCTAAATCCACAGTCCTGTTGGTGCTCTACCATTGCAACTCGTTGACTTAATGAAGGAGAGACCAACTTTCTGAATGAAAGTTCTCTCTCCCCATGAAAGGGCTCAGTGTTTTTAATTTAAATGTAAAGTGCAGTGATTAAAAAAAAAATAAAAAAGAAACAAGCATAGGACTGAGAATAAGTGGAAACTGGAGTTCCATTGCCCCATTTTTATATTATTAGAAATCTTAAAGAAAGGGATGTATAACATGCCTTGTATCTGTAGCAAAGTTGCTTTGCTTCTTTGTGGGCTAAACAAGAATGAATTCAAGAAGGTCAAATAAATCGTGATTTTACATATTCTCTTTTGCCAGAAGTTTAAAACAAGTCAGCAGACTTGTTACAAATACAAGATTATCATGGTATAATTCCATATTAATGTTTATCAAAGATGTGTCCAATACAGACCGTTCCCCTTGTAAAATAGGATTCTACTCAAGGCAATCTTTAGCTATACTTTCTTACAGGGTCTGAGAATTTGCCAAGGCAAGCTCAAATGTTTTTATGCATTGCAGCCTACTGACAGAAAAAAATACAATGAAACGAAGTAGCAGGATCCATCAGCTAAGTGGGTGGCAGCAACAGATATTGCCATATAAACTCTGCCAATACTTAGGAGCGATCCTGTCTCTCTAAGCAGTGAAGTTCACAAATACACCACTTGTGATACCCCCACAGGCAACTGTAACAGCGGCTATTCTCAGCTGCTGCCGCTGCCACTTGTCTGTCTGAGAGCAGAATGTAATACTGACATCCATTCAGCCTGGGGATGAATGGGCAACAGAAGATAGCATAAGGATAAAATGATGACTTCGGTAGTGGGAAACTTGAGAAGCTTGTCTAGATTTGACTGTGTGTCAGTGCCATAGGCAGCAAGTGATCTGGTGCTTGAGTGGATCTATAATGCTGCGTGCAAGCCTGTGTGTGAACCAGTTACAGGGGAAGAGACTTCCTTTCATTAGGATACTGACTGCCTATGGCTATCTTTAAACACTCCAGGGCTGAGGCTGTACTGCTGCCAAAAATCAAACTAAATTCCAAAGAAAAACAGCACAAAACTCTATTTCAAAGATCTGCAGGGAAAGACTTGGTTATCCTGGCTTGAAGTAACTCAGCAACACAGTGAATGCAGGGCAGAATGGTCAGTTTGCTGGCAGCATCTAACCAGTTTTTCTCAGCATGTATAAATTACAGCAAAGACTTAAAATTAAGAACCAGGTTTGGTTTTGGTGGCTTTTCAGACAGAGATAGGATATATATTCAAACAAAACTGTGACTTAAACTTAGATTTTTCTTCCTGCCCTTGACGCACATACCACCAAATTTCTTGTCTTACTCTGAAGGACATTTTCAAGAGTGCCAATCACTGAAATAACACCTTTTAGAAATGGAGGGAGGCGAACATTTTGATTAGCCAACAACCAAGGAAGATAAGTGGTTCAAGTCTAAAGCCAACAAAAGCAAGGTCTTAATAATAAATGTGTCAAGCAGTTTTAACTATGTCACATCCAGTTCCATTGTCCATTTCCCCATAAACTCATGAATTCTGTGTATGTGCATACACACAGAGAGCCACTCTCTATCCACATACAGAATGGAAAAGGTTACTGGCCAGAATACGTCATTCTAAAAACAGACTTGTCGCAGTCCTAGTGAGTGCCATGCAGCGTGAATGCAACAGGCCATTTTTAGAACAGCTCCTACAGGCCAAATCCTAAGGGATAACAGTAAGTTATAAAAAGTCAGTATTGCATATATGTCATTTTTGTAACATCTGAAACAGAATAGTTTCAAAAATAAAAGAAAAAGCATTTTCATCCCAAGTTGTTTCCCAAATCCTAGCCAACTTCTCACAAAAGGCTTTCTCTGTCCCTCAGTACTGATGTAGAAAAGTCACGCACATATGTGCAAACTGACCAGACACCTGGATAAGCATATCTGGATGCCACTAAGCACTTTGTGTGACCAGGAGATGGCTCCTTCAGATTTTGAAGTAAAAGACAGAACCACAAGATGGCACTACCACTACACTGATTCTAGTCTAAATCCAAGTTTGGTAATTCAGAGTGGTAATGGTCTTCTGTGTGTACTGTTTAAATGGTGCACACGTTCCATTTTGTATTTTTAGGCTTTTTTTGTTTTCTTTTTTTCCTTGCAAACCTACCATGAACAGCATGGAAATCTAGTTGCCTGTTTTGTTTTTAAGGGAAATGAATAATGTCATTAATAAGAGCCAGTATTGCACATTTCATTCATAAACCAGTTTGACACAAAACACCCGACCTCAGGCTGGATTATGGCAAACTATAATCCAGCGTTTGCCATATGTTTTGCCATATGACTGACATGTTGTGTTACTTGCCAGTTTCAGCCACGCTTGCCATGAAGCATTAGCGTTGAGCCTCTGTCCCAAACTGCACCATATAAGCAGCGAAGAGTAAAAAGAGATGGAGAACGAGAATGAAAACAAAAAGATACACAGAAAAAGCAACAGTAGAGTTAATATGGCAGATTGAGAACAGTACAATAAATACTAGATGTAACTTGGTATTTTAAGAGGCAGGATATTTATAATATAATCTATATTGATTTAACCAAGTAGCTTTTAGTTCAGAATGAATTAAATATATTGTAAAACAATAAAACACAAGCTCTTTTCCATATGTTTTCATATATAGCCTTAGTAGAAAGCTGATAAATGTGTGCTTTCAATTAAAGCAACGACTGTTGTAACTGTGTGTTTTAGAAAAACGATGACAATTAATTTTTTGAGGGAATTAATGGACCAGGCAGTATGGACAGGGAAATTTCTACAGTACCTGTGGATGGCTGCAAAAAGATCCTCAGTAGTCCTTGGTCTCGCTGGTGTTGCCACTCCGTCCGTCTCTTCCCCATAACTACTGCTTGGCAGGAAGGAACTATTTGCTGTATCCGACTCAAACACCTCGGCTACGCAGAAATAATGAACAATACTGTCAGTCCGTCACGGGAACCCAACAGATTTACAATCTTGAAATCACCCCCCTTTGCTTCCAAGGCAAAACACCCGAGGGATTTAGCAAGTACACCAGTTGTTGTTGTGATTTCAGAATACACTCGCTTAGGAAACTGCAGTGCACGAAAAGCCTGTGCTTGTTCACACACATGCAGAGTACGATGCTGAAGGAACATTTCTATGGTTTCCATTAAAATGCAAAATCAAAATCAACAAAGCTAACCATGTTCTCATAGCATGTGTTAATCCTAGCAGTTAAGTAAAGCACCGTTTTCATTTCCACATCTGCGATAACGAGGTATCAGAAAGGAATAAGAAGAAATGTCATCAATTATTAATCTGATCCCTGCAACTTTCTTTAGGCTTTCAGCTTTAACTACTGCAAGAGCTTCTTTTCTCTACAGAAGAGCATCTGACTGCTAGGATTGCTATCCTCACTCCCCACATTCCTTAACATAGCTATTGCTATGTCTGAAGAAGAGGCAAAGAGAACAGACTCACTCACCACTTTCGTTCTCCTGAGATAGGTGCCCGTCAGTGTTACTGCCACTGTCTTGGCTGCTGCCTGAACTGCTTCCTTCATCAAAAGCAGGCTGCTCCTCCTGCCTGCCTTCTTCTTGAACTGGTGATGCAGCAGGCTGTGCCACAAAGGCACTAGCTCCCACTGTTTCGGAGAAGGTGACTCCGGCAGCTCCTCCCTCTGGAACCAGGCTGCCAGAGTCCATCTCGCTAGAGCTGAGTCCATCTGTAAGACAATTTCTCGCCTCCTCGCAGTGTGCAAGCACAGCGTCTCTCTTAGTTGGGCTTGGTGCGCCTCTGACAGTATCACCCACTTCAGCTATTTTCTCCACTGTGAGGTCTAACTGTGGAGGTGGTACAACGAGGAACAGTTTGGGTTTCTTTGAAATGGGAGGTGGTTTCTTGTTTGGCAATACGACCTGAGTCTTGTCCGGAGATGCTGGTGACCCCTGAGGTGACATGTCTTTGCTCTGCACTGGAGACTCAGGCGTGTCTTCAGTGGCTGTCCCCACTGAAACAGCTTCGACAGACTTGCTTAGACCTACTGTACCTGCAGATTTTTGATCACTGTCAAGCGCAGGTATGTTGTCAGAGAGAACCAGAGGAGGACTCTGAGCCAGTGTTTGAGCTGCGTTTTTAAATGAAGTGCCATGAGTTTTCATCTCCTCTTCACCTAAGCTGTTACTGAGTCTCAGGGAGAGAGACGGCTTTAGGGAAGTCTGTGATGATGAGCTTACAGCACCCTTTTCCTGAGAGGTGGTTTCAGAAGCAGGTTCGGGTGATGGTTCACCTTCTGTTGCTTTTTTCACAGACCTCAGCTGCACCATTTGCAATGCTTTGGTAGTTACTAAGGGCATCACGGGTCTTGATGCATCTTGCTTGTTGAAGGGCTGCTTCACTGGGCTGTAGCAAGGATCTTCCTGATTACGTTTCTTAAAAGAATACTGTGGGTGTATCGCTGCACCCTTTGTCAGCTTCGGATCGAGAGGTGGTGCTGGCGGCGGGACAGCTAAGGGGAAAGTAGCAGGAGGAACAGGGGAAGAGAATGAAGTGATGGAAGTTTCTTGTGGTAACCACTGGGCACTGTGGGCAAAGGAAGAATTTCCATCAGCTTCTGGTGGAGGAGGGGGAAATGTGGGAGAGGCTGGCAACAGTGCTAGATCCATGACTTCTGCTGGAGGAGGAGGAGGAGGATAGGGAGGAGAGAGCTCAGGGCAATGTGGAGGAGGTGTTGGAAGCAGAGGTGGTGGAGGAGCTGCACCCAAATCCAGAGGAGAGCTCGGGGTGGGGTCCATTTTCTTCACACTCATGCTCCCTTCAGTAGATGTATTTGAAGAAAGAGAGGTGGAGGATGAAGAAATGGAGACTGAAGACAGAAGAGAGGACTTCCTTTCAGGCACTTTAGGTTTCAGCTTGGATTTCCCGTTTCCTGACGATGCAGATTTTAGCAGTACAGGCACTGGAGTAAGCGCAGTGGGCGTGTTGGACTGGCTGGAGTACCCACTGGATGGTGATGTGACTCGGTGGGATTTCTCCGGAGAAGTGCTCTTTGGTTTGGCCAGTCCACTGGGCACTTGTGGCACTGAAGCCCTCGAGCCATCGCTGAGGTGGCCGATGCTGTAATCACTGAGAGCAGACGACGTGCTGGCAGAATGGGTCACCGGGGACTTGACCTGGTCGTCTGCCACCGCGGCGTAGTCGCTGTAGTAACCCCACTGGTCGGCATACTCTGACTTGATGCTGCTCGTTTCGCTCTGGGAGGGGGTGACGGTGCAGATGGAGTACAGGTTTGGGGCGGTGGTGGACATCATGCTGCTGCTGGCACTGACGGAGCTCTGGCTGCGAGAGCGCAGCACCCAGGGATCCTCGTAGTCGCTGCAGGGGCTCTGGGAAGGGGAGCTGCTGTTTTTGCACTTGAGGTTCAACTGCAGAGAATGCTGCAGGGTGGCAATTAGGGTTTCATCAAGCACCTGTCCATTGGACTGGGCTTTTTTCTTGGGTACCCTCCTGAGTGAGTCTGTTCTAGATGGCGGCAAAGGCGGCTTCTTTGCCTTCTTTAGAGAGATGTTTCTCACCAGGGATTTGTCACCTTGGCCCACCGGGTCATCCTGATGTTTCTTCTCCTTTCCTTCAAAGACGTTAATCACGCTGTCTCTGGGGTTCCCAAAACCATTAGTGCTACTGCATGGCACATCCGACTTCAGCCCAGAGTCCACGGGCATGGAGCTGTAATAACCATCGTGGTCCACCGAATACAGAGAAGTGGAATCTTCTCTGGCCGACGTCCTCTCCAGGCTGCTGCTGCTCAGGTTGCTGCCAGGAGTGGCACAGCCTGGTGTGGTACAAGCCACCTTGCGTGAAGAAGCCTCGCTGCTTTCCGCAGACTTGTATAGCCAATGCTCTGTGCTGCTCGCTGCTGCTTGCGTTCGCTCCCCTGAATAGCTAGATTCACTCCTGCCATCGCTGTCCTGGGACTGGCTTGGTAAAGCAAGATTGTTTCTGCAGGTGTAGTTCGCACTCTGAGACCCAGCCTCTGCATTTCCAGGAGTGCTGAGAGAGACAGCAGAGTCACCAAGGGAGAGCATCATGACCGTGTTAGACGGGATGGTGTCTGACGTCTGCGAGTGACGTGTGGAGCTACTCTCACTCCAGTTGCCACTTGAAGAATGGTGATCTTCCTTCCCACTTATTGCATTGCTGGCAACAGGATTGTCTCTTGGCTTTGGGTACGCAGCAGAGCCACCCATTTTATTATCCAATGATCCAGCACTCTGGGCAGTGTGAATAACAATAACTTCTGAGGAAGACGACAGCGTTGCATTGGGAATGACACTCGTGGAGTAGGTGGCATGAGGAGAGACCACACATGCTGGGCTCGTGGACTTTTCGCTGTCATAGCTTCTCACCTCTTGAGACTTTGGCCTTGAAACAGTCCCTGTCGTGGGATTACTCCTCAGATGCACAGCACCATCATCCACTTGCAGTTTGCTTATCTGGTGGGGTAAAGTGCCAGCGATGTCTTCCGTCTGCCGAGAGATGCTCTGCGTCTGTTCTAGGGACTGCAGAGACACTCTCGCACCAGCCCGAGGCAAGCTGTGAAAACCCATGTCACTATTTTGGCGAGAAGCAAATATAACCGCGGCAGAATCACTCATCACCGACATGTTTCCAGATGAGCTGGAGAACTGAGACATCTGGGCTGCAATGCCTTGTCCTTTCTGCGCTCGTATTCTTCTCATTGAAGGGGGCACAACTTTAACTTCCTCGGTCTGGCAGCTGGTGTCCTTGGTTTCAGACCGCTGCATAGCAGAGCGATAGCTGTCTAGTCTGCCTAGCGTGGAGCAGTGGTCTGGGACATACATCGAATGCCCTCGGAAATCGCTTTGGCCAGTGCCAACTGCTGGAGTCAAAATAAAATAATTATTCCTTGAAGAGCAAATTCACATTTATCTTCTTACTCATTTAAAAGCAACAACAACAAATCAGCAATCTGCTTGATCCCCAATCTCTTGAAGGTTATGCCTCCTGAAAAGGAATCTGTAACAATGGATTTTGCACAGGCATTGCTTATTTTCTGCATTTCTCTTCCCTTTTTCCTCATTACTAGGAACCTTCTGCTTACAGAACCGTCTGTGTTCCTGCCACACATTCGACACATGAAATCCTCTTTTTATGACATGGTAATAATTTCCATAGTAATCAGTTATGTCAGAAACCAAGTAGCACTGTTTGACTTCTAGGAGGCAAAGCAGCGGGAACAGACAAAAGCCTGAGAAATGTGAAGTGTGTTTCCATGCTAATGCCTCGTGCAATAAAGAAAAGGGGAAGGAAATCTGGAGACTAATGTGAATAATCACGTCTGCTTTTTAAAAGCACTATACTTCAGAAAAAATGTTCAGTAGGCATGGATAGCTGTCCAAGTCTTGCCATTCTTCTGAAGGGAGGCTAACACACTGAACCATGCATTGTTTTACTGTAAATAACACGTATGCTATAACAACATTTATACAGAGATAGGATCCAACACTACAAAGAAAAACGTTAAATAACATTTCTCCACACAACTGCTTTCTATTTATCACTGAGGAATAACTCCAGGAAATGGGGAAAAGAAACAGCTAGTACTAATGATTATCTCATCCTCAGCACCACCAGAAAACCAAAAATAACTGTACTTTAAAAAATGAAATAATAATGATAAATCAGCATAAGCAGACTTTGAGGACAAAGGAAAAGCTGTTTTAATTCAAAATACAGCATCCCTGGGTCAGCAGGAAGGACCCTAAGGTCCTTTTACATTTACATTTTTATTGGTAGCTGCCTTAAAACCAAGAATCAGCGTACAGCCTTAAAATTAGTCTGTGTAAGGCTCTTGCTTCTCGATTCAGTCGCACCACTTTATAAATAGCAGACACAGGAGGCAGCCATGCTGCTGGAGATGCGTGTAAGAATGCTGCACATGTCGCTGCAAGGGGAAATTGGTTATTGCAAATCGCCACCTTAAAGCTGCTCTCAGGAGAGATGAGGTAGCACGGCTCGATAGGACTGCACTCTTCACATTGACTGTACGGAACCGGATCAGGAAGATAGGTATTCTTATCCTGCAGCTTTAAACACCACTTAAAGGACATTTAATTATCCTTACTCTTGGCAGGCACAAGAGGCATTTAGGGTAAGGAAAAGAGGGCTCTGAAAAGACTAGAATGAAAGCAGCACACACAAGAAGATTGTTTACTTCTTTTTCCCAGGCACATAAGAAGTCTTTTAGCAGCTTGAAGCCTATTTAGTTTGCTTTGTGTAGATTCTTCTTGCTCTCATGAAAATGTAGCCTCTTTCTGCTTCTGGTACAGATTTAGAGCAAAGCTAGATACTCAGATGCTGGCAAACATCTTGGATAATCTAATATGAGATGCTGTCAGAACAGATGGACTACTGCAGCCAATCAAAATAGCTATTTGCATATCCTGTATGCAGTTATTAACAACAGTACAGTAAGAATACATAGCTTTGCTTGCCACATTTTCCTTTTTTTTTTTTTTTTTCTTTGGAGAATCAGTGTCCCCCTCTGGTTAAGAGAGAGGAAACCATCTAATTAGGCATTATGCATGTTTCTGGAGCTGTGACACGCCTGATAACAACTGTTAGCCAATTAAAAATATCCAGTAATAAAAATTTGTGTACTAAGTTCCATAAATAAGCAAAGAGGTGGGGTACTTTTCCTCTTCCTACCACCGTGAAACACACACACATGCACGACCAGGGGGCTGGTGCAGAACGAAGCTGTAAGCACTACAGCATCTAGTACTGTAACATACTGACCTGAGGCTGAGAGAACCTCACTTCAGCATGTAATCTGTTTGTGTTCGCACAGGAAGCTAAATGCAGTCCACTTCTCAAGCAGCTAAACACACATGGACAGTTTATGCTTCTTTAAAAAGCTCCTGCTAGAGAAGGCAAACAGCAAAGCAGCACAAGACTGGACTTGCTAACCTCCTCGTTCCTCTTGTCAAAACTAGGAGTTTTAGAACGTGGCATTGGGACACACTGATGATTGCAAATGCAAACGATGCTTTAAAATGTGTGAAATACAAAATTAAGCCGTGGTGTTATATCTGAAACCTTGGTGCTACTAAAGAAGAGGGCAGGGACCCTTCTCATGTCAATCCAAGCTAGGTCCTTTACCCATACGGATGACTGTACCTGAGTGCCTGCTGGAGCAGTTCCTGCACCATCCCCTCATGCCCAAGGCCAGGCAAATCCAGGAGCCTGCTGGCTGGCCCATGTCAAAGCTGTGCTGGAGCAGCTCACTAACAAGGGGGCAACGTGAGTGACCATGGGATGCTGCTGAGCATCAGCCCCTACCCTGTGCTCATTACTGGTTGAATAGGGATATGTTCAGGGAAGGGGCTTTCCATAGTTCATGCTATTAACTTCAAGGTCTGAACTATTTTTTGTAGAAATGCAGCATATTCTGAACCATTTCAGCTTTGTTTTCAGCTTTACATGTATGCAGAACCTGATGCAAAGCTGTAAGGATTTACTTGCCCTTTTATAATACAGTTGCACTTCTTCCTCTGTTTCCTGTAGGGGGACAACAGAAATCTGCAGGGAAACTGGTTCAAAACCAAACAAGTAAACAAAGGACCACTGAGGAACTGTGCACTCTTTTAAAATGTTGAGGGTTTTAAGATTTTGGTACAAAGTACAGCAGTAAGGGTTATTTTATTTGCATTTTCCAAAGGTACTGAAAAGCCTTCACTTGCTTCTAGAGTAACTAAAATAAGTGTTTTTTTGTTTGTTTGTTTGTTTCAAAAAAAGGGCAAATGCTCTTCTGTAATGCACGTGTTCAGTGCAGACCCCAGCAGCAAACAAAGAACACCCCGTACCTGGAAGAAGTGAAGTATGCAATATATTTAACACCTCTTGCATGAGAACACAGAGAAGAGGCTCAAATGCATACCTGAGCTTCAAGCAGTTAATTCAAGATGGGGAAAACTGGTGTAACCTGTATATGCCCGACTCTGGTGGTTACTGGATATGACAGAGACTAAGACTGTGCTAATTTGATGGGAAAAAGAAAAGTGCATGTAATCCCCCGGGCTGGGTAGCAGCTACTGGAAAACTCACTGTCTCCCCACAAATCTGGCTGAGCTGGTGGCATCAGCAGCTTGCTCCAGCAGAAAGGTCCTCTGTGCATTGAAAGGAGAGTGGAAAACTGAGGATTTGAGAGGACAAAGTGTGTGTTGGTATCACAGAGAACATGCTTGTTTCAACTAGTGTACAGAAGCAAGCTCTCTTCCCAGACTACTTCTGACTCATCATTTCTACTCTAAGCACTTGTCTCTTCTGCCATAGGCACATTCCTAGGATTTGCTCCTTTCATCTTCTTTCTTCTCATGCCCCACCTAGCAATCCTCCTCCAAACCTGGTGACCTGGCCAAGTCACTATTCAGGCACCACAACTTCCACAATGTTACAAAAAAAACCCACAAACACCAAGAAAACAGAGATCCTTCATCTATTTTACCCTAGTGCCTGCATACCAATGATTTTTTAAAGATGCTCGACAAGAAACAGACAAGTATATCAGGCTCGGGGTAATTTCAGGAATTTTCACTGTGCTCCATGCATCTGTAATCTCTCAAAGGGGAGAAAAACACGGCAGAGAATCCTGTGATATATTTCCACACTGCCAGATAAAAAATATCCTGAATCCTTGCATATATCCCTGCCACCCTGAGAGGGAGAATTTTGATGAAAATATAGGGAACTGAAACTTACTCAGTTCTTGCTACAGCTAAAAAAAGCTAGTATTAGTTAAAAGACAAAATAACTCTTGAGAGTTTCTCTCCAAAGACTGTTTAAAGCTGCAGTTTGAACCAGGATGCAGAATTCCTTGCCTTGAATAGCTGGGTCCTTGTGTGTATTCCTGGAGGACCCCTGGTACCTGGGACTTTCACCTGCGGGACCCATAGTTTGAATGACTGCTAGCACCCAAGGGACTGACTGGAAAAGAACATCGGTTAAGAAGAAGCTCTAGGAGAACAGGTGAGTTCCAAAGGATCAAAAGGACACAAATGCTCACATTTGTTTGAGGTCGAATGGTTTCCTGTAAACCATTTCAAAGGAGTACCAAAAGGGGTCCTGAGCTGTGCCACAAAAAAGCAGGCAAGGGACTGAGTGTTCAGGTGTCATTCATATCCACCCTGATGACTGACAGAAAGCCCCGTGGATGACAACCTCATGGGCTACTGAAGATGGGAGGCAGGGAAACAAGCTGAAAAAAGCATATAAGGTCGTTCTAACCCTCTTTTTCATCCTTTTGCCCCTCCTGATTCATCCTTTTGTTTGGAAAAAACAAACAAACAACCGGTAGATGGGGAAAAAATCACACAGCCATAAAGGCACTGAGTTGCACCTGAAAAAAGGGTCAAAAATGGTGATGAAATCATTCAATGAAAGTACATGCAAAGCATGAACTTGTCAGACCTTCTTTGGGAAACCAAGAGGACAGAAACTTTCCATTAGAATAAAGAAAAGCAAGATGTCTGGCAGAAGAAGAAATCAAAAGGTAGAAAACTGGAAGATGGTTTCCTCCCTGCTGCTTTGGTGAGACACACTTACTTGGAAGATGAACTGCACTGTCCGTGGCAGAACAGGTACCTTGGTCTGGGACCTGCTCGTGCTGCAACTCCAGGACAGCAGAAACTGTTCAGCAGTACCTGGGACTGCAGGACTGCACTGGCACAGACTTCTGGAGTAACATGTGCAACCAGGTAAGTTGTAGCCGCATAAAAAGTCAGTTAGGCTGAGACAGATCCTAGAACACTGACACAGAGAAGGGACAAAGGCATTTTGCTGCCTTTATTTCAGTCTGGAGAGCTGAGAACCTGTGAGGGAAGCTGAAGATTACCAGAAGCTGAGAAATGAGCAAGGCCTGCGACAGGTTCTCCCAGAGAGCTGCTCATCCATGACAAGGAGAAGAGAATCACCTTCTTGCCTAAGGGGAGAACACCGGTTTGGATAAAATGTACTATCTGAAGAAGAGAGCTAGAGGTGATGGATAATAGCAACACAGAACAGAGAAACTGAGATAGCACGAAAGTGTGAAGTAAATGAAAGCTTCTTGCCCTTTTTGAAGTTTTGATCCAACATTGACTCCACTGACATATGTATAATTAAATTGAACGTATGTTCTATTGAACGTTGGATATAAATGTTTTCTATATGGCAACAAAGTTAATTCAGAGCTATGCAAAACTGCTTTTTTGAGTCCCATGTTTGGCAGAGAAAGAATAGTTCACCTTTTCTTATTTTGCTGTTGCTCTGCTAAATAGTACTGAGATGCTCCTGCTGTCAGACAGCAACTGTTGAGAGAGCAACCAGCATCTCCAAACTAGCAGGCATCTAACAGGCTCAGTCTGCCTCAGCACCACGGCCATCACATCGCACTGCATTTACACAGGGTTTCCATGCGGACATTTCCAGGCTCTGCATAGCGTGGTTCATCGCTGGAACACACCTGTGAAAACACGGCTGGGACACAATTCTCCAAAGTAGGAATGCTTAAAGATACTTTCAGCACGTGCCTCATGGGTACCGTTAATGATTCCTTTCAGTATGTTTGGCTAAATTCTGCGAGGGTACCACGGCCGCTGAGCTCATGCCAGCAATCAGCATACGATTTCTCTTCTGTTTGGCCTTTTTTGTTCCAAAGGAGCCAAAGCAGCTGGGGAAGAACCCCAGCAGCTTGGCCTGGCACAAGCTTCTCCAGGCTCTCGAGCAAGAAAGGAAAATAGTTCAGGCTTGGTTTAAGCTTTGAGGTTCTCTCAAGTTTCTGCTTCCTTCTGAAGAATAAACAAGAGGTAACAAGAATCTGCTGTACGTGTTGGTTATTTAGCCTGTGCACAGCAACTTTGGTGTACCAAGGGATTTGAATCTTTGTGTAAATATTGTAGCCATTCGCAGCAATGCTTTAGGGGAGAAACAAAGAGATTTATTCAGCTGAAACCACAGGAAGAATGTCAATAGGCACAATGCAATTGCTTGATTTGGAGTTTAGTCCGGATCCTTGTTCCGATCAAATGAACTGTGGAATGTTTTAAAACAACTCGATGTTTGTTTTGGGACGGTGTAAGAGAAATAGGGAATGGATGGCTACAGAAGTATCTGGGGAGTGACAGGGGAGAAAAGGCAGAAAGAGCACTGAACAAGGGCAAGGGAGACGTAATTTATTCCCAGCCTTGCCAGCAGCCTGGAGGGTGACTCCAGCAAAGTCACTTCACTGCAGCATGTCTAGTTTTTCCATCTATAAGATGAAGACACCCTTCAAACACGCTTTGTTTCTAGTAATGGAAAGCAATATGCTAACAGGATGCAAACTGCCATCAGAGAGCTTCCCTGGCATACGTTTAGCTGTCTGGATCAAGCAACACAGAAGCAACATGAAGCTACTCAGGACAACTTCCACTGCAGGGCAGATGGCTGAAGCACCGCGTGCCTGCCGGTTGTAGGCCAGGGAACCAGTCAGAGAGAGCTCCTGCAGTGAGATACTGTCAGCCCCAGCATTTCCGCCACTGAAAATAGGAGCCAAGGAAAACCTTCAAGAAGTGCAACATGAAATGTGCTCAGCGTGAGATGAAAGAACAAAATCAAGACCGCAGAACCTACTGCCCTTAGCAAACAGACTGGCAAAAGTCACAAACTCTTTAAGATATTCAATGAAGATTTCTTTTTAACGTAGATGTCAACTGCGTTCTCGGTTTATTCCACCAGGTAAACTGCCACCGATGTTTTCAAGCATTAAACATCAGTCTGAATTGGTCACAAATGTAACCTCCAAGCTTTAGAGATGCTGTCAGCAGGAAGCATTCTCCTCACGTCCACGCAGGTACAGCTGCCAGTCATTTCAAAGTCACCTGCCTGAAAGAGAGTCAGAAAGCCCTAAAAGTAATAAAAGGTGGTTTGGAACAAAGGGCTCTGCTTCGCTCTGCTCTCTGCCCTCAAGGTAGGTCCTACCTGTGTCAAGAAAATCTCTATAGAAAAGTGAAAACTCTGACCTTGGTATGTAGGTAATTTTCAGAATTCCACACTCAAGAACACTGCAAGAATCCTGAAAATGAACAGTTCAAGCAATATCCGTTGTCAATTTTGCATTTAAGAGGCAGAAGGATTTTTAAGCAAATTCATTTCATCTCAGCTCTAGACAAAGAACAAAAGGACTGAATTTAAAATGGAAGAAGGGAATATAAAATGTATCCATCCTGAACACCTTAACAGACAGGAGAGGACCAGGGTTGCCTCTGCTATTCCTCAACCAGCTGTAAAAAATTTGAGGGGTTACTTCAAATAGGAGACCTAAAATGGGAGAAAGGAATCTTTTATTAAGAATAACCAAATACCACGTTTCATGTAGCTTTGTTTGATTACAACAGATCTAAGTTAACTTTTGAGCTTGCTTATAGCTGATTGCAAAGCTGATAAATTGTTGTCATCCCAAGAAAAAAATTCAAGTTCTAACCTCCAGGAGGACTCCAGGGCTGGAAAGTGTTTCTTGCCAGATACCAAGGTCCATTGTGGACAGGAGGAAGGGAAAACACATTGTGAGGAGGAGTTCCCTATGGCAGGGAACAAACAGCATCCATCCCATAAGAAGAGATGGACAAAGACACCTCATAGCTCAGACCAGCAGTTAGACATAAAATCATTATGTGAGATCCAAAGGTAGTAAAACTTAAAGTTGCCACATGAAGACTCAATGCAGAGTTTAGACAAGTGAACTTTCCATCTTGAGATAGAGAATACCTATGGCAGGGCACTGTTCCATGACAGATGCTGAAAGAGCATAGTTCTAGTTCCAGTCATGAACTGCTCTTCATGTACTTGCTTATTTCCAGTCTTTCTCTATGCCTAGCTCTCTAGCTTATTCAAACCCATGCAGAGAAGTTACATATTTTTGCTTTTGTTTCTGAAAAATCTAGACAAAGAAGCAAGAAGTGTAAATATAATTAAAAAGAAAGAGATGCAAAACACAAGGTAGTAAAACTTATCGAACAAGTCAATAAATGAGTTGATTCCACGTGTAAAAAAAAAATTAAAATTATATTCTGCAAAATTATTTTAAGACATTCTTTCTCTACTGAAAAAAAAAAAAGGAGAGAAGGGAAGCAGAAGGGCATCATTTTAACTGTAAAGTCATCATTTGTGAAAAATGAAAACATCTTTTTAAAAAATAAGTAAGTGCTACCATCAGAGTTCTGCAAAAAGTGTCTGAAAGGTTGCCAAAATTCAGACTGTTCCATCAGCTTTGAATACCATCTATGCTACTAACTGTGAAAAGCTGACAGGTTGAGGTACTGTAAATGTGACTGACTGAGCACTTTTCCTTTGGTATGTATGCAATAGCTAATGATGACATGTAAATTACTTCAAATCAAATAATGTTGATACTTGAGAGGCTGCCAATTAGATCTAAGATAAACTGGAAAATTTACAGCTTTTTCTTTGTTGATGTAACTCTCAGCAGATTCAGGAAGGCATCAGTGAATTGGTTTACTCCATTGGATAATTCTTTGCAAGCTGAAATGCCTGCCCACTTCAGGTGTGCTTCCGTGAACATCCTGGGGGAGCAGGCCAAATCTCCAGAAAGGCATTAAGGACCACAAACCTTACATCCCTGCAGATTTCCATTGTACCAATAAACCATTTTTCAAAATACCACATTCCCTTCAGCAGGTGGAAGTCAACAGATAAAAGGCCCTAATTTCCAGATGCACAAGGTGGCAAGGAGGCACACGTGTATTTGGAACTGTAATCGGCTATCAGACTGTATTGGTTTCATGAGCACTGGTAATGTTATTAGTCGAGTAATGATAAGCAGTGACAATGAACAGTGGATGGAATACAGTTCTGATGAGCCATACCTAGCTCCTTTTGTATGTTGTCAGGGATTCCTGTTATAGTCTTTCTCCTTTTGACTTTCTTCGGCCGTCTTACCACCGTGTCTGTGTAAATTAGAGACCGCCGAATGCTGGCTTGGCGGTCGAAATTCTCCCCTAATACATGGTAGAACAAGCAAAGCAACATTACTTCCAAGCACGCTGACATCATGCACTTTCTTCCACTAGTTTTGTTGTAGAAATGAAAAAAGGCATTAATAAATGATGTTAGCTTGGTCCTACAGTGAAAGTTTACACTGAAGGAAACAATACAGCATACTGTCACAGTAAGGCTTTAGACACACACATGCATTACACAGTACTGCAAGTTTCAAGAGGAATTTGACTTCAGGTCTTGTTAGAGCAGCTGTAATTCCACAAGTGAACAGAATCCTTGCTTGAATTTGGCCCTGTATGTTGTTTCTCATATGTTTGTTTGTTTTGGGGGGTGTTGTCTTTTGTTTTTTTAAATAATAATCTGAGGAAAAAGCAAATCTGCTCCTGCAAATGAAAGACTACAACGGTTTATACAGGAACAGACATTGCTATTGGCAACAGCTATTACAATTTCTTTGCAGATCACCATCATTAAATGACACAAGACACTTCTTTTTCATACCACGTTTCTCTGAAACTGTCAGGTGTATCGTATTTCTGGTGGTGATCTTTTAACATGAATACAAACAAGTACTGGGGAGCATGCAGAGATCAAACTGATCTCATGATCTCATAAATATTTCAGAGTGGAAGCTGCTTAGAACTGAGATTTTATAAATGATTACACATATATACAATGGAAAGAGCTGAAAAAATGTGGAAGTGCACGTTGCTAGACAAAGCCTTACAATGACCATGTGCTGTATCATAATGGGACCCAGAAGCACCACTATCATTAAGGCTGAGCAGCTTTTCTTTAGGAACTCACTTTTGGTTAGAGGTTAATGATTTGGCCATTTTACAAGCAGCAAGAGAAAACTTGCCCTCTAAATTGTGAACTAATTCTCTACACTTCTAAAAATCTACCCACTCCCAATCTCACACATAAGTTCCCCTTTTAGAAGTTAAAGCATTTTAAAGCAGTGCTAAGTATCCTTTAGCTGACCTATTTAAAACTTAAATGCAGAAAAAGCTTGATATATGTGCATATGTTTTTTTTTGCCTCGTATACTTTCTTGAAAATTGATGACCAAATTATTTACCTCTGAAAAGTGAGTAATGCACATTAACTAATGTCATAAATATTATCCCTGGTTGACTACACATCAGCATGATGTGTGTCGTGCAGATAGTGTAGAAAAACTGATTACCTGTATAACAGTTAAAGATACAGTCACATAGTAAAGCACAGCATATGGACTTGTGAAAATACAAGGAAAAACACCGCAGTTTCATTCACCATATTGTAAATATAAAGACTCTCACTCTGCGTTAATGGATCTCGAGCTCCCATGAACTGCACTCGTGCTAGGCAGAATCCTTGCAACCACAAAGAAGTTGTTTTCATCTCTGTTTCTGACTGACTGAACTGAGGAAAGATGAAGGGAGGAGGAATCCCATGGGATCTATGAAATTTAGAGCTATGAATCCCACAGGCTTCGTAGAAGCCCTAAAATATTGAGATAGAGTATCCACTGTCTGGGGGATCACTACTGTTATGATGTTAGGACCCTTATGGGGTCAGGTCAGGACTATTAGATAATCCTACCACGCAGGATAATAATTCTGGCCACATTATGATGAACCCAAAGAATTCAAAAGAGAAAGCTTTGCATCTCTGAACATGTCTTAATCCATTCAAAGGCCAGCAATTATGCCTGACACAGTGAGTTGTAAAGAAATTAAAATATTGCTTCTGATGCCCTAGAATAAAATACTGTGTAAATGCTAAGAAGGGGGTGCAAACAAGGAGAGTCTTTTATATAGTGTCAGGCACACAAACAGGATGACCATGGGAAAAGTCACTGTGTATCCCCTGATCCACAGTAACTTCTTCCCTGTGCTACTGAAGAGCTAACTCTGACCAATCCATCCTCAGTTGCTCTTGAAACAACTTTTTGAAAGCCGCTGTACAAATTTATAGGATTTTAAAGCAGCGGCTTCAATAAACTCTAAATCAAGAAGCAAAATCAGAATGTCTCAGGTTTTTTTTTCTTCATTGCCATCTTGTTTTTAGAAAATATTGATGTTTACATATAATTCTGCAGATTTAAAGATTCTTCTTCTGACTTTTCTTCTGTCAGGTTTGTAACAAATCATCTAAGCATTCCTCGTTCAGTTTACTTGCATTTCCCTCACACAGTTGACTCGTTTTCACTGAAAACATTTAAGTATGTGCTTAAATCTCACTAAAGGCAATCAAGTGGGACTCAAGCAAATGCTTAAATGTTTTGCAGGACCCAGCCTGCCTCTGAGCACCTCCACCAACACCAGACTCCTCCATCTGGAAAGAAAGTTAGAGTTCCAGAAAACCCACTATAGCAGACACCATTGTACATATTTGAACCCACAGGCTAAGTAAAAGCAAAGACTGGCCACCACTGAAAATTCAGCCCAACCCCTTCCAGGCCAGAATAAGCTCAGCCCAGCCACTCCCAAGGATTGAAACAGCTTCCAAATTGGATGTCTAGTCAGCAGCTTGTCAGCCTAATGCAATGCCCCTGCACCTTCCGGCTGTCCAACAGATTTTGCCTGCCGCTGTATTAGTTGCAATCTGTTCACCAAAGAGCCCCGTGAGCCGAACCAGTGGAGCAGTTGCTGCACAGCCCCGTGAAAGGCCATTGTAGCAGGATCATTACTGATGCACTGTTGAAAATGCTGTCACCTCTTCTGAGGTTAACGTTTTATTTCATGCCAGGAGTAATAAATGGAAGGGTTTTGACCTCTCTTCTGGGAGAGTGAGAAAAAGAGCAAGCAAAGAAAGAGCCGAATCAAAACAAAACCCAGCTATGGTTCGTTCCACAGCACGTTTAACAAACGGCACAGGATTTGGGGGCATTTTCTTCCTGCCTCGTGTAGTAACATAAGGAACCACACAAAATAGAATTACTCGGAGTGTGGGAGGGCAGAGGAGGGGAGCAGATTGTGACTTTTTAGAGGGGAACAAGGACGGCAGCTATTTTTGTACGTGTGTGGGGGACTCAATTTGTTATTTTCACTTGGCTTGATGCAAAATAGCAATACAAATTTCACGGCAAAGCGAAACTGGTTCCCAGAGACCAGCTCACCCACTGCAACACCAGCCTTCCTTCACTGCCTTCCCTTTCTGTACCTTCCTATTGCTGTGTTTATAGGGGAATGAATGCTACGTAACACATTCCATTAATTAAGGTGAATATGAATGTGCACTATTTTTTATCACAAAAGTTGAGAACTGCTGCATTTTTTGAGGGCAAACCAGCTAACTCAGGGGACACAGGGTTTGTCACATCTTGAATTAATCTGGTTGAAATTACGAGTGTAATTTATCCAGACGCATTAGTGCATCCACTGACACTGAATTAAATCTGTGATGGTTATTTGATCTCTTTTACCCTGTTTTTCTTTCCACCTGTTTCCTTCCCCCCTCTATTTTTCAGTACACAGGGTCATTAAATCACGCTGCAGATTACCCCTCCCGTAAGTATACCATCTTCCTGCTGTCACGGTATCTAAGCTATGCTCAAGTTTATTGATTGTGCCAGATAATCCACTGTCCCCACAACTCTGCCTTCTGCACCTGTAGCCTACATTTCCTAGATAATGCCCTACTTACATTTCAGCACTGCATTTGTTTTCCTTCTATTCATTTTCCAGAGGTGGTGTGTCAATAGTTTTCTGTTGCTTTCAACTATTTTCCGTGTTTTATTTCAGGAAACATTTCTTACTGATTTCTCAGAGATTTCTGATGTTTGTCAGTGGCCTTAAACTACATTACTTTTTAAAACTTTACCATCAGACATCTTCTGTAAGAAAATTAGTGTTTTATTTTTTACAAAACACTAATTTATTTTTTTTAAAAAGTGAAAAAAATATTGGTAATCACATAGAAAAATAGAATACCTAACTACTTTCAAAACAAAACCAAACATTGCAAGAGTGAGTGTGGAACCAGAGAATGCCATATGACATTCGATATAAATTGGATATTGAATATCATCGTTGTTTTGGCAGGCAAACGGTCAGTTATTTTAATTAACTAATAGTGGACAATCTTGATACTGTACAGAAAAAGAGGAATTATTAAATTGAGGTGATAATTCAATCTTTCATAGAAATTCTGTTTACACATGTCAACATATCTACTCAGTGTTACACTTTAATATAATTTAACTTATTAAATTCTCACAGAGTGAGAATTCTGCAACAGTGAAACCAAAGAGCATTTTGAAAATGGACAGTCAATATACAGCTTGTGACAAGAAAATGTGGGCTACTGTCATGTAAGTTGAGTGACCTACCAAGAGTCTTGCTTGAGGACACAGACTCATTAAACTTATCTATTCTTTCCTCAACACCTAAACTCTCATACAAATAAGACCATAGAAAACTCTTCTCGAACTTTGGAACATTTAGTCTTCAAAATATCGAAGTCTCTGATAACCATCCTTAAGTAAAAATCCTAGAAGAAAATCCTGAATGTCACTAGTATTGTGTAAAACATGATTTTCCATTATGTATCTTCAGGAAAGCCCAAAGCAACTCAGTGATTTATCAATCTTCTTTTAGTTCATGAATATCTAACCTCACTTCAAGCCCACATTGTGTAGACTACCTTCATTAATGATCATTTAAGGAATTCTGAGTTTTTCTCATTAAGCTCAGAGACAGACTATTAAGCACAAAACACCGTTTTCACAGAAAGGTGAAATAAGTGACATAAAATTCATGCAGAAATATATGCCAAAATGCTATCCACCTGCATGGGTCCCCTTTTATCCTTTCCCTCCCCAATCACTGTAACTTAATTATTGAAATTAAAAGCCTACCAGTCACATTAATGGGAACCACATCTGTTTGGACTGCCTGTGCTTGCTGTCGCATCTTCTCTTCTGGCGTTGGCAGTGGCAGTGACTTAGTCCAGTTGGTTTGGGTGTTGATATCTGACAACTCATTTGAAACTGGGGTTTTAGGCCTTTTGACAGTAATAAGCTTTTCTTCTTCTGGGGAAGAGACAGAACACTGCAAACAGAAATACATGCAACAGTGTAAGTTTTCTACCAGAAACATCATATGATGATAGTACTATGGTACTGCTGCTGCAGTCAGCATGATGGCTTGTGGAACAAAACACACCCTCACAAGTATCACACTTAGACCTACAAAGAGTGACTTAAAAACAAAAAAATAAAACTGGATTGTATTTATCCAAGACACCTCATCAGACTGAGCTTCTTTAAATGAGAAAGATATGTGTGGTCTTGAGCAGAGCAAAGCACAGTAATTATCTTACACATTTACACTCTTCCTGCAGTGATTGACCCAAAGGAGTGCACTGGGGTTTGCTTTCCCTTCCTCTCTCCCATCGCAGTGTCCCACTAGGAAGATGAGAGTGAGCCCTGCTTCAACATAGCAGTACCAGGCTATGGGGGGTGTAAGGTCTCAGCAAGACATCTGTTAGGAAGAAACACGTTTTGGGAGAGCTCAGCAAAGGACTCGAGCAATGTACCCTATGTAACCATCAGCCAGGGATCAGTGAGGAGCAGTAATTGTGGTGGCCTTGGAGAAACTCATGCCACAGTGGAGGTGTTGTATTGCTCGATTTTGAGAGGTGAATTAGTTAACAATATCAGCAGCTTTAGCTTTAAAAAATGATCATTTAAAATGATAAAAATAATATTTTTTATCAAAATAGTCATTTTTATCAAAAATGATCATTTTTAAAGTTTTTCCTGATCAGAGTGTCAGATGTCACATCCACGATGGGTGTTTCACCCCAAACAAACAAAATACCTTTGTGCACCGCAAAAAGAGGTTGCAACAGCTTGTTCACATCCTTCCACCAGACAAAGTCACAATGCCAAAAAAGACATTTGCTTTAAGGGAACCGATCTGTTTTCATTGCAAGGTCCTCAGCTGGGTGCCAGTAAGGGCAGAAAATCGTGATGTTGTTTTTTACTGATATGAAAGCACTGCTCCATGGCACACCCCGAGGACAGGCAGGTTCAGGGCACACAAAAAACATCAGGGGGCTTACAGCAGGTGGTCACAAGATTTAGGCAAACCTAAGCTTTAGGCTTTTCTACCTGGGGCTACCAAGGCACCCCAGGGAATCCCAGAGGCAGGAGAGGAAGAAAGACCTGGAGGAGAAAGGAGCTCCTCTTCCTCCCTCCCCACACACCTTTTCTTTACTCCTACCTCCCGCTAGAGTGCAGGATGCTACCCAAGGTACTGGGACAGCACTGGGTCGCCACCTCTCCCTAGAGTTACTACCTTGCTGCTTGAGAAAGACATTACTGCTATTCATAACATATTGACTTCATGATTATTATTATTTGTAAGTCTAAGCAATCTGGTTTCTCTTCAAGCTGAGCGGGACACAAAAGGCATGCCCAGACACCCTGCCACAACCACTGTTTATCGTTTCTGATTTTAATTTTCTCCCTGTTACCAGGAGGAGGTTCGTGCTGTTTATAAATAAATAACCCCTTATTTATTGCATTGTGCTCTGACTGCGAATTCTTGAGGGCAGGGGCCAGCATTTCAATAAGAACAAATATATAAATAAAAGCAGCTTCCAGGAAAAAAAAAAATAGACAAGTGAAATCTCTTCAGGTAATAACAAAAAATAATTGCAGGTATGAAAATTGTTATGAATGTCATCATGTGGTTTGGAGCTGCACTTTGAAATGTGGGTGGGTTTTTTAAGCAAATTACACATTTCTGCCAGGGAGAACCCCTGCAGGGATAGGGACGCCAGCACCCTCCTGCTCGTGGTGGAGGGGCCGCTGCTGTGCAGGCACAGGCTCAGCCCTGCAAAAGCCCCTCCAAATTCTTTCAATGCAAGTCACCTGGAGGACACTGGTATTTCTTCAGGCCTGTGTTATTTTTAAAAGGTTCTAAAACTGTTTCTATACAAATATAACGTGTTTATCCTTTTATGGGTGTGTGTACACACAAGGCTTACACACATACACAGTGCAGACACGTGTGTATATGTACTTACACGCAAACTGAAATGCTTTCCCATCTCAAATCACTCAAATTTATTTGAGCTATGTGGGAGAGAAATGCAATTGCAGAAGGGAAAGCTGCCTCCAGGCCATGCCTCTCCCAAGAGGTTTGTAACAACTCAGGGTGAGAAGGGCTAGGTGACCAACGTGGCGCAGGGGTGCCGGCCCATGCGGCCACAGCTTGGCAGTCTGTGCATGGTGAGGATGAGCTGCAGCCACCTGCTGATGTTTTGCCATCAGTCCCTGTCACATTCAGACCACAGGGCTGGGCCAGGCAGGTCTCAGCTGTCAGCCAGCAGTCACCAGGGGCTACTCCAGCATGTGGGGTGACAGAGATACTGGCTACACTGCTGCCTTCCCTTCTCAAGGAAATCACCTGGCCAAAACAGAACGCCTCTTCTGCTACAGTGTACAAACTGACAGAAAAACTGGAGAGCTGAAGCTCTGACTAGAAGGGAATCCATCTATCCAAAAAAGCCTGGAACCACAATCTGAAATTTTACAGAATTAGAAGTTCACAAAATTGAGGAAGGACGAAGGAAGACAGAAAGGAATCACTCCGGTGAGCACATAATGAATGAAAAGCTATTGAAAACAGCTGTGGTCAAAGCACTGCTCCAGGAAAACTGATGTTCTGCTGTTGGACAGTGGTGTGGTACTTCTACAAACAAGGTCAGTAGGATAGCTGCAGGTGGCTTAGCGTGTAGGAAGAAGTGTTTCATCTGTAGGTACACGTTCTGTGGTTTCTGGGTAAGCGTGACCGTCTCTATTTCGAAACTTTCTTCCAAAGCACTCACAGTGACAGTGGTATGTTTACTTGCTTCTTTGATGTAAAGATTCCTTTCAAGGGCAGGACAGTGGCAAAGCTGTACCCAGCTTTACTGTGCAGAGTGGCAAGCAGCAGCTCAACTTTCAGCTTCGTTCACACAAATCACTTACCTAATTCTCTAAGTAAAATGAAATTAGGGGGAGAGAAAAAATATATTTTAAATTCCTTCACAAGAATTACATAGTTTTAGATAACCTTCCTAGATTTACAACCCAGAAGTCTGCAGGAAGATTCAACAAACTGCTGCTAGATATACAGGCAGACACGTCTTCTTAAGCGAGGTCTGCTATACGAGAAATAGCACTGGCCGAGGCAGTGCTTTGAGATCATGCTATCAGCTCAGCGAATCTCATCTCTCATCATAAACACTATGCTCATAGCAGAAAAGAAAGCACTCTTCTCGTTTTTATAGCAGCTCTGATTCAAAACAACTGTACTGTTTGACTTAAATGGCCAAATTTCTGTGCAGCTTCTAGATGCAATGTTACACTCACCTCCTCCAGAAAACTTGTTGGAATTTGTGCTTTTTAATGGAAGGGGGAATAGGGAAAGGTGGTAAGTGAAAGTGACAGCCTCAGACCTAGCCATCTTTCCACGAACACACGTTAAAGGGGAAGAAACGTGAATTTTTGAAGGGCAAGTTGAAGTGAGAGTGCAGGAGAGATCTGGCTCATAAACATACTGTGGACAGAGAGGAGCTATCTGGCTCAGCTGGAGCCTCTCCATTGCCTTGTTGGCTTCTCGTTCCCCTCTCTGCTCAGGCCCTGAGATACAGACTGGTTTCATAGTCTCAGCACATTCACACTGCTCGAGAGGTCCCAGCTGACTCTGTGCTGTGCATCTCACAGTACATTCTGCCTCTGTTCCTTCTTTTCCCCCGTTTATTCTTAGCTTTGTTCTATTCCAGTGGTTTATACTATGCTGTTTGAAAAGATGGGACCTCCACAAGGAAAATTCAGTCTACACAAATTTCACTTCTCAGCAAAAGAACTTAAAACTTCTAGGCATGTTGCTTACCTCACTGTCCACTGCAACCATTCCTAAAATTATAATTTTTCAGAAAAACAAAGCTGAGAAAAATTTCATAGCACTGCAGATGACAGCTATGGCAATTCAGCTGTCTATTAATGCTCTCCAGCATCCTATTTCTTCTCCAGCCTTTGATGGCTTTGAGTGCCTTTTTTACACGTGCAAAGGAACCGCACTGAACAATGAAAATAATTTAAAACAAAAACAATCTTTACATTCCTGTTACTTGGCCAATCTGTGCTTTTTGTGTGACTGCTTCAACCATGTGATTTCACACTGTGTTATGGAACACTGCCCCTGTATAGCTATACGTTAAATCACATTTAAGTTGAATTAGTCATGTCCTGCTCAGTTTGGTGTCCCTCTAGACCAAGGCCCCCAGTCTAGTCCCCCAAATTTTGGTAGAACAGTTACTTGTTATTTCTACACTCAGATCTTCAGTTGCAATAGAAAACTTGGCCACCCTACTAAATCCTTTATAGCCTTCCCTGTCCCATTAAGGAAGGGATTCTTTTTCCTTTTTTTTTTTTTTTCCCCAGCAGAAATTACTGACCATCAAGCAAGGTATCCCTTTAACCAGACACTGCAGAAATAGTCCCTTCTTCTTCCTCTACTCTGCTGCAATGGGATTAAAAACATAAGAGGCATACTACATCAGATCAGAGCTCTATAAAGCCGACCTAGCATCTGTCTTAAGATAATGCCCAACAGTTCACACACAGATGAAATTAAATCAGAGGAAGCATGCAGTGGCTGCCTTCCCCTGAACAGTCTCTCAGCATTGGAAGGACTTCCCTTCCTCCCAAGAATTGATCCAGTTGCTTTCCGAACCTACACAACCTTTCACCATTTACAACCCCTGCAGCAACTGTGCAGCACTGAGTATGTGGTGCCTCTTTTGCTTGTTCGGAGAGTTTCTGTACTCACTTCCTTATGCTTTGACATTTTATGCTTTGAACTGCTGCTTCAACCCAGTAAACTGAGAGGCATTTTCAAAAAAAAAGTGAAGCAGTATAAAATGCATGTGCTGATTGCAAGAGTACCCATGTGCAACTGCAGCAGAGGGGCAGAGAGACCAGCTGAGGGCACCACCGTCTTGAAGTATTTCCAGGCCTGCTAAAGCCCACTGTCAGGGCTCTCGGGCATTCACATTTCCAACCTGGAGCAGCATCCAACATCTTCAGCCCCTCTTGACACCCGGCAAAATTTTAGATCAGACCTCCCCAGGTCCCTCAAGCCAATACAGTCAATGCATCTGTTTCCCCTTCAGATTACTGACCAGTCTCTTGTAGATATTATAAAGATATCCAACAGTTTGGCTGAGTATAGTGGGAAAAGTACACTTTTTTTTGCCCCATAAATAAGCAAAGTAAATGTCTTGTCACTCCAAGTTTAACAGACTGTATCAAGGCAAAGTTTGTAAGCCATGTAACAGGACCTAGGGAAAAACACCATGAGTTCTTGGCATACAAACATTTTCATAGATGGAATAAAGACATGATATAGTGCACATCTGGCAGCAAGTACTCTCTATAGCTCACATTCATCATTTAAAAACTATGCTACTCCAATTAGGAAAGTTTTTACTTGGCTAATTAGAAAAACAACCAAGCAGACAAATAAATAAAACACATTTTTCACTGGAGGAGGGGTTTCAAAGGAGACAAATGTTAATAGACCACAAGTAATTACAAAATTTCAGTGAACCAACTAAGTAATGGATATTGGACTGCAGACAAAAAAGGAATAATGATGAAAAAGATAGGAAACAATCCTGGCATGACATTCTTCTGTTGAGCAGTATCTTTTAAAATTATTTTTAATAAAAAACAGAAGCAGGTAACAGTAACTGAAAGCTAAGAGCAGAACAAAAAGATTGCGTATGTGCTAAATGCTACGAGTAACATCAAGCTGCACGTATGACAGCTGGATGGTCCCACTCGTGGGCAAATACCTTGTTGCTCCAGGGAACCAAGTTACAGCAGGCGCTAATGCAAGACTGAGAGATGCAGTCTAACAGACTAGACTGTTGAGTGAGACAAAAAGAAACAGAGAGAATGAGTGATAAAAAGGGAAAGAAAGAAGAATGAGGAAAAAAAAAAACACACACACACAAAAAAGACAAATATATTTCAAATACACAGCGTATACATGTCAGAATATTAGGGAACTAGAGTTAAAGTGACATCTCAATACATCCTTGGCACTAGGAAAACAGACCAGTATGAAGGACAGGAATACTTCCCAACTAGTGTCACCAACAGTGGCATGTATGAGCTGACAAAGGAGGACACTAGTTGCTGTACTGAGATGTAAAAGCCAGATAAACCAATTTAATTGCCAACAAACTCAATTAGGATCAGCAGAAGTACACTGAAGTGGAGCTTGGTCTATGCTCCAGCAATACCACTTACTGGAACCAACCTAAGAGTTAAAGGGTAGTTCCAAGGACTTCGTTGTATACACACTAACACTCTGAGAATTCAAGTTTCTGTTTTCTACTTATGTTGGCTTGGTTTTGGGTTGGGTTGCTTATCCCTAGTGGTTTTGCTTTGCAACAGCAAATGTTCTGCTTCTCTGAAACATTTTCTAAGAATCACTGCAAACCACGTGTTTTGTAGTATGAATATTACCCTCTGGTGATAAACACCCACCTCCACAAACAAGAGATTGTTTGTAGATATAGGTCTTCTCTTGTGTGATCTAAACCATGGTTTCAAATTATGTCTGCAGTGAAGACAGAAAAGTGCAATATCTGGCTATGATAAACTTAAAAAAAATAATTTAAAAAGTTGATAAAAAAAGAGTAGGGAAAGGCAGTTTCCTCTCTGGAACTACCATGCAGTAAAACATAGTTTTTCTGTAAGTTGGCAAATATGTCAACTTAGAAGTAAATGTACAAACAGTAAATAGCTATTCATTCATCTATCATTATTCTGCTATTCTCAAATTTCAACTTGTAAGTGCTGCATGCACAGAATTTAAATGTTGGCTTTCTTGCATTGAACAGACAACAAAGCCACAAAGCTTTCATCGAGCAGTAAGGAGTTCGCATTTTGAATCATGGGATTTTGGTGACCTCAGCTCCACATTGTTACTGAAGAACTCTTCTGACATCTGAAAGATGACTGTCTCAAGGCATAAGATTTATGAGAAGCACTTGGCATTTTACCAGTGGAATTATAATTCCATTTCAGAGATCTGTTAAATGCTCATTTATTTAAAAAAAGTAAAATTTTACCCCCTTACATAATGTAAAGTCAATTAAAAAAAGACACTAGGTCAAAGAACACCACAAAACACAGAGTTTTACAACAAGAAGGCAGTATCATGCTGCAGTTTACAAGGATCAGCATCTTCCTAAACTGCAAATAAGAGCAACAGGGTTAAGGTTAAGGTTTTGAGATAATCACTCATGTGAATGGCTAAAAAATACCATATTTATATTCTTTGTAATGTTACTTTTGTTTTACATGTGCAGCTGGGCCACATGCTGCAGAGCACCGGCTAAGGCAAGTTGGTTATATATGTATTCAGAGAGATATATATGCAGTACCTTAATAGCAACAAACAGTTAATACTTTTTCACCAGTGAAAACCATAATTCTATTGGTTTCAGTAAGGTTTTGCAATTTGTCGTTATAATACAGCCCATAGTACTAACATGCTTTACATTCTGTTTGCTGCTAGTAAATACCACACAGAGTCCAACAGGATGCAACAACACTCCCTGCCAATACACAGATATAAAGCAATCAAAACCTGGATTAGAGAACGTACATATTCCACAACAATTTTTGTTATGTGATTAAAAAGCATGGAGGATAGAACTGAAAACACTGTACCCTTTAAACGGAGTTCTCAGGATCCTTTAATTACAGACAGAATTATTTGGTCCATGCTACACAAAGCACCTGTGGCTTAGTAACAGCTCAAAAAAATATACATTCTGCTACAGTTAAGGATATCCTCCCACTATCCAAGCAACATTTTGTGGCAAAGTATTCTAGAATATCTATCTCGAAAAACCCAAGAGCTCCATCATTTCAGCTCCAGCATTGGACATCCAGACTCCAGAGCATCTCACTGTCTACCCCAGCACTAGTATCTTAGCCCACAGCACCAAAGTTAGCCAAGGCTTGTCTTTTGGAGCTCATAGGAACAACAGAATAAGGTAAAGACAGAGGAGCAAAACTTCCTTTCCTCTTTAGAACATGAACACAACTTACAAGTTTTGTAATTGAAATGTATATAAATTGATGTATACAAGACACTTCTGCAACCTTCTTAGGATTTTTGCTCAGCTGTCTCTTCTTTCTCTCTTTATTTGCTTATTTTCTAAACTCTAAGTAAGATAAATATCCAGGGAGTTGAGAAGTGGGCATATGAACATGAAGCAAACTGAAACAGAGAAGGTAAACCCAGCTTATTGGGCCATCCTTCATTCTTCTGGATGCCTTTACACAAGCAGTTGTGATCCAATAGGACAAAGCCTCTACCTGATGAAACTGCCTGTCTGTATTAGAAGAGCAATTCAAAGTGTGCATGTGCTGCTATTTCCAAGTGAGTACACTGATGGCTGGTTAATAGCTCTCCCTGGTACTTGAATATAAGCACATAATTAGTTTCAAAACAGTTACCCTTACTGGACTATCTCCTCCCCCTCCCCAAACACTACCAAACTCATTCTGCCTCTCACATCTTTATCACGTCATATGATGACTTTATATAAATTCATGAGTAGAACTGGGATTTTTAAGAGACCAGGGAAGTGAGAGGACCTAATACCACTGCAATTCAAAAGAACAAGCATCTTTACGACCTTCTGGCAATCCCACCTTATTTGAATAATATTATTGCAGGCAATTAAACTGCAGCAGACATACATTTTTTCCATTATTTTGCCCCCCATCATTACCTTTTGTTCAATTTCTTCATAATCATCCTGGTAACTTCCACAGATTGCACTGGAGGATGAGGAGAAGGTGGGGCCCTGAGAGTAATACTGAGAGCTCCGGTAGCCATCCCTCCGCAGCTTGTCACACTCTGCCAAAAGACAGGGAAAGAGGAAATCAATGTATCACCAGAGCCACCCCTGTCTACACTTCACGTACAATGCACTTACAAACGTACGTTTTACTGACAGTATTTACCATGCATTAGCACTGTCTGTCCCAAGTAATGAAACACAAAGTTGCATTTCTCATTTTTTTAATCTATATTTCCACCTCTCTACATGTGTTATGTATGTGTGCCCACACATAGCGTGTATACACGTGGCTTTTATTTAAATCGAGAGATGGAAGAGCTTTGGAAAGACGACTGAAATTGATTTATTTGTTGGGGTTTTTTTAAGTGAGATCTGGCTCGGTGTCTTGACAGATGGCAGCATCTTGCAGGATGGGAGACAGAAGCATGCGTGTAACACCAGGGTCTCGTTTGCCAGGCCGGTAGACACCCATTATGCGCTCTGCACTTGAAATGATGATGTTGCTCGCTACTCACGCACCATCTGCTAAATAACTTTGGCACTGACCACTTGTCTTGTCTTCGTGCCTGCAGAATAGACCATTTATTGTGATTTTGGAGAGGAATGCAAAGCACAGGGATCTCAAAATCTCATGTCACTGCAGAGCTCAATGTGATAAGCAAAGAGCTTTCAAAGTTCAGAAAGAATTCAGAACGAACGTGCATGCCCGCTCAACACGGCCAAAATACCAGTCGGCACCTCATCCCCCCGCCAAGTTTTCCATAACCATCCTCCCGCCTCCTAATTGATATTCAGTGCGACTGTGCTAAAGAACAACAGACGCCAGAGCATAAGGAAAAAATAAATGTTCAAGATGCGGCAACCAAACTCATCAGCCCAGTCAAACCGTTAATTTTGCGTTTCCAGAGACAGATATCTGAATCTGATGAAAGATGAGGAAAGCAAAAAGAAAAATAAGTATCTGTTACATTTCTATCTAAGGAGCTGAGATTTCTGCACAATATATGGGCATAGCACAAAGTGCTTTTGTCATCACAAACTGGAGAAAGATTTTCTGTGACTGTATCATCTGTCTCCCTACCTTGATCTTTTTAATACCTCTTAAAATGGAAAATATGCAATGTTTATTTTGAGGGAAACATTTTAGAGGCTTCTGCTTGCCAAATGATTAACTGGAGTTATGACTTGCACCGTCAGCATACATTTTCTCTGTTACATCCATATGCTCCTGAGACCGAGGACTGTAGGACTCCACGGTGGTGGTTTAACTGACCTCGAGCAACCACAGCTCTGTGATGATTTAATCGAGGTGGATTTCCCTGCATGTGAAAATGCACAAGAATGCAAGTATGCGATTTGATAATTAGCCATTTCCACTGGAGCCAGACGTACGTCCTGGCCTATCGCATGCTTCAGCATGGGGTCAAAAAGGGCTGTATGGCATGAACCTGTCACTGCTCCTTCAGTTCAAGGCCCACAGGTGGTGGTGGTGGGTTCTGAGACCCCGATCAATTCCTACAGCTGGGCAGCGGAGGGTCAGTAACCTCACTCACCTGTCTGGCACGTGTGAGCGTGTTGACACCGCGCACATCTGGCAAACAGCTGCCGTGCTCCAGAGGGGGGTGAGAAAAGACTGCCAGCAACCGTGGTAAAACAAATTCTTCCACCCCCTCAAACCTGGCATTGGATCAGCAAGACCCAGCTCTTAACACCCACAAATGGGAGCACCCTGACAGGCCGATTTGTTGGTTTGAGCTACAAAGGAGCAGGGGTAAGTGGGCTGGGGCAGGATGAAACGGCACGAAGGCTTGAATCAACTTGCAGCAGGGGCTAATGCACTGAGCTGTCAACTTCGGCACCACAAGTTTTGCCTTCAGATCAGTCGCTCATCACCACAAACCAACACGAAGAAAACCTAAGAGGTACATGGGAGTGAAGTTATTTTTCTTCTCACTGTTGGGATGAGGCCTCAGGTCCTTACTGACCACTTCTGCAGCTCTCCAACACCAGGCATTACTGGATGGATGCCCCAAGAGCCACGGGCTTTTATGGAGCATGCTCTGGTATTACCTGCTTAACCTTATTTATTCTCTTAACCAAGGAGATGAAGATGATGAATAGCATACTTCATGAAGCCCAAAAGATCTCCCTGAACTATTGAGGAAGACAACACTGAATGTCTGAAGACCACAGCAAGTTCAATGAGAGAGCTGACAATAAAACAGTTTATCAAGCTCACAACCTTTGTTAGTCCACAACACAAGATCCAAGTAACTTCAGAAGCTATTGCAGTGATGTGGCTGCAGAAGCCAAGAGAATTGCTGCAGATTGCTGAAACAAACCACCACAAAGGTGACTTATCCAAAAGAATAGCTTCTTTATTTACTTAGTGTCACAGTACATTTCACAGCACAGCAAGAAACACATCCTCTAGACGGCACCTGAGGCCAGCAAACCTCATCAGAAGCTTCAGAGAGAGATCTTTTACTTTACTTTGCAACAGCCCAGAAACACAACAGGAGGTCGATCAACCAGTACAGCTAATTGAAGTTATTGTCACTGCCACACCAAGGGTAGTAACTTCTATCTGAAAACTATGCTAGCCGAGGAGTGCACACACCATCTAATCACTCTCATAAGGTGCACATGGTCTTCTGTAAGCAATCAGCTTTCTATTTTTCAGCTAAATGTTTTGTAGTTACATATATATATACACATATAACCTGGAAGAAATACTCTAAGAAAAGTTCCAGACACGGATCCTTTTTCCCAGAGGGGCAATACCTTGTCCTAGTCCCACAGCCCCATTATGCAAACAGAGAGGAGCACTAGATACTGAGTTAGTGAAAAAGTTCCTACAAATAAGCATGCTATTTCAGAGATGTCTGAACACATAACAAAAGAAGAGAGTCAGTTCTGGTTATTAATAATCTTTGGTTTTAAGCATGTGACAGTACATTAGTGCTAGCTGAGCCAGGGATATGCACAGTCTTGTACCCCATGGCAGGGCTGCCATCACTCACATTATCCAATACACAAAAATGTGTACAGGCTTTCCGTAATTTCTGCCTAAAAACTGCCAGGGCAAAACATGGGAGACTGCATCAGGCAGGACACAAACAGCGACTCCTAAGGATACGTCTGCCTGAGATCAACTCAGCAGCACATGCACAGCAAGCTCAAAATACGCCCTGTGTGCTGCATTACCGTGCACAGATCTGAACTGAACTGTGCAATAATACTATTTTGCCCCAGATGAACCGGTTTTGTTACACAACCAGCAGCCTTTTGCCCAGGAAGACGAGGAAAGGCCCTTGGCTTGGCAAGTGCAACGGGTGGCCACACTGGGTGATGTCATGGTACAAAGGCTGAGCTACGTCCCTGTTTTTCCCCCTTCATTAGCTCTGGGGGCTAAGTGCAGAGGTGCTGTGCACAGACTTCTGCTGCCTTCCAAGTGTTTTTTTCTGACTACATAGAGTTTTAAGTTAGTTCTTGTCCTTTTCCCCCTATACCAGTGATATATTAAATGTCAAAACTTCTGTATTATAAGTATTGCTTTAAAATGACTGTAGTCATATTACGCTATAATATAATTTATCCCCACTTATGTGACTAAATTAAACCTTTCCTAGAGAAGAAAATTTTGCCTGAGGTTGAGTTTTGCCATTCACAGGGTGGTTTTAGTTAGGCATGAAGAAAGTGTGTGGGAAATGTGGTTTAAAACCTTTTAAAGACTCCCTCATCACTGTCACAGTTGTTAGAGCATGGTAGATAGGATATTCAGGGGATGCATGACAGGAGAAAATGTGTTAAAGCTGTCAGTGCCCATACCATTACATCTGAGTTGCTGCCATATAATCAACCCCTCATATGTCTCCTCGGCGTTTCATTACCGCAGAGTTCACTAAATCCCTGTGTAAGACACCAGCACGCTAGGGATGCTTCTCACCAGCAATATGTGAGCTAATTGCAGTTCCCTCTTCCAAAAGGGGCAATTTGCAGGCAATAGAGCTGAGTGCAATGCTGCACAAGAATTTTGAACCATGAACACTGGATTCAGTGCTGTTGTGGAGCTTAGCGAGCTTTATTAATTCTTATGTTTTACTATTTTTGGCAATACTTCTGTAGGACAAGGTCTGAAGGTCAGACTCCAGCTGAATAACTCAAACTCTCCAGTAAACCCTTCTGGCCCCTGTGGCATGCAGGCAAGCCAAGGGTACAAAATACCACCAAGGCCTCTCAATCCTGAAGATCTCTTCAATTTACACTAGGAACTTGCATTTAATTCCGTTTGACCCTGAGCTGATAACACACGGTAGCAAGTCTCGCATACGTGAGCTATTTACTGCTTTTCAAACAATTTGAAACCATATTCTTACACGAGAATTTGAGTCGCAAATCACCTGAGTGAACAGAAGGCACAGCTCAGACACCTCATCCCTTCGTTTGACATGGTATTACTGTGAAAAACCAGGATTAACGAATACCTTGTCTGCTCAGTCAGATGCACACAGTGTGTTGCTCCATGATGCAAGAAAGATTGTGTTTTCTGGGAGAGGACTGGATGTGCTGGGCTTTTTCCTCTCCTTTGGTAACATTTCTTATTTCATACTTGCAGAAATTTTCCACGAAAACTCGTCACAGTATCTTGGAAGTTTGCATGAAGCAAAATGCACTGCCCTGCCAGCAACAGAACTGGCCAGAGGGAGACAGCTTCTGAAAACAACCCTAATGTATCTGTAAAAATATTTTTTATTGTAACTGTTCAAAGCTGAATGTCATGTTTTCAGAGGCTTCTTCAGAAAACTGCTCTTCTGGCAGCAGGTGAAAGGCCTGGGCCCTCCCTGCGTGGTGCAGCCCCAGCCATAGTGCAGGGCCACAGCTTCCTGCCACCACAGCCAGGCCCAGTCCCCGATGCCTCGGGCCTGAACTTGTAGCTGTCACTTGCTAAATTAGTCCTAATGAGATTACGCGTGTTTAGTACGGCTCACGTGACTGTTGCAGGATCAGGCCATAAGCTCTGTAGGTGTCTACATCCACACGAACACACATGCTGTCACAATTAAAGAGTTTAACAAAAATAAATCCACCTGTCTGTGTTTCTAAGTATTTATTAGCAACCACTGTTGTCTTGAACATTAAACGAGCATGATATTCACAATGTACAGATACAGCATCAAAGCTATTCAGACATCTAAATAACTTACTTAAAGTAAATAACTTACTAAATAACTTACTTAAAGTAAGCACCTATGTAGGTACTCATTGCTTGGGTTGAGTGACAAAAGTCTGAAAGCAAGGACAGAACAGCCCTGAAACACCTGAGCTGGCCTCATGCCCAAGGAAGAGGGCCTGGGGACCAGTTGCTAAAAGCCAAAGAAAAAACACTGGATGGATCAGGGGCAGTTTAATGGAGGAGGAAGGCACCACACACCCAGCTGTAGAAAGGGAAAGGCCATGGTGTGGAGGGCGAAAGGGGAGCAGGCAGCATGCGCTCCGTGTGCCTTCGCACTCCTCGGGGTTGTCCCACTGTGAGCAAGGGCGAACAAGAGACACGCTGACAGCTGCATCTGCATGCCTGAAAAATTACCTCCACTACGTTCAGGGTGACTTCTTGGCAGAGCCCCTCAAGTTGTAACTTGTGTTTTGTAGTGGGTGGTTTTTTTTGTTTTTTGTACTAGAAAAAGGCTACTATCTGCAAGAGTCAGCTAAACTGTCACCTACAGAAACAAATCTGCTGACTAGCGTATTAAAATACATTTATCCATTCACTGCACGTATCACTGGAAAACTACTCCCTCAGGTCAGATTTTTTATTCCCTTTTTTGCTTTAGGCATTGCAGCCATTCCCTTCTGTGGGAATGGCTGCACACACAAACCTCCTTCCTCTAAGCCAACTACAAACACTGTCTTATAAATACAGACAGACTACAGTACAGCATACATTTGTCTTACATAAATACACTTTTCCAAGAGAGTGAAAAGTGTCTCGAGAAACAAACTTTTAAAAAATAACACATTACTTTATATATCACACTGCTCTTTAATAAACACAGTAATGTAATATATCACTGCTTTCTGTTTTAGGAGAACTTTTTGTTTTCAAGCTGATAAATAATTGCATGTAAGTTTAATTTACTTCAGGCACGTTTTGAATTTGTTTTTCCAGCTGAGGTGAGAAAACTAAGACCTCATGGGTTTGTGAGGGACAGGACTGGGTGTCAGAAGACCTGGCTTCCAGACACGGGATTTCTGCTGTCCAAGGGAATCCCCTCAGGTTAGATCCAGGCAAGAGCTGTACATCTGTAGACAGACATGACACCACCTAAATTTCACAGATATACCTCCTAAATGCAGAGTCGTAGGGGGTATCTACCCTCTGCCTGCAGCACATGGGCACATTGAGGCACTGGGATAAAGCCAGCTAAGGAAGAACCCGAGCTGCCTTACTTCGGGTCCTCTCCACACAAGTAACAACCAGCGCCTGGTACAACACTGCGGACATCTCTCTCACAAGGAGCAGAAGAATGTAACAGGGATTTCAACATCTCCACTTCTGAGCACTGTGTGCTTGTTATCCAATGGTTGCTTAAAGTAAAATGCCTGAAAGGATTTTTCAGTAGATAGGATTTAAAATTATTTAAGGGTGAGATGAGCTCCAGACGAATATCCAGCTTACTCATGGCATGCTCTATTAGGCAAAAAGGCTGCTGCCTTAATTATAACAGGCACAGCTACATGTTGTGGGGGACTGGTCACACCAGTGTTACACTGGAACATGCCCTACAAAACTGGGTCCCCTTTGGAGGGTGTTCCTGCCTCCCTGCCTACTTTCTGAACTGCAGTACGACAGGGACAAAGATTCTGGACTACACATGAAGCCCAGTTAATAGGAAATTTCAGGAGGTAACTTTTCAAGATAAAGAGCTTGCTGAGAATGATCAGTCCTGAAACTGTAATTAAAATGAGACGCCCTAGTTCAAAGGTCTTTTCTGGTTAGTAAAGCTAGCAAAAGTCACTGACTTTCACTCTGAGCCTCTTTATGTGTCCCTCATTTACAAACCAGTGATAAGAATGCACAACTCTCTTTGTGTGGATGAAACAGCTTGTATAAACGTAGAGCTGTACAAAAGCAATCTGGTTTTCAACAAAGATCTCATGCTAAATATGACTTTAAAAAAACAGCTCAGTTTAATTCCAATGCAGCATCTATTTTTGTCCCTAAATCTAAATGAGGCAGACAGCTTGCCTCTACTACTTTATATTCCTCCCAAAACTTCATTCAGCTTGGATCAAATCCCATTTCTCTTAAATGTATAAATCCCCATATCATCTGCAGAACTTGAGTATCACAGGGAGTGCTTCTATATCAAAGCTTTAAAATATGCTGTAAAGCCACAGCAACGATGCACTTGTGTATCAACTGAACTGTGACCAATTCTAACTGTAAAGCAAGTTCATGAACTTCAGCTGTGATATATCCAGTGTGCTGGTTTGTTCAGACTCCCGTTTTAATAGGTCAGGAATTTCAACAGATATATACTACCATGCCAGATCAGCTGAAAAAATTTCTGCTTAACAGTTCTATCTAGATGCTTTGGCTAATACCAGCATTTTCCAGTCCATCTACCTTCCTTATTATTCACATCTCTTTCCCCAAAATGTAATTTGATAGTGCTATTTCTAGATTTGTATTTTTACAGCATCACAGAATGGCTGAGGTTGGCAGGGACCTCTGCAGGCCATCTGGTCCAACCCTCTACTCAAGCAGGGACAGCCTGAGCGGGTTGCCCAGGAGCACACCCACGTGGCTTTTGAAGATCTCCAAGGAGTGAGACTCCACCACCTCTCTGTGCAATCTTTGCCAGTGCTCTGTCACTTGCACAGTAAAGAAGTGCCTGATGTTCATACGGGACCTCCTGTGCTCCCGTTTGTGCTCATGGCCTCTTGTCCTGGCACTGGGTGACACTGAAAAGAGCCGGGCTCCATATACATACAAATACATATACAAAAGCATAAAACAACCCTAGAGACAATCAACACTGGTACCCAACAGACTTCTTTCACACGCAAGTGTTGTATGAAGCTGCAGGCTTTAAACCTATTGCCAAAAGTTAGTTATTTATTACAAGGCTTTCTTATTTGTTGAGTAAAAAGAAAGTCGACCAAGTCTACCAGACGTTTCCAATACTCGAGCACTGCTAATTGTGTTCCCTCTTGCACAAGTGCCCAAGCCCAGCTTCGCAGGTAGATTTAATGACAGATACTATGCTAAGTTCCCAGAAACAAAGATGTTTTGGGCTCCACAGGATAAAGATAACCCTAATGGAGCCTTCTCCTGCAATGGAGAAGTCTGCTGAATGGATACTTCAAATAAATCTAACTGAAAAAATCTAACTAACATAATGTACTTACGCTAGGTCTATCCTCTGCAATGCACAAGTGCCCTGTTTTACACTGGGAAGGGTGTTCTGGCACAACAGCAGGCCACCTAGTCAGGCTGGGAAGCCCACCCCTCCAGACCAGCCTCCCCTGGCTGCTTCAGGGCTCAGCTGTGTAAATGCACAAGGATGGGGCGTGAAGTGCAGCATTTAAGTAAAGGAGGCATGCAGTTTGATTTTTTTTTTCCAAGAGTCCAGATCAGGTGCAAGCCTTTAATAAGGATCCAAACTAAAAGGACCTCTGAAATATGAAAATACCTTTTAGAGTTTTAAGTAAATACAAACACTTTGATCATTTCTATATTTCTTTTTATGAAGCTTTTCAAAGACAAATAAATGTAGTCCCACCCATAGCTCCCCAGGTGGTCGGTATGACTTAGCCATACAGAAAACCTACCTAAAGGCACCAAAATGCAACAGCCATTACAGATTATATTTGTTAACAAGCTGTCACTGGGAAGTGCTCAAAATAGTTATCACCGTTTGTCTTGAGTTAATTTAAATTTCTGCATGAGTGTTATACCACTACATTTACTGGTGACAACATGTCTTAAGTTTAACAGTTTCTATTTGCTTCCTTTTGCATGTTTGATGCTGGCATTAAAAAACATTCTCTACACTTTTTCCCTGGCATTTTTATGGATATTTGTTGTTTCTTAAGACTACTGAACAGAGATGATACAAAAATGCAAAGGAAATTTCTGATGTTTTTTCTCCTGGGACATTTAATGTTCAACTTAAAGCTACCTAAAATGCAGCAAACAAGCGTGTATGTAACACCCCAATCTAAGAGAGGGAGATAAAAACACAAATTGGAAATCAGCTGAAAGTCTGATAGTACTTGTGATGGAAGTTGCTTACCTACCACTGAAACAATTATACCAGACAGTAACACTTCAGATTTCTTCTCTCCCACTAAAGGCACAGATTTGAAACAGGGTGGGGTTCGATAATCTTTCAAACAAATCTTCCTCCCGACTCTGACTTCCATCAGAAAAAACGAAGAAAACATGTCAAACTGGTTTAAGGAAATATCATTAGTGTTTTGAAACAAATTTTAGACTTCTTAACCCTTTTACTAGAAATGCTTTCACTTCATCATGTACGTATGACACCATGCAATCAATCTATGTATAACCACCCTGTATGTTATTATACACTCAACACTGCACTACATAACTAAACCTAAACATAGGGAATCTAAATCCTCCCAACTAGCTCATTTTTTCAGCCCCAGAGCAGCATTCAAACACATGAACTGTAGACTCCCAGTAAAATTCTGCTTAGTTTTCATTTGAATATTCCTTTTTTCTTTTAATCTTTTTTCCCTCTTTAAATTCCCTGTTAGAAAGCGTGGCTAGAGTATGGAACCTGGTTAAAACCATCAACAGACATACTGTGAATTAATTCAGAAACTGTAAAAAAGACAGGGTACATGGACAGAACCACTGGCACTAACTTGACTGCTGAAACTAAAATAATTAGAATAAGTTGATTTCAGAAAACATGGTCTACCCCTAGCCTTTAATGGTCTTTTATTTTATTAAGGTTTCCATCTGCTATGAAATTTGCATCTTGATATCCCTCTGAACCTGAACTAGACCAGTGGTTCCCCTCTACTCTGCAGCTCTTTAATGAAACATAAGATTATTTTAAGTCCATAATCTTCTCAGCAGGATTATTGACTTGTAGGGCTGACCCTAATATTGCTCATCTGAGCAGTGATCTGGCAGATGCCCTCAGAAGACAAAGGGTAAACACGTACCTGTCTGGAGGGGTCTTGCAGCAAGACATAATAGCGGCTTTATGAGTAACTACTTAAATCCGGTTTTATTTGACAATGCTAACCAGATGTCTCCTAGAAAACAAATCAAGTGTTCCAATCACTGCTGCTTAAATACATTCCTTGAATTTGGCCAACAAAGCTAAACAGAAGCCACTCTCAGCCAAATCCAGCTCTTCTGAAGATGAGATAATAAATGAATCATCACAGACATTGGAACAACAAGCCCTATACTATATACGTAGTTTGAATCAACACAATTACGCCAGGGGAGGGAAAGGCACAAAGTGCAGACACTTGTGCAAGAAGCCTCTGCAGCTATAGTTTGAAAAATTAGTATGAAAGCATATCCAACTGTTCACACTGTTTACAGGTATAAATTTCTCAGTACATATCTGCCACTTTAACCCACTGGGAACGACAGCCAGTCCAAGCAATAAACAGCAGTGTGCACCAAAACATTATCCCCAACCTGCAACTTGAACTGAGCAGAGAGAGCTTCACAAGACCCTTGAGGAACATGCCATTGGCTGAGAGCCTGATCTGTTTTCAGGACCCTACACTGCCAATTGCTGGAACTGGAAGATGACTGCCTCTTGCAAATCAGGCCACATATGCCCCCTGCCTCCTAGTACTGCAGCTGAGTTATATCCACATTTCATGGAGAGCACAGGACGGTTCAAAAAAAATGCAGAGCAAAGTGAGTTCAGGTGAGCAGCTGGACTACACTTCAGACCATGATCCTTTATGTACTACAATGCTGCAGAGCAGCAAGACAGATCTGCTGGTGCACACTGACAGGGGCTGTTTGATGGTGCCACCAGCCTGACTCTGGTCAAACACCCACTTAACCTCTTGGCCTCACAGGCCAAAAACGCTGTAGGATACACTGCAGTAAGTGTCCACAGTGGACTCTCAATGCCAGTCCAACCACTCTGTAGACATCGGCAACACAAGACTGAAAAAGCCAAGCAGTCCTTCAGCCTTGGAAGCTGAAGGCACGCAGTGCAAGGAGGTAGTTTTGGGGTCTGGACACCATGCAGAGCCTTAGCTCTTTCTCACCATTCTTCTTCTTCACCTCCCATTTCCCCTGCTCCCTAGGAGGACGCAGTGGCACAGAGCACAAAGCCACACAACACTCCTCAAGGGCCAATATCATGTTGTTCCCACCTGAACATTTGTATCCTGGGAACAGAAGGTGACCATGGAAGCATAAGCAAGAGCCCACTTCAAGCAGGCTCTCAGGAAAGGCCTGCTAGAGCAGCTTGGCCATGAGAGTAGGGAACCAGGTGCCTTGGATGGCCCAGGCTTGACATCCAACATGTCGCCCCATCTGCTCCGCTGGGCGATCCAAGGTCCTGGCTGCTTCCCCAGAGAAAGGGAGAGCCTGTTTTATCCACTGGAAACAAAACGTTTAAAATAACAGGAGCTACCACCACCAGCAAAGAACTGCACCATTTAGTAAACTGCCTTTTAAATCATATTGCCGTGGTACCATGCGAATGAAGTGCAGCCCAATTAGCTCTTCTGCTCTAGCAGCTAAGCCACTGAGACTTTAAAGTGACATTAAAGACTTTCATTTAAAATGGGCTTCTAGTAGTTACGCAGCCTGAGTTCAACATTTTCAAGTCACTGATTTTAGTCAGTAACAACTTTACATTTTAATAGAAAGTCTAAGAAAGCCACCCCAGTTCTTGAGAACCGAAACAAATAGCGTGCATCACAAACTTCCCAACTTTCAGGTGCTTCATTTTCTAATTCAGATTACTAGAAAATATTGTGGTTTTGTTTGTTTTGTTTATATAAAAAAAATCAGATGGCACCCAAGCACCTGCATGCCTAAATAACAAATAGCTTTACCTCAGTTGTGAAGAAATTTGAATGAAAGATCTCACCATTTATACTTGAAAGTAGTTTTGCAAAGGAAGAGCTCAGCATGGTCCCTTGATTTTAAGAGTGAAAAAGTCTAGTTCATAGGTACAAAAATCCAACAGAATCCCTCCATGTAACATCTGTGATCACAAGCTGCATGAAATTTCACAGTGCAATAAGCAGAGGACATTTCAATGTATAGAAATAGATATATTATAAAGTAATAAATTGCATTAAAAAAGTCACTTTCTCCTCCTCCAAATGCAACACTGCTTCTGCTAAAGGTATGAAAAGTACACTGAGATCACAGAGCAGAGAGCACTTGGTTGGGTTGTGTGTGTTGGTTTTTGTTTTTGTTTGTTTGTTTGTTTGTTTGTTTTTGTTTTGTTGTTGTTGTTATTGTTGTTGTTGTTGTTTTGTTTGTTTTTTTTTTCCCCAGAAAAATTAGGTTGTTTGTTTTAGCTACGCCCATTCTGTCAAAATTTGCTGATTTCTTAAAATTGTACCAGCACAAATAGGTTTGACCTTCCATTATTTGAAAAGCTACTCAGGATTTTATCTGGTTAGTATTAGGTGGGTGAATCTAGATGGATAAGAACACCTTGACAGAAAGGAATATCTTGCCTGAATTATTTTGAAAAAAATATATACATTAAATAGAGGTGGTTTAAATGAACGTTGTGCTCTGCAAGTGAATTACTATTGGTAACCCAAGTTTTATACTTAACTTCTCTCATTCACTGGGGCAGCAATGAATGCAGCAACAAAATAATAGCCTGCAATCAACTTGCTATGGACCATTACTTTTCCTTCCAGCCTTCTATGCTATAATCACATAGTACTAGGCAATTTACTTCCTATCCATTAAGCAGTTTTGAAAAAAATTGTCTATTCTGAAAACAGCAGGTGGAAAAATAGTTCAGTAGTAGTCACAACTACATAACAATCTCTATAACACCTCTAAGCTAAATGAAACTCAACTCTGGGCAGAGAACTTTTAACCTAACCCACCAAATGTGCTCAGGAGCACTGGTGTCCTCCCGATTTCACAGTGCTTGTTGAAGGGTAAAGCTGGTAAAACTTCAGGCAATGCCTCTCTCACTGCTCAGAGCCCCTGCAGGCAGTAATGAAATTACTGAAAATGGTGTTAAATTCATGCTGTAGCTACCGAGGACAGCTACAGGCCACAGTGAGGAACTGCTTGCGAGGAAGAAACATGGCCAGGGAAAGAGCTTGAGGTAAAAAGTAATTAAATAAATAAGAGTGGAGTTTTGTTGACTATGTCAGCAGCTGGAGGTCTGCTGAAGGCAGCAGAGTAGCTTTGTCTCTCTCTCTCAATTACTTCCCTGAAAGCATGGAATTTCATTAACAAGGAGCCCCACATCATGCGTATATGCAAGTTTTATTTACCACAAATATCTAATTGGTAAAGTGTAGTAGTACTGAATAGTTGTGGTTTGTTTTTTTTTTATAAAGAGATAGTTTTATGTGTTGTTTTTTTGTTTTGTTTTGTTTTGTTTTGTTTTTTTATAAAGAGAAGCAGCTCTAGAGAAAAGTCCCAGCAGATAGAAATAACTTTAGGTGTGTAAGCTGGGGGAAGCAGCATATGATAATCAGTTTCATACAAATATATTAAACTTATTGAAATAGAAGATGCAGAGGTTACATTTCCTATAAAACACAAGAAAATCAGAAGAGCATTTTAGCCTGTGGATTTTTCTTTTATAATGGAACCACGCAGAGAATAGAAAAATAGAAGAACAGTTAAGTTGTAAGTTAGGGCTTACAAAAAGCTAACCATAAACAGTATTATTTTAATCTAAAGCAGGTATATATATATATATATATATATATATATATATATATATACACATATATATTTGAAAGAACTGGTAAGTGTGCCTGTGAGGGAACAGTAAACATTTCAAGGCTAAAGCACTGCACAAATGTATTAATCCAATATAAGTACAGAGGAACACACAGGCTATCATCTGAGCCATGTGTGAGCTAATAAACCTGGCTGTCAAGACTACCCTATTAAATGATAACGAAAGGCACCTAGTAAGAGATAGTGAAAATCAATTAACTGGAGAAACAGCAAGAGAAATAAAACATGACAGCCAAACACTTCTCCACTCAAGACATATAAAATGAAGTTTTCTGCATGTTTAAAAAGCAGAAATATAGTATTAAACTAACAAAAATATACCACTCTTTTAAATCAAGTTAACTCTGTGAGGTATCGAGTGCCTGTGGTTCCTGATGAAACAAACAGGGACTCAAAATAAGCTGGCCCTTTGCAAAATAGCCAATGTAAAGAAAACCCCGTTAATGATTTCCAGAACATGGACAATACGCTGTAATTTCAAGCTCTTTTGGCCCAGAAAGAGCTGTTTCACAGTCCTCTCTGCTTGCTGCCTGCCCACTGCACTAACACAACTCAATGCATGCCACACTGGTGAGTATGGCATGAATACTAACGGCAGAAACTGGTCCTCAGAATAACTCTGCACCCTTCTGCAAGAAAGCTGTTATACTACTGAAAAAGTCCTTGTGAGTCCTCTGTTCGCCATTTCTTTTCCCTCAACACCTTTTCCAACGTTTCACAAAGATGCACATTCCCAGAAATGACACTGTACAGCAACAAAAAGGGTCGCTGAATGACATACCTCTGATTTGGTTCTTAAACTAACACATAAATGGAATAATTCAGGACTTACTGAAATGGAAGGCACTGTTTTTGAAGCGCTCCAAAGACTAAATGGGAACGGCCAAAACCCACCAGGTTTTCTATTTTTCCACTCTAGAGTGCTCTGCCAGGTAACAGACTTCCTTGTTTCTCAATAGCAGAAGTATTTTCCCTTTATCTCTAGTGGTAAACCCCACTCAGTGTTCCACATGTGCTGTAGCCAAACCAAACAAGTTTCTTCTGACTCCTACAACTTGGACTGCAAAGACTGTTGCAAAAACCACCATAGCTTTAGGATATGTTAGCGCCTGTAGTAGCAGCATCTTACCTCTCAGTACTGACTTGAGGTTCAGCTTGGCTTGTCGGTGCAGGTCCTCCACACAAGGTGGTCTTGAGGAAGGCAGGAACACATTTTCCTGCTGGTGCCACGGAGCAGTGTAATGGACAGTCCATCTGCTCTCTTCATCTAAGTTGGAAACAGCTGCAGAAAGAGACAAAAAGAAAGAAACTAAATGCTACTGTAGGTAGCTGCAGCATGTAACCCCATACGTCAGTTTGCCATGCATCCTCTTGAAACCAAAACGATTGTTTTCATAGAATCATAGGATTGTTTTTTACTACAAACAGATTGCTTTTCACCATAAGCTTAGGTCCACTATAGTTTACAGTCCAAATGCTGTCTAGAACCTCGCTTCCATGATAGTTTAAAAGCCCTCCTCCCATTTCTAATCTAAATGCATTCTCCTGCGATGTGTAGGAAATACCTTTCTATCCTCCTGTGTTTATATTTGCTGATGAATTTATTGTGAACTTGGAACTGTTTGCTCCCTCTAGCTCCCAGTCTCAGCAGATTAAATCAGTTTTCCTGTCCCCTGACCCTGCCAGGAGCTTCCCCTTGCTCAAGGGTGACCCTGAGAATGTGACAGTCATTGTGAGAGATTACGACAGGTTCATTTGTACTGTGAAATAACCTTCTCTGACCTCACACACATACAAACCAGGAACCAAAATTCAGCTAAAGCCAACAAATCAGCTACTTCACATTTCCACAAGTGGAAAGCACGTTTGGACAGCAGTAACTCAATGGGGAAATACTCCTTGGAGCAGGAGAGCACTAAAGAGGGGTTGCATTGGCCACATCTTCCCTGCCAGTATGCACATGAAAGTAACGTGCTGACGCTGCTCAAGTTCAAAGTTCCCTGCAGACAGTCAGTAATGAATCAGCCAAAGCACATAAGTCTAAGATTTGTTTATCATTTATGCTTCCCGAGAGACAGCCATTACCTTTCGTTTAGAGTTTATCATCAATAAAAACTTTTACAGTTGAATGGCCACGTCCCTCCGCCCCGCAATAAACAGGAAAAGGGCAGTTGGGGGTCATATTTTATGATCCCCCAGGCAGCGTTTGGCTTGCGGCCAGCAAGCTGCGTATCCTTGCTCAGCTCTCCAAAGCAGGAAAAAAAAAAAAAAAAGAGAGAAGAAAAAGCCACTACAGCTGTGCCACCTCCCAGGCACCTGTTTTGCTGGGTCGGCTCCATTGCACTGCCCTTGCTACCAGCTCTGCATCTTCCCTTGTTTCCACACTGCAGGTGGATGTGCGCGGCTCGCTGCCCGCAGCATCCTTGCCGAAGTTTGTGCCGTGCCTCTGGGGTAGCAGAGGAGGTGCGTCAGGAAGCAACGCCAAGGCAACAGCCACCTGGAAAAGGGCTCTTCCCCTAACACCACAGCCCATCCGCTGGGATCGGTTCAGAGAAAATAATCTGTACTCACATCAAAGAACATAAAGTTGTGAGGCTTAAGGCATACCTACGACATAGTGCTCAATGCCTGTGTTAAAGGGACTTGGGGGTGGGGGGAGGTTCTCAGATAAATTTCCTCACTTGTTTTCAGGGACCTCAGAGAAGCTTTCTGATGACTGCCAATCGCTCTCCTCACCTTCAGGACGCCTTGGTCCCACACCCCGTCCCCTCGCTGCAGTAAGGGACGGCCACAGCCGGTCTGTGCCTGCTCTCGCTAACCAGAGGCAAACCAATCCCAATTACAACCCGGAGCTGGCAGGTGGATGCCACCGCACCCGCAGACGGGCAGAGGAGGTGGCAGTGGCACAGCAGCCCATGGCAGCCGTCCCAGGCCATTTCCTCACATCCTCAACGGAGCGGCAGCAGCGGCCGCAGGGCAGCGCGAAAGCCTGAGCTGTCCTCCCCTGCCGGGCTCCTTCCCCGAAGGGCAGCAAGCACGCACGGCTACTTACTCTTTCTCTTCTTGAAAAGTTTCACGAGAGATGTAAGCTTTTTGTTGATGAAAACCACCATTTTCAAGGCGTTCGGCGGCGATACTGGAGTTTAAATCCCATAAAAAGTCGGAGGTGCCGAAAGGTGACCACTTCTCAGCCTGGTCCTGCTCAGCCCCCGTGCTCCAAGTTTCTCTCCTCCAGCCTTCTCCCTTTTACTCCCCTTCAGCCACAGCTTTACACCTCCCCGCTGGTGCACAAACCCACTGACAAGCCCTTCGCCCGAATTTCTCCCCCTCGGATGCAATCCAGCGGGCTGAAGACCTCCAGCCTCAACACACAAAACGTGGGGAGGAAAAGATAAAAATAAAAAGCAACCAATTAACCCCTAATTGCCATCCACGCTGCCCCAGGCCCACGGCTCCCTGCCTGATGGCACACTGTGTCTGCCTGACCCTGCCACCTCCAGCAAGGGCCAAGCCCAGCTCTCTGCTCGCCACAGCCCCAGTGGGGCGGGGAGGGGAAGGGAAGGGAGAAAAAGGGAGGGGAAAGGAGAGGAGGGGAAGGGCAGCCGCTCCCTCGGCCCCACAGAGTCTCCCCCTCCAGACACGCTGCCCCCCCCCCCCCGGCCCCAGGCAATCGCAGGGACTGCAGCAGCCCGGTCATTTCACATATTGGATTTCATTCAGCAGCGCTCCCAATTTATTCTTATTAGCGTCAGCCCGGACCAGATACATGGAAAACAAAATCAAGTTATTTCTGCCTAATGGAAGACCTGTTATTCGTCAAATGAAGCTCGTGCACGGAGGTGAAACAGCCCAACTTTTTGCTGTGCACGTTCTATCCCCACGCCCTAAAAAATAAATAAGTATCAAGGTCCACAGCCGTCCTTCCTAGGAAGGAACTGCGGTTTTGCAGCAGTTAAAGGGAAAATGCTAAGCAGCGAGTCAATGTGCTCAGCAGGGCATGCCCTTCACACTGTTAAGACTCAAGAAGCAAGCCCTGCCTCACAAAGCAAGCTTAGGAAACTGCCTCAGGTTAACAATGCGAAGGATTTTTTCCTCAGGAAAGAGAAAAATGCCAGCAGCAGGGGTCTCAGCCTGACCCCAAAGCTGCAGCAGGACCTGGCCTCTGCACTGTAAAAAGCAGATGCTCCAAAGGAACTTCGCTCCAAACTTCACCACGCCGCCGAGACGCAGTGCCACACAAAGGGCACAATCAAAGTGCCCCCATCAGTGTCTGAATGCACTGCTACTGGTGTTTGATCAGTATTTTCCAGCTCCTCAAAACTGGCAATCACATCATGGGTTGGACACCAAGAGTGCCAGGACTTCCCTGCAGCTGCTGAGAGCCCTCCTGATGGGCTCACCTGTGCCAAAGGGACAGAAGACCCCCACGCCATGGCAGCGTGGTGGGGAAGGCACCTCTGCTTCTGCACTGATCCCCATCATGCACCTTACACAAAAAATGACCCCAACGTCAAGACTCTGGCAACAAGGTGACTGCTCATTGATATATCACCCTGTTTCACACAGCGAAGACTTTAAATTGTCACCTTCGGACTTGTAGGCCTCATCCTAAAGAAAGCAGGTACTGCCATTCAGGAGGAACCTGCTTTGGACATTGCAGCAGAAATTATAAGCTAACTTTCAGGTGACAGTTTAAATGGCATCTTCTAACATAAAACTCTGAGCCAGGAACTCGTTTTTTAGTGTGGTGTTGATCTTTTTTAGCGTGTAGGAAGTGCTTTTGCAAGTGGGAGGAGAAACTACTGTGTATTTGCACAGGAGAAGGTGACGCTTTCAAGCTTGGCCATAGACACAGATTGATCCTGAGGCCTCTCGGGCATCTCACGGTGGTTCAGAACCTGCAGGCAGCAGATGCCATCCCCTTTTCAGGATCAGGTCTCATCCCTGGTGTTCTGCCGTCTTCCTGGGTACTTAGGACAGCTTGGGAAACTCCTCCCTTTTTCAATCTCCTCCTTTTTTCACCGTGGGCTGCTGAAGTGTCCCAAGTCCAGGGTTGCTCTTTGTTACTGGATCCTCCCCCAGCCCGAAGCATTTCTCCTTCCTGAAAACAAGCACTTGATGGCTGTCCTCAAGCATGGAGGCACAGCTATTCAAAACCAGTAACAAACAATCCATAAAATATGGCTGCTTTTCAGCCTCCCTTTGCCTTCCCTGTGGTCATGCTGATAAGATGGCCAAGCATCAAAAATCAGTGCCATTGGGGATGCCTCAAGGAGCATGTGTCTGCATTGCTCAGAGTCTGCAGTGGGTCAGCATTAACCCCAAACTCATCTTCACTGGAGACAAACCCAGTGGTTTCCATGAAATTCAGCATGTTGTCTCAACCTGTTTTTTATACAACACTTTGCAAGGCACAAAAACTGTCAGCACAACTGGCTCTGGTGGTAACTCCCCTAGGGCTGAAAGCATGAAGGAAGTGTGCTTCTCTATAGGTGGTCTTTTTCCACATTGGGAAGAGAAGAAAAAGATGGGACAGTTTGAGAAAACTCATGTTGTACTCACTACCCAAACAGACAAAGGCCTTTTACCCTCCAACTTTGCCAGTCCAGCGGTCAACGCCCACATCCCCCAAAACAACACCACCAACACACTAAAAACTATCACTTTATGAGCCTGGCTGGCAGCAGGCTGGGGTGGCCCTGCTCCGTGGCACACTTGCGAGTTCACCTTGGAGGAGTTAATATTAACCCGCTGCCTCAGCTCCCACATCCTCGGAAACGGGGATGACGCTGATTTGCCACCTCACACGGATACTGCCACGAGCAATAAAGAAAATGAGTAAATTAAGTGAATAAAAGAATAAAATGAATAAAGAAGTTTTTCCACTGATTTTCATGCAGGAGGGATGTGCCCAACACACATACCAACTTCATGGCATTAAACCACTAGCAGATGTATCTGCCTTGAAAACGAAACTTTAAGCGGTAAGCCCTAGAGATTTTATTTAGACAATGGAAAAATCCTCCATTAAACAGCTGCATAACAGCATTGTTACTGTTTTAAGAGAGGAAAAAAAGAGAAAATGTGTAACTGAACCAGGAACTGCACGTCAAGAGCTCTTCCAGAGAGCCTCGATGCAATAACCAAAAGGGAAAGTTAAAACGCTGGAAAGCAGATGGAATCAGCACCATGAATCAATGCGTTTGCTTTTTACCGATCTCAGTCACTCGCTTGAAATAAAATTTCAAATCAAAATCAGCTCATGTGAGGCTACAGAGGAAGAAGCCTTTGGCAAGGCCGTTGTATTTTTAAGGCCATGCTGCCTGAAAAAATGTACCTGTACTTCTACTGGGGACTTCTGTCATTAGGAAAACTAACACGAAGCACCTGCAATAAGAAACACCAAATGTAGCTGTGTTCAGGCTTTACTGCTGCTCTGGCCACCTTCACCCATGCCTCCAAGCACTTGCTGGTGTTTAAATGGATTCAAACCCAGCCCTGCAGACGACAGGAATTAATAATTTATGATTGCAAGGGCTTTTTTTTCCTCCTTTCAGAGCCGATCTCGTCTGGCCATCTCCTGGCATTTTTCAGAAGAACAAAAGTGCTCCCCCCACAAAGGCCACCCGTCCCAAGCGGCGAGGCACTCAGCTGCCCTCCGCTCTCCAAGCGAGGCCACTCACAAAGGCCTCTTTCAAGGCACCCTCGGCCTGGGTGAAGCACGATACTTCCCCAGCTACCAGGCAATCGCAATTCATTAGACCTGCGATCAAGATGAAGAGGAGAATGCACGGGGGAGAGGGAACAAAGGACGAGAAGTATTTTATCCCAAAGCCACCACAAAAGAAAAGAGGGACCCCCGGCCCAGTGAACTCATGGGGAAGCACCAAGCCTGTCTCCACGCAGGCAATTACCGGGCAGGTATTGCCTTAAAGAGAGTCCCTTCATTTATTCATCCCACGAGGGATTACAGCTCCGGGCTCTGGCCAGGGGGCTGCCTGGCGGGGGAAGAGAGGGGAAGATGAGAGGGAAAAGCAGCAGCAGCACAACCTAAGCCAGAGAGGACAGAAAGGCAGCAGGCGGATTGATCTGATGATCCTATTTAGGTCACAGCACAATAAAGCTAATTCATTCCTTTTGCAATTCAAAACATCTTGCCACAGATCCTCTATCATGCAAACGCATCACCAGAGAGAATAGGGAGAATTTCCAGCTGCATGCAGACAAAGCAGCAGCTCTGCTCAGGTAGAGCATCTCCTGACACACTGTGTCTGCAGACAGAGCAGATAACGTTTAGTGGATGTGCAGTTGTGTTGAATGTCTTTGTTTTAAATTGCAGGACACAAGCCTGTGGCCATTCCTGGACTAAGGTAAACTCAGCTTCCAGACGAATCCTTAGCTCTAGCTCTCCCCATAGGAAGACCCTTTTAACATTCCACCAGGAAACATTGGGATTTTAAATTCCAAATCCACTGTGCTACGGCTTATCCTGAAGAACTGATCAAAAGTGGCTGCAGCAAATCTTTGCATCATCTTACTTTTATTTGCCCTAAAAATGCACCATGGCAAAGATAGTCCTCTTCTGTCTTAGGGATGGGGGGAAAAAAAACCAACACAACGTGAGCAAGTTTGCTTAACTTTTCACATTTATTCATTCTGTGGGACTCAGAGTGAAACCAACAAAACCAGACTGCAAACCTACCCCTGCTGGACTTCTGTCCCACACTGTCTCCTTGTCAGGTCTGTAATTCCGTCTTTGGCAGCTGTGCACTTGTGGATCCCCACTAATATCCAACAGACATCTTAAATTAATCTCAGTCTGCATTCTCTTTAGGGGTGTCCTAAAGCCCGCTCATTTCACTTATTTGAAGGTCATAGAAAGAATTCTTGCAGCATATCTCAGCCTCCCCTCCCAACACTGCTCTTTGGGAGGCTTTTAGTTATATATGGATTATCCTGGTACAAGGAGTTAGCACGAAGAGCTAGCAAATTCTTTTTTTTCTCTCTCTCTTTTTTTTTTCTTTTCTAAAGTTCCAAGACACTTTCTCTCAAAATTAGGCTGGTATGTCCTGTAGTTTTCTGAGAACTTTGCAATCTGTAAATTAAAAAAAATAAAATCCTTGAAAACTACCAGCTTTCTGACAGTTCTGTACCTGTTAATGCAAAAATCAAACAATGCTCACTGTCTGGCATAGCAGGTTGAAAGCAAGTTTTGTTTCTTAGTTAGGAACTTTCAGTTTACTTCCCCAAAGTGAGTAAAAGCTAAGGTTCACAAACAATAAATGGATTTCAGCAGTTACGACATTTGGCATTTTCCCTAAAGCCCTAAGAATTGACAAAATCTGAACAGCTGGGCATGTTCCAATTAAATAGTGGCACAAACTACCTTGAAAGACTATATTCTCCAACCAAAGGCAGGCATCAAGCCCACGCGACAGTCACCTAATCATTGTGTTGTTGCAGGACTCGGTGATCTGTTTCAAGCTGCTAAGCACACAGCTGAGCCAGCACCTATACCACAGCATCTCCAGACAATGTCTTCAGCTGCTCATGTACATGCTGATGTCAGACACAATCAAATACCAATAGATTTTGAAAACAAATTTCAAAATGACCTTTTTGTAGTCTGCATCTTGTAATTAGACACTCTCAATAAAGCCTTGATAATGAAAGGACAGCCTCCTAAATTCATACTGCTAATTGGTTGAACTTTTGAAATTTATAATGTGGATAACTTAAATTTTTATTGCCACCTGTTTGATTAAAAGAGTCACAGATGCAAACGTCTTTGTTATTAATCATACCCAGTCAAGCAAACCTCACTCCGTGCTGTGTTCAGTCAATATTAACAGCCGTACAGCTGCACTTCATTTGATCACCAGGCAAATGCATCTACTGGTTTACATGATGCCACTGTGAAGAAGGTGTCTTACCACCAAACATCTTCAAGAAGGGCCTGTGAGCACACCAACTATAAAGATTTTTAATTATCAGTAAATAAAAAGGAGGGGGCATTAAGCAAATACAGGCATCACCATCTACTTGATCAAAAGGCAATCCACAGAAAGATGAAAAATGGAAATTCTCTCATCTCCTGATTTAATTCTGCTGTTTCTGCCTTCATTTCCTGCCAGAAAGGGAAAGAAGCGCCCTATTATTTTTTTTTCCTCCAGAATCCTTACTGTAGATCCCTATAGTTTTTCTTGTTTTAGAGAAACTGGTTATTCCCTGCTTTGACTGGAGAACATCAGAAAAACTGAACAAACAGTAAAGCTTTAACATCAAGGGGTGTAACATACGCTACTCAAAAATGAAAAATTCCATTTTAATTGCTAAAATGTCTTTTTTTGCTATCTCCAGTTTCCCTTCTTAGCACAAAACATGAATTACACAGAAGGCATCGGAGGGGAGGAGTGTAAGTACAAAACTCAAGGCCACTAATGGTAGCTGTAGAAATGCTTCTGCCAATACTTTGTGTCTGAAAACCTTAGAGGAAGTCCAGAGACAGCATCATCACTACCAAATTTCAGACCAACACTGCTTACACTAAAGCTACCAAGTTATTTTTGAAAGATCTTCTAAATGTGTCATCTTGCCAGTATGAGACACACCACAACCCTACAACTTCCAAGATTTGATCAGAGACACTGCAAACAAATACATTGAAAAATACATGAAGTCTAAAACAAAATTGTGGCCAGAAATACCATGGGTTTTCCAGCCTAGGCAATAACCTTGCGACAATCAACTGTCTTGCCCAGCTCTGCCATTCTTAAAACATACCAACATCTGTCACTAAGAGGACAGTGAGAAGGCAGAAATACCAGTAGTTTACTACTACTAAGCAAACAACTATAATAAATCCCTGGCATTTCAAGATAGTTGATAAATCATCCATGCTTACCAGTGGCTGCATTTTATAACTATACACAATGATCCCAATTCAACTTTGGGTTACAAATTTGTCCAGGTATGACAGTTAATTACTTACAGCTTTGACAATTACAGAATTGGACCTGCACAGCATTTTGCATCACAGATTATGGAGGAAAGAAGGGAAGCATGGCTTTAAACATAGCTTGGAAGAAAGAGCCAGGTGAGAAACCTTTGAGAGATGCTTCCCACAGGCTTCAGGGCAGGTCTGACCCCTGGAGGGGAATATTTGATGTGAATGTAAAGGAGGAGGGGGGAGATCAATAACACAGTCAATGTGAATAAAGTTTACACCCTTGGGAAAATGAATCAATAAAACCACATCTGTATTTTCCCAAAATTATTCTGCAGAATGTATTATGCATGAGGAGCCTCTTCCTCACTCCCATCCCTCTGGATAATGATAAAACCAGTTCTAGTCTTTCACATCTTTTAAGGATGCTGCAGTACAGCACTAAACAAACTTCAGTCCCAGTTTGATTTAGACAGACAGAAGCGCTGCCTAGCACGATCTCTACTTTGCCACCATGCCAGAAATCAGCTAAACGAACGCACACCAAAACTCAATTTACATTTCTGTTTTTAAACCACAGCTGGTTTGTGTAAAATAGTTCCAGCTACAGCTGTTAAACATCTCTGAGGCAGCCCACGGTGTATAATATTCTGTAAAAAGCACACACCCTACTCCAGGAATGAAGACATTCAGACACTGTGTTCATATAAGCCCTGGAAATACTTCTTGTTATGTCAGGGCAACCAGCATCCCGCTCCTCTTCTGATTAGGAAAACCCTAAGAGGACAAGGCTGCACCACAAACGGGAAAACACTTGCACTCACCTTCAGCTGCTGGACATAAAGGGGTGCTTTTTTCCCTGACGCCATGAATTATTTACCCTGACATCGCTGCCACCATCTGCCGAAGAGCAGCGCGCTGCCCCTGCTCTGGCCGTGCCACCACGTTCCCGGCAGGCGCTGGACAAACAAAAGGCCGGCCGGGCCGGCTGAAAGCTGCTGCTGGAAAAAGCCACGAGGGATCGTTCAGCTGGGAGGGGTGGTCAACCTTCTTTGGAGACGCTACCCAGCTGCAAGTTTAATGAGGAGCAGATCACACAGGTGCAGAAAAATGCTTTTATAAAACTCTGTCCATGCTTTTGGGCAATGGCAAGCGTACTCAGGGAGGAGCATGACATTTTTTAATTTACAAGCAGGGAAGGGCCTCCACAGCCCTTTGTGTTGAACTTCCCTGTTCTGAAAGCCCTTGTTGAAACGTCCAAGGACAGCTGACAAACAAATGAGAGCACTAAAGCCAAGGAGGAAGACAAGTTATACTGCAGTCATCGTGGCTCAGACCAGAAATCAGATGAACAGGGGAACAAGACTCTCAGGATGAGCAGCGTGTGGCCACCACAGTACCTACCAATTTTTCACCCTTCTCTGCAATTCAGTCTCCAGCGACACCTGCTCTTATTCCTCTGAAGGGATCAGGATCTAGCGAGCAACATAGGTTGCTGGTATATTGAAAACCAGTTTCCAAACAAAAGAGAGGAGCTGCAGCCTAAGAGCTTTGGAGAATTCTGCCTTTAAATGAGTAACGCTCAGCTCTCCGCATGCCTGCGCGTGCACAGGAGACATGCGGAGGCTGATTAAGTGCCGCTCGGCTGTGGCTGCCCAACTGGCATCATGGGGCTTCCTATTTATTCCCTGTCAGTGACTCCAGGTCAGAACCGGTCAGCTCACAAGTGAGATGCTGTGTGTGTATCTGCTGTAACCGCGGGCAAACCTCACTTCAAGCTGTGTTTTTCCAATCATGCATCATCCCCACAATCCAGGTCCCGTTGTGGTGTATTACGACATTGACTGAGATGTAATTGTGATGAGCCACTTAAAGCGTTTTTCTGATGAAAAAAAAATCACCACCACAACCCCTCTGCCCCAGTTTCTGTGTAGGCCTAAGAATATCACCTTTGTTTGGTACCACATATGCTTTGAATAGGTCTGATCCAGTCTACTTTTCAATTGCTTGTTACTAATTTCTTAACTGTGCAATCTTTGCGCCTCCTTTTGTGTTTCCCAATAGAGTTTGAATACTCTTTTTTTTTTTTTTTGCAGTGTGTAAATCAAACCAACTGATGCCCCTCCCTTTTTAAAAAATGATCATGCTCTCCCAGTTCCAACTCTTCCGAGAGATTTAGGAAATGCAAGCAAAATGCCATCTGTTGGCAATGAGGTGGGACTAAGCATTTCGCGTGGAAATACTCACTTTGGGATACCCAAGCAGACACATTTAATCAGCCAGTCATCTCGAGCATATTTCAGGTTCAATCCTGTGCCTTCACATGAGATGTACTGATATTTGATCTGCCCATAGCTTCCTTTCTATGAGATAAACTGCCCTTGGTTCTTTCTCCCACCAAACCCGATGCCCCCACATCAGCTTGAAAGTACCAGAATGGGGCTTTGCAAGCCTTCCTCGACAAGTGTGAGGAGAGGGCAAATACACCAAAAGCCGACCTTGGTGGGGCTTGTCTGGATTTGTTTTAGGAAGCATCCTTAGCACACACCATATCACTTCTCCATGTTTGCACGTGCACGGGTCAGAAGAAGAGGACATGCAGGTGCGGAGGCCCAGCTTGCCACTGGGGAATGCGCAGAGCAGCGGATGCCACAAACGACAAACCTCAATTCACAGCAAAAACATAGGCAAACTACACCAAAGGCAAATTGTGAGTAATCTGCAAAGGAGAAATGTAGGGTTAAAGGAAAAAAAAAAAAAACATCCTGTACAACAAAGAGCGGAATGAAACTGAAGCTGACCACTTTATGTTATTCGCTATTATAAGAGCACTCTAAAACAAGCCAGCGCTGGAGTGACAACAACAAGGGCGCATCGTCCTTCTCTATTCCACTGTACTATGCAAACTTTGCAACCGAAATAAGAATAGTTGCCATGGTGAAAAGGGCAAGGCGAAGGAGAGGCTGCTGCTGCACGCGGAGACTGCCACCTACAGCGCCGCAGCCTCGCTGGCTGCCGCGTCGGCGTCCACCAGACCGTGCTAATTGCAGTCTGGGGGTGACGGCGAGAAGTCACCACTCGTGTACTCCTAACCTACATTTCCTGCCTGAGAGAACCACCGAGCATCCTCTGCCAGTGGCTGCTGGATTCAGGCAGCACCGTAAAAAAGTAGAGGGCAGCTTTCTGAAGCCTCGCTTGCAGGAAGAACAACACCAACATCCTAAAACACAATCCAGTACTGCAAACCAGCAGCAACCAGCTCACTGTTTGCTTTTTGTTGTGGGTATTTTGCACAAGCTAACCCTATAGCTTCACAGTTTCAATATTTTACTGCATCTCTGCTAGAGAGTAAACACTGCCATAGGAAGCCCAATTCAGCTCAAGGCTTAACACAACTAGAGAAAGAGCCTACAAGTTTGCAGCAAAATCACAACAAGTACAAAAATCAACAAGTTTTGTGCTTCTTTTGGCTCCTCTAGCATTGCTCCCATGGCAAACTGCTCCCAGCAGAGAGGGTGCTTCCATCGGTACAGACGCAGACAAAGGCAGACAGCTATGTGCTAACAAGCCTGGCTTCGGCAAATTACCAAACAAATTCACCACCAACTTGCAGAGAGTGCTTTCCTGAGCACACAGTCGTCATTCAAGGCACAATCCTTTCCACTCAGATGTAAATATAATAATTTAACGGGGGGGGGGGGGAAATACAAATTTGTTCTAAAACTGGGATCCCAGCCGCTAACACCATGCACCCTGTCATTCTGGGGTTTGTTCTCTGAAGATCCCACTCAGTTCATTTTCTCTTCTCCACCATTAAGTAGCCTTCACTCCATTCCTCCATCTCCCATATGGTTAACATGAATGTGGCAATTAATATGCAATTAATAAAATGGTGCGATCAACTGCTTTTGTTCCCAGAAGCAGCTGGTCTGCATGTTACAGCGTAATTAGACAAATTAAGACGTACCGCTTTTGTCTGCCGATGAACTGACAGCACGGCTCATGCTTAAATGTCACTAAGCCTATTGGCATTTAGGATTATTTTAAACACGTCTTTTTTTATTAACACTGGAAGGTATCAGTGAGCCAGATTTATACGTTGCCGGCTGCAACGACAGCAAGGTGCAAGTTTGCTTGACCTCCCAATGTTTGCACAAGCCCACCAAGGGTTAACAGCAGAAGTGAGCTATTCCAGAGAGCGAGCGTGCTTCTCCTTGAGCAGCACAGAGCTGGTGGCTCTGCATCAGGGACAAAGGCAGATCTGATCTGTAGCTGTGCCCAGGCAGAGGCTTGCAGATCTTGAAGCCACCTACAAAGGATGAAGCAGCGTGCACAATTTTCCATTTGCCATCAGATTAGGTTAGGGAAAGGAGAGAAGAAAAATCTTCTGTGATCTACGAGACTTCACACCGCTTCCTTCGGGAGGCGTTCGTCTGGGCTCTGCAGGAGGAGAGGCGGAGGAGAAGAAGTCTTTGATGATTTTTGTATGTAGGAACAGTTAACAAGACAAGCAACCAGGAGGATTTCTGCTGCAGGAGCACTGCAAATGAGCCCAACGGTACAAAAGCCCCTTACCACCACAGGACATGTGCAGGCACACAGCCATCCTCGGCAGCTAGGAGCAGATGCACGGAAGGCACTGATCTGCAGAGTCCTGAAAAATAGGCTCCAGAAGGGCCGATAGGAGTATCTGCCTCGTTAATTGGAGAATTTGCTTTTCTGCTCCTCTGGCACAAGAAAATGCACTTCAGCTATAAAGCCTGGCTACCTTTTATCACTTCATCTCACAGTGCTGGCCTGTTGGGGAAGAGGCAATAAGAAGCAAGGCACAGCAAAATGGATTTTGATAACGCTACCATCATCCATTTCTGATTGCTAGTGTGACTCCATTAGCCAGGCCGATAAAGGCATCCCCTGAAACGCTTGTGTCATTTCTGTGGCATTTAACATCGTCCTTGTCAGGTTTCAGCTTTAATCTGCTTTAAGCCTAATTTTCTTAAAACACTCAAAACTAATTATTACCTACAGTGCACCAGAAAGAGCAACTTCCAGTAAGACACTGTCCCCACCATCCAGGAACTTTAATCAGACGAAGCACCGAGGAGCCTTTCCATTCTGTTTTTCATCATCCTCAAGCACCAGCTTTCAAGTCTCACCTGTTTCACACCTGGGTTGGCACTTACGCTGCTCCTCCTCCTTAATCACAGCAGATGCTCACTGCTAAAATTGCTAAAGACACCGCAGAAAAGCTGTCTCGGAGCTCCCCGATTTTTTTCAGATTCCTCCAGGCACACTTGAGGGATGTTACCGAGCTCCCTATCAAAGCCTCCCCGCCTCTTCCTTGCGCTCCTCAGAGCCACACACGGTTTCTTGTTTGGTCACACGCGAATAGGAAGGCATAAAAAACATCCACCACCAGCACCATGCTGCAAGCGAACACAAATTCCGGCGTTTGGACCTGGCAGCACACAGCAAGGCTAGCAGTGCGTTTTCTTTCAGCGAGGCAACACACCAGGGCCTTCGTACTCGTGCTGCTCATTCACTTCTCACAGTGTTTTATGGCATCCCAGCAGTAACCAGTGTTCAGCATTTGGGCCCCCAGCACAAGAAGGACATGGACCTGTTAGAACAAGTCCAGAGGAGGGCCATGGGGATGATCAGAGGGCTGGAGCACCCCTCCTGCAAAGACAGGCTGAGAGTTGGGGTTGTTCAGCCTGGAGAAGAAAAGGCTCCAGGAAGGCCTTACAGTGGCCTGCCAGTGCCCAGAGGAGGCCTACAGGAAAGCTGGGGAGGGACTCTGTCAGGGGGTGTGGTGACAGGGCAAGGAGAAATGGCTTTAACCTAAAAGAGGGTAGGTTTAGATTAGACATCAAGAAGAAATTCTTCACTGTGAGGGCGGTGAGGCCCTGGCACAGGCTGCCCAGAGAAGCTGTGGATGCCCCATCCCTGGAGGTGTTCAAGGCCAGGCTGGATGGGGCTTTGGGCAACCTGGTCTGGTGGGAGGTGTCCCTGCCCATGGCAGGGGGTTGGAATGAGATGGGCTTTGAGGTCCCTTCCAACCCAAACCATTCTGTGATTCTGTCATTTTCCAAGTTCATCCCTGCTCCTCCTGCCCTCCCTGCACACATCCACAGCACTCTCGTGCCTCTCCAAAGGGCTTATGAGCTGCATCTCAACAGCTTCATTAGGCACAGGAGACCAAGACCAGGTGCCTGGCCAGGACACGACCAACCCAGAGGCAGGGAGGTTTGCTCTGTACGGCTCATGCAGGGAACCTGCAGCAAGACAAGCCAGAAATGCAACACGCGTACTGTGACACTGAGAAAGGTTGTCATTTATCCAAGACCTGAAGTAATTTTATACAAACGGACAAGTTCCTTTGCTTTGCAAGGCATTGATGGCTTTTTTGGCCAAATGAATAAAAATTCCAAGAAACAAACAGGCATTGGATAAGCCCTTGTTAAGAACACTGACAGAAAAGCAGGATTATTATTTTTTTTTTAAAGCATGCAATACAAATTATATTCATGTTGCTTTTTGTCCCAAAAACAAACCCGTCTTGTTTGTGCTGTCTGTGTCAGCTGTTACGGTACAAGCTCGGTGCCCCAGCTAAAGCCGGGCGCTGGGCTGGGCAGCCCCTTGCATCGGGCTTTGTGAGCAGTCACCACGGCCATTCAGCGGCAGAGACTGAGCCCTTCTGTCACTTACACCACCGAAGGCCACAAAGGCTTGCTCAGTGCTCTGCAAGGCCCGGCTCTGGGAGGGATGCAAAGCGATGCAGTCTTTGTTTCGTGCTGCTAAATGAGAAGGCAAAGTTAATTCTTTGCCTCCCAAGCCACAAGTATTTTGGCATTTTTTTTTCTTTAATTTAACTTCTTTTAATTGGGAAATTTAAATCTCATAGCTTTGGGAACAGAAACCTGGGGAAAAAAAAAAAAAAAAAGACATTGCAAATAGTGAATAACAAAATGCCTTACTCGGCTCTTTATAGATAGGTTTAGTTATTATTCTTTCAAATTCTATATGTTTTTCACAAAACACACATCATGCAGAAAGGTCTCGGTTTTGCAGTTAAGGCAGAGCTGTTGTCCTTAGAAAGGGCAATGAATGAGAAAGAATAGAGCATTCTTTCATGAGCTACTGGGCAACAAAACATGGAGAAAAAGTCCCAATAACTGAAGCTACTGTTTAACAAACATTCGAAGTAATCTAGTACTGCAATTGGCTCCCTCCCATGTCTGCGAAAGAAGGGGAAAACCTCCAAAATCCTTACCAAAACAGCTCTGGCACAAAAAGCAGAAGGGTGCCATAGTTGAGCTAGGTTAGCAACAGCATACTGCATCTTTAAACTCTGATAGAATTTGATGAAAATTTGCTAAAACACGAAGCAGTGATGCTCACCGCAAGAGGCAGGCGATACTCCCGACAGGAGGAGGTGCCAGTCTCCAACGGCAGCAGTCACTGCCAACAGGCTCTGATGCCAAATTCAGCAGGCATTTAAAACAAAACAACCCTTGGGATTTCTGCCAAGCCCGGTCATCTTAGCACCTCAGCGTGGCTTTGCTGCAGGAAAAGCAGCTACCAGCCATGCACCAGCGCTGGGGCTGGTCAGGAATCGTGAATACACACATGATGGTGACCATCCCTCTGCTGCCCTAATGCTGGTTTTCTTCCAGGTTGGAAGTCTGATACAAGGTGTATTCCTGACCTCCGGCTCTTTTCAGTCACACATCATCTATTTTCAATGAACGTGGCAGTAAAGAGTGGCAGAAGAAAACCATCATGGATGCTGAAACAAGGCTGAGCTGGTAAGGCTCAACCTTCGCTTTGCTGTATCCCTACGTTGACGTTTTTATCACTGTTCCTACAGCTGAAAACAAACCACCAAGCCCTAACCCGGTCACTTGATCACCACAGCTGCAGCATCACAACCCAAATGCATGCTCGAGTATTTTGCTCCAGGAACACCAGAGGTGACCAGGGACCAGGGGGTTCTGCTGCAGGACCTCAACATCCCTCGGAGAGGAAGCTGGCCCCACATGGGAGCAAGTCCAACAATTTGACTTTATTATGCTTTCAGACAGCAGCAACGCTGCCGAGGGCATTTTCTACTGAGTAAATCAGCACTGTGAAACCTCTCGAAACACAGTTCTCATGGCGCTCGATAAGGACCCCAAAGGGAGGCCTTTATCACCAGAGATAAAGCTGGGCCAATAATCACCTGCTGTGCTCGGCAGTTATCACTTGACCCGGTCCCAGAAAGCACTTCCACGCTGAAACACTTTTGTTCCTTAAAATAAACATTAACAGAGGTTAAAAGCAACACAACTCTCCCTATCTCAAAGAGAAATAGGACCTGTCCAGCAAATAACACTTGTAACGGATGGCTTAATTGCGTTCCCATTCTTCTGTTTCCACGGGGTGCGAAGGGACAAGAAGGAAAGGGAGCCAACCAGACCAGCCTGGCCCTATGTGCTGGTACCATGGGCAGAAAAGTTAGGGCAGAAAACAGGGCAACCGATTTTTCCACTCACCATTTAAAGGACTCAGCGTTAAATATGGAAAGTTCAATGGCTTGTAATTCAGACAGAACAAATAAAATCTGCAGGATCGCAGCAGACATCAGTGAAACTCAACGTGAGGAAGCCAGCAATAAACTCGGTCTAAAACATATAAAAGTTTATCACTGGGGGACAGAAACAGCTTTTAAAAGCTTTAGTAGGTCACAAGTACCCTGCTGAATTGCTTATACGTGTGCTATGTTACGAATCGACACAATTGCACACATGCACATGGTTTTTGTAACAGTCAGCAGAACGATACAGAGTTCGTCTCTCTTCACTAGGGAAATACTGAAGCAACACCAGAAAGGTGAATGCACCTGGGCAGGATGAGCAGATGCTCCTGCTGCATATCTGGGATCGAAATCCCACAACTGAGCTGTGTGAAAACTTCCTGGGTTCTGCTTGGCACGGCTACGGCATTGCTCCAGCTCTGAGGCCTGAAGGAAACTCAGTGGTGCCTTGGACAGACCCAGCTGTTTACACACAAAACCAAGAGTTTCAGAGCACTGCTCTGTTCCCCAGGCCTCTCCCTACTCACCTTCTGGGTTTTATACTTCAAACCTCAGGAAGGGGGGATGAGCACCTTTCTGTGCAGAAGAATGGGCTGCAGGGAGCCACCTGCATGCTCTACCTACGGTCCCTGCTCCCATCTCCGTGCCCCAGAGCACTTGGCTGCCTCTGAGGGCACCAGAACAGCTCTGAACGCCAGCTTCACACCTTCCTGCCAGGACCAAACGAAGCTGCCAGGCGGCAGGAGCTTTGAAATTGCCTCCCCCTGGCCAGCATGGCACCAAGGAGCTGTGTCTTGCCCCCTGAGGCATCACAGGAGCAGCTTCCTGACACCTCCAGGCAGCCCCAGCTCCTCTAGCGCTGATGCCACGTGATTGCACATGAAGTGTAATGCAGCCAACAGAACTGCATGTGGTTTCACTGCCTGGGCTAGCATCTTGGGCTGGACGCCGATTTATCAATCACTGGTAACATCTAGGCATTGTCACATCATAAGCATGAGGCTACTGAGGAAAAAAGGAAATCAACACAGTTGCAAACATCATAACGCACTTAAAAAAAAAATAAAATCAAAGGAAGAAGGCCTGCTGCAAGATAGCCAGACAGCTGGTCTTTGCAGGAAAAGCTTCCTTTGTCTCGTGAAATTTCCCCCCCATCACCCTTAAATACAGTTTTTGGAGCAGCCATTCCACGAACAGCTGGGTGCCTTTGCTTAGGTTGTCAAAAAAAAAAAGGAAGGCAAGCAATACGGCTGAAAACAAAACAGCTGAGCGTTACCATTGTCTATCCTGTGCTCTCTCCTTTCCCCATCTGTATTTGCTAATGAAACTTGAAACTGTACAGATTTGAAAAAGAGACAGTCATCACAATTCAGGAATTCTTTCTGCTCACATTCAGAGGGAACACAACCTTAGACCCAAGGTTATTCAAAAGCAGATTTCTTTCAGAGTAAGTCCTCATCGGCTGCACTAAAGGTCTTTGAACATTAGACCTTTTTCTTCCTCCTCCCAGCCTTTTCATCCACCGATTATTTCTACGGCTTTCAGTTAGGGCGATGTGTCAACAGCTCCACTCCCCTAAAACAACAATTTAGCTGAAAAGGAGTAGCACTGAACTCAGAGCAAGTGCTCGAGGCCTCCCAAACACAGACATATCACATGCACAAAGACACTGCCACACAGTGTTAACTTAGCCCACCGGATGCAGCATTTACAGACACTCTTCTGAAGTGAAAATACATTCTTTTCATACAAAAATTCTTCCCAATCCCTTCACCCTCCGAAACAGTAAAAGAATATGAATGTTTTATCCATTTGCAAATCCATTCCTGTTATGTATTCCCTGAATAAACGCGACACTGAACAACCACCAGCTACCGAGGAGGAATTGCTCTCTTACTCGGCCAGAAGTTGTCGTCCTCCTTGCTCAGCACCCGTCTCTGGAGGCGCCCGGGCAGCCTGGCGTGCCCATTGCCCATCCTGCCGGAGTGCAGTGGGATGAGTTCCTCTTCCTCATCATCATCCTCGCAGCCGGGCTGCCACTTGCTCCTGCTGAGGCAGCCGACCATGGGGTCGGCGGGCAGGCAGTGCACATAGGCGATCATTGTCAGCCGCTGCTCTCAAGGATGTCCCCGCTGTCCCCAGTGGCTACTTGGGAGCCGAAGGGAGTGGCCTGCTCATAACCCTTGAGCGGACGCATTCAGGGCGCTGCAAAGGGAAAGATTTTCTCCTCCTGTGCTCAGACAGGCTAAACTACTTGGTTGTGCTGCAAACGGCGCAGAGCCAGAAACCAGCGGCTGCACGGGGCTGCGAAACGGAGGCATCTGCCCCAGCCTCCTCCTGTCCTGCCTCTGCCCGAGCCTGCTGCTCCTCTTAAGCTTTATCCCCGATTATTCAGCACCCCCTGAACTACAGGTAGCAGGGCTGTACGCAGATGGCCGCAGCCAAGGAGCTTATTTAAAGCTCACCGGCTGTAATCGCTGTGACACTGACAGCCAGCGGGCCGCTGCGGGGCAGGGATCTGCCAGCAGCAGGGGCATTTGCATTCTTCCAGGCTGCAAGAGCAGAAAAGATACACAGAATAAAGAAAAAAAAAAAAAAACCACAGTGTGGCAATTTCCATGCTTGGGTTTTAGGAAGGACACCCCCTTTTCCAGTCGGAAGCACAGCAATTGCCACCAGAGGAAGCAGCAGGTATCTTCCAGGTTAGGCTGCAGCCGGGTTTCTGGTGAGCACAAAGAACCAGCAGTTCCCAGTTCACACCCAATTAGTACTTCATAAATAAACACATCCCCACAACATTTCTAGAGGATAGGCATTACTCCTATTTAAGGATGAAGACGGTCTCAAAGGGATTTAGGAACCTGCCCACGGAGAGGAAAAGCCAGGATTACAATTATCCTGGGTTCTTCCACCCACAGGCCAGCAGCCTGCAGCACCTCTCCCAAATGCTGCAGAACCGAGGATGTTTCCACGCTGGTTTCCACACCAGCCCTAATCTCGCATCCCCTGCACTGTTTGCCTTCAGGGCTCGGGAATCGTGCCCTTCCTGGGCTGTTCAGCCAGCTCAGCACGCTCAGACTGGGACAGCAAGGGAAACAGCACAGACACCACCCTGCACAGTCATACATCCTCAGCAACTTTCTAAAGTTTGGGTTGACTTGATATTGTTTGACTCTTGGCCTGCCTCCTTAACTCCTCTTCATGGATGCTCTGGTCTCAACTCACACCAGTCATCAAAGCTACCGCTCTACAGTAGTGTCAGGTAAGTATTCATGTATTTTAGAAAAGGCTTTTTTGCTGACTGGTTGGTATCTGGAACAAACTTTCGGGCAGAAAAATCCCTGGTTAGGGAAAAAAATAAAAGAAGTCAGACACAGACCTGCTGCCACCTGCATCCCCAGCCCCATCCCAGAACACAACGTGTGCGTGCAGGCTGCCTGCGGGCACCGCACCAGAGTGGCATCCAGATTCAGGCATGCAAAATGCACAGCACCACCCAGCATAAACCGTCTGCAAAACTGAGTCAACGGTGCTGGCAACGTGTAGAAAACTAGCCAGAAACTGGCTGGCTTTGGTTTGTTTTCGTTTAATGTTCTGCTACTTTGCGCAGTGATCTGAATGAAATATTTCCACTATATAACGTTTTATAGACACCTCACAGGGTTGAATCTCAGCAAACTTGCCAACCAATGAAAACAGGTCTTAGAATGACAAGTGCCAGAAAACTTTAATGAACAGAGATGAAACAAGCCCTGTCCCAGGAAAAGTCCCTGTCTAAAAGATGCACAAAAGTTGGTGTTTTGTATTTATTTCTGCTGCACGGCCTGCAGACAGAAACATTGTCTTTTATGAGGCAAGAATACAGCTGGATTTATGCAAAGCTTTTTATTTTAACAACTCAAAATCATATTATCAAATTGTATTTCACAAGCTGATGTCATCACAACGCCATGCAACTGCTACTTGATGTGAAAGCGAGTTGTAGTTGTACACCTCAAGCCAACAGTGCTCTGTAACACGCAGTGCTAACATGGGTGCAATAAAATGGTGGAAAATGGCAAAATTCAGTGTTCAGCAGACTGAGATGTTCCCAAGCACTTAACAAGATAACAAAGGATAACATATTGGCCTGCAGACCCAATAACGTTTAACACGCACTTCTCCAGACTACAGAAATGCTCCATTAGCCATGTTTTCAATGCATGCTCACGAAGGAAGGCTGACACACGATAATGGGATCAGGGCTGAAATCCAGTTTAACAAGTATATTTACCATATGGCAGGCATTAATGTCCACACAATTTTTTTTGTGTGTAAAGAATAAGTCTGTTCTTCCCTGGAGCCTGGAAGGCCTTGGTACCATACACGATACAGGATCTGATGACGGTGATGACCTCAGCTATTAGCAAAGGAGGAACCGTAACGAGTTAGGAAGAGGATGTGCCGTTCTCATGTGAGGAAGGCATTGTGTACTTTGCTAAATGCACCTTAACAAAAAAACATAAAAGCAATTATTTTATACTGTAAACGTATGGAGCAATAATCCGAGTCAAAGTTTCACCTGAAATCTTACCATAAAATTCCTGATTGAGCTTCACATAGTCTACTTCAACTAAAGGGTTGTTTTATTCTTTTTTTTTTTCTAAAAAGCACAGAAGTGAGGCTGATCATTTTTCTCAGCCTTGAGCTATTATTAATATAAAGATTTCCCTAAATAGCATTTTATTTCCTTTATTATTCTTTTTCACGCTGTTTAAAAATTGCACTATTAGTAATTCAAGTACAAATGTTCTGAGCAGATTGTTAGACACGCATGTGCATCCTTTTATCAGCATATTTCATGTTTGCTAAGCCATCTCTTTACAGCTTCTTGGGCTCTGTTAGGGAGAGTTTGAATAATTAGAGAGCAAATTGATTACGTTATACTGGAAACAACATTTGGTCTGAAGAAAAAAGGTGGTTATGAGTTTGATGGACACCCAAAACTGTGACTAACTTGGTGATTACGAGAAACAAAATAAAAAGACAACCAAAGAAAACATCAGCCCTCCCATTAGACATGCCTACGTGCTCCTGACCTCCCAAACCGGCAGAGATACTGATGACTTATTACATGTAGGAGTTTTAAAAGCCTACGGGATGTGCATAATGGAAACACAGGGGATTAGGAATCACAAAGTATGGGCATGGCAGTCCTACCCTGATATCAACATAATCCTTCCAAATATGCCACATGAGAAACTTGATCATGGGTCTTTACGTACAATTTGCGGATCCTCTGTGTAGAAAAAAAATAGTAACATACACAATGTAGTAAAATAACAGTGCCTCTATCAACACCACGCACAACAAAACCAAACCATCAAATCCGGTAATTTCCAATGCGAGCCCAGCAGCCACATGTGAAATTAAAGGGAGGTGGTAGAAATCCGCGGGGATGAACTCTGCCCTCATTAGACAGCGACTCTATTTATAACCGCGGAGGGTTGATGCATTCTGGGCTTTTCAGCTGATCAGCTGGAGGGTTGAATTGTAGTTACAGTTCTTTTTAAACCAACAAGCAAACAAACCAGTGCATCTGAAGCCCTGGCTCACGTTTGCTAAACACACAGAAGTAGACAAAAGCTGGAGAATTTCACAAAGAAAGGAAAAACAAAAACCCCAAACCCTTGAGGTATTATAATTCTTTTTTTTTTTTTTAACTGAAAATGAGTATGTCAGACAGGAAGGGAGCAGGATGTACCAGCTTTACAGTTTCTGAAGCAAGTCAAACATTTGAAGAGCTCTTACAATGCTGAGACATCAATGAGCACCAGAGATGAAGGGGCCGTGGGAGGGGTGGCCGCCCTGCAGCCAGGATGTGCACCAAGCTTCACGCTGCTCCGAAAGCTCTCTCCACACGGCCACGTTCACATTCCCTGGCATTAGCACTGTCCATGAATACGCTCACGGGATTATTTTTATCAGATGCTTGCTATTGTACAGCATACATCAAGCTTTTAACCCCCCCCTTTTTTTTAAGGACGTAAGTAATAAGGCCTGTGCAGCTGGAAGAGCTTGAACGGCACGGCAACTAAAAGCAACACTGACAACAAAATGCACTTTGTAAAAGCTACGGCAACTGATGCTGGCAACTGTGCTGACAGACTGGGTGCCAGCCCCTGAAGGCAGGCTGCGGTGGCTCCTGGTGTCGGAACTGCAAGCCGCAATTTTTGGGTGCCATCCCTGGGCAAAGCTCAGCCCTCTGCACGGTGCTGAACCTGCAGCCCATCCACACAGCTCGCACCCGTACAACTCGGGCACAACAGGAAGACAGAAAGCAAACAAACAATGTAAAAATGAGCATTGTGAAGAATCAATGCCCTGGTGAAAAGCAAAAACGTCTTTTAAAACCCCCCTGACAGAAGTTTGTTTCTGGTGCTCTCTACCAACTCCATCCCTATTCACAAAACAGCTCCTCTGGTTTTGTCTTCACTCTGAGCTCAAAATGAACATGCTTCCCATTAAAACCATGCAGAGATTGCTCCACATACTTTTGGTATCTTTGCTTCCAACAGCCCTTTCCTGCTTCTTTATATACAAACCTCTTGTGCCTCCCTGCCTCATCAGTTCTCAGCACACCCATGACTCTCGCTTTTATGCCTTAATTTCATTTTTCCTTTGCTGTTATGTAATAGCCCTCCGTAATTATTTTTAATCCAATAAGTATTTTGAGATACGGCGTACATGTAAGGTGCTGGAGGAGAAGAAGCACACGTATTACATTATTGGCAGTCCCTGGGTACTTAAAAATACACTTGTGTGTTGCAATTGTTCATCTTTCAATTTGAAAGCCCAATTAAGAGCAACAAACAGTGTCTTTTGTTTGATATCAACTCCTGATCGTATTCAAACAAGAAAGCAAATAAAGCCAGCAGTGAAAGCAGCAGGCAGATCAGACAAATCTTTCTGTTCTTTGCCGGTTTAGCTCTGCCGCCATACGGAAGTGAGGCTTTTGCTGAGGTGAAGCGTTTGGGGTAGTACCTTTTGGGAAGCGGACTGCTGCTGGGAAGGGGGGCAACGCACCCTTGGGCACAAGGACGGGGACATCAGAGAGACAGAAGCAATTCCTGGCTTCAAGGGCGAGGTCCCACATTTCTGAAAATATGGAGCAAGAGATGACCCACCAGAAGCCGGGGGGAGCAGGCAGCTCCCAGCCTGGATGGCCATGCAAGCGGCACTGTAGGCCCGCACGCCGTGCAAACAGAGGAGACAAGGCACTGGGAGATGATTTCACAGCCCGTGCTAATGGCAGCTCACAGTGGTGGCAGGATTGCCCAGAGCAGCTCTGCTTATTAACCTCTTTACCGTGGTAACAGAGAAGGAAAGAAGCCACCCTCCCGACCCTTTTTCTCTCACCATTCTTGCAGATTCAGAAGCCCATGGGGGGACACGGAGCAGCAGTAACCTCCCACCCAGCAGCTCAATGAAACGTGGGACTCCACACTTGATGAAGGGGGGTCAATAAAAACCAAAGCAACCTGTTTTGCTTCACAAAAGCCTCCACCGAAAGCCCCCCACCAGAAGGCTGCAGCCCCCCAGCCCATGTCCTTCTGGAGAGGAGCTTCTCGGCCTGGGACTGACACCACCACTGCCCTCCACACGTGGTGCCACCTCCCGCTGCCTCAGGCGGGGGCACAGCCCAGAGGCTGAAAAGATCCAAAGCCCTATAGAGAGAGGTCAATTTTTGGTGGATGTTGCTACAGCCATGTCATTTTCTGCATGCCAGAATGCCTCAATGAGTTCGGCGCAGAAAAATGCTCTTATCCTTCACACTAAAGGAAGAAAGAAGCGTGGTTTTGCTAATATTTCAGCTGCACACTTGCTTGGCTCTGGGTGTCCCTCCCAGTGCAGCCCTCGCCACCTCCCTGTCCCTCAGGACCTCACAGCCACCGCTCCAGGCTACGCGCCCTCTTCCCATGGCACTCGCTACTGCGGGCGTAGCTTTTCACAGTCGTCGCTGGCTGGTTAAGATAAGGGAGTTTCATTATTTTTTAACGCACAGCTGATGAGAAAAGTAACCCTGTCACACGCTTCTGCCCACAGCCTAAGGAAAGCTTGCGCCTCAGCACAGAGAAGCACATTGAAAGAGCTAAACCAATATTTTATATCAAATATCACCACATTAACCTGGAATGGGTCAGCACAAAATTTTTAATCTAAGGCATCACATTTGCTTGCAAACGGTATTTATGCAAGATAAGCCAGTTAGAATTAGCTTCTTAGGAGTTACGGATAGATACGGCCTGCATACTTTACAGCAGGTCACATAAAGGCTTTTGAAAAAAAGTAGGTAAACTCTTGGATTTGCAGATCATGGCAGAGGAATGCATCAAATTCCATTAGAAAGAGTAATGACAAAAATATGTGGCCATTACCATGGAAAGATTAGGTTAATGAGGAGCAGTACAAAGTAGCAGTATTTCAATCCAAGACAAAGTTACACCCTAAGAATGTTCTTCTTGAGTCCAGGGATCAATAAGATATCCATATGCTATGTAAACTTTTAGTATCAATTATATAGTCTTTTTTTCTTTTTTTTAACCAAAAAAAAAAAAGCATAGTGATTTGTCTGTTTTGTGTCTTCTACAGCAGACTTTCTGGAGTGCTGTTTCATGCAGAACACACCGTTACTGGCTAAAGGCAATTGTTCTTACAATTACAATATCTGATTTGGCAACAAAACGATTAAACACAAGTGTTATAGCTACTCCAGCCTACCAATGCCCTTCTTTTTCGGCACCTCAAGTTACTGCTCTGCAAAAGAATACAAGTGAAATGGTGAGCTTCACAAAATCATCCAGGAAGGGCAGCTGTCTGTGTACCTGCCACAGTCAGCATACAAATTAATATATCCCGTTGTCTATGGGTTTCAATTTCTGTCTGTTCAGTAGCAATAATAATACTGTTAATTCTAAAATTCCAAGCAGTACCCTCAAAAAGACCCCCTCTAGACTACTCTCCCCACGTGCAGATATTATTGGGTCAGGGAATAATTTTGTATTCAGCATGCCTGACTGAGCAATGCAAAATGTGTCTTGGCCCATATCAAAAACACGAACCATGACATAGTAAATTTATATAATTTTCCAAGTCTATGCTTCTGGTAATTTCAGAATTACTTGTTATGGAATTACAGGTTTTGACAAAATACATCTTCCTCAGACTATTGATCAAGGTAAGTTTGGAGCTGAACAAATCATTATAAACTTTGATGCTCTTCAAAAGAGTCACTCAGCTTTTACATGTATTTTGTCCCTCCTGATAGATTTCTTTTTAAAGAAAAATGACAGTAAAGCCCCACAAATTAGGATGATAATTCAAGACTAGGTTTCAAAATTTTAGTGGAAAAGTAAAATTATTTTAAACTCATTTAGAAGAACCCTTTAAGAAAAGAAGTCGGAAGAAAATCAAAATATAAATGGACATAAGATGGGCATACGTGTGTTGTTTTTTATCAAATAAAAAGATAAACAGCATAACAGCTCTTTATATTGTGTAAGAAAGCAAGCACAGAAAGCCATGTTTCAAAATCTACAGACTTAATTACACCCCAGGTAGATTTCAAGTTAAAATCAAACAAGAGTTTTTATTCTTTGAAATTCCAGCTAGAGGATGAGAGGAAATGTCTCTCTGCAGGCACTATTGCAAAGACAAAAAGCACCGGGGTCCCACAAAGATAGCAAGGGGCTGGCTCAAGCTGCCCACTGTTGAGTTTCTGTGGATAAAGTTTCCAGGCATTCCGGTGCATGTAGGAAAACTGGTTCTGACTGATACTGATCTGCAAGCCTGGGTTATCTGGGGTCTTCTGATATTTCCAACCTACAACTAAAGAATTATTTCAGCTCCAAGATTTTAAGAAAAACACCAGCAAAAAAAAAATAATTCCTTAAAAAAGATCCACAGAATTATCCAAACAACGGCTGTGCACACTGGCTATTTACTTAGCACTTAGCAGCCATAGGAATCTCGCCTTCAAGAAACTGCATTTTCGTGATACTTCAGGCACGCCTTCTACGCAATCAGGTTCTCTCAGTTCCAGTGATGAATCTGTGGTGTGTTTTATTACTTTAAATGTAAACATAAATGTAAATTTCCTAATGCAAATGTATTTTGCAAACTTGAAGTGATTAGCCCACGTATCCACATGAGCTCGTGCTTATGTGGAGTCTGATAAGCAAAGCAACCTCTCCTCAGGAAAACACCACAAGGAGCCATCAGAGACCTTGGAGCTACAAGCTGCTTGGCCCACCGGGGTCGAATACACCTCGTGGCAGCAGCCCCAGGACAGCCACGAGGCAGTGGCACAGTCCTCACCAGTCACACCTCTACAGGACATACCCAGGGTCCACAACAACACAATTTTGACACTTGGACTAAGGAAAATAAGGCTTAGAAAAGAATCAGAAACTGTTTTCCAAACACTGTTTGAGCAGGTAAAATAGTCCAGCTCCCCGCCCCTCCACCTCACCCCCTTACTTAAGTATATCCTTGGCTTCAATCCTGCCAAGGATTGTTGCTGCCACCTAGAAATCAGCCCACAGCAGCACACAGGAACAGAGTTTCATAAAATGAAACTTCATGGCACAGAAAAGTGTTGTTTTCAAACCTTCAGAAGGCAATGAAGAAACCAAGACAATTTGATGGCTTTCTTTCACCTTTTTTAAAATTGCTTTTCCAAAATTCTCGAAATGTAGCAGTATAAACAGAAATGCAAAATAATAATAATTTCTAAAATTCTAATTAAGGTACTAAGCACATACTACCAGTTGTAATTCCACAAGCTTCATCACTCCACACACATTCCCAGTTCTCCTTCCCTCCCTCCCTCCCTTTCTCCCTCCCTTCCTCTCAGCGTGCTGCCAGGAGTGAAGCTTAAAACCAACTTTCATCCTTCTTCCTTTGGTGTCTCCATGAGCTGCCTGTTTTCCAGCAGGCACCTGGCTTGCATGGGGAAGGACAGCTATCCACAGGCTGCTGCTGCTCAAGTGATGCCTCCTGGTTGCCAGCAGCTACAAAAACCTCTTGAATTTACTTGGTGTACGAAAATATGACCAAAAGCATACTGATGGATTTAAATGAGAATGGGGATGGATTAAAAAATTGGAAAGGGGCCAGGGTGCTGTGCTGGAAAGAGAGTTTTAACAGATCTCTGCACTAGGAGGATTCCCAGGACAAGAAAGACCTTGTAACAGGCAGCCTACAGAAAGACACTGCAGTGTCTTGCCACATGTGTAACTACAGCACATCACAGGTAAAGGGCAAGGGAGAAACTGGTGGGTGTCAGCCAGGTTTGAGGTCCCTGTGAGAGCCGGCAATCTGTAAAATACAACTCCTAAGGAAGGCAGAGTGCACCCAGTGCTAGAGTAAGAGAGGAGAAGCCCATTGGGCCCGATCAGCCGGAGCTGGCAGGATTTCTGCCTCAGCAGCACCTGCAGCTCCGTGTGAGGGGAGTGCCCGCACACCTGCCAGCCAGTTCAATGCCAGCGGGGCCTAGCTCCCCGCCTGGCCTCCAGTGCAGCAGAACAACACCAAGATGCCACGATTAAGCACATGAGGAGATCATTATTCCTGGCCCTCACATCCCCAGACCTCCAGGTAGCTGAACGACCTCTGCCACAGACCCCACTTACGGGCTCTACAAATTCTAACTTACACTTTACCCAAAGTTATCAAGATCCATCTTAAAAACACTTCTTTGTCCACATTATCCTGTTTGGAAGTCTGTTCCACAACTTCCCTCCTCAGATGGTTTGGGACCTTTTAATGTCTGACTTCAATTAATCCAGAAGTCACTCATAACCATTCATCTTGTGCCAACACGGGCCTTTAACTTGAGCAGGTTTCCTCCCTCCTTGTGATATTTACCTTCCAAGCTACCAGCTAGACTAAATAAGACCTGTGTTTGTAATCCCTCTGCATCAGACAAGCAATTAAGCTTAAAATATTTTCAAATCTGAAGGTCCAGATAAGTTACACAAGAGCTTTAAGTGCCAGAAACATTTTCTGGATTTTTTAAAATATAGATAGAAAAGAGTGGGATGCTCTAGAGGACTGGAAGTCAGGCAACACTAGGATAGCATTAAAATAAGATGCCTGGGGTAATTATAGACCGTTTCACCAGACATTCACCACAGGCAAGATCACAGCTGTGGCAGGACTTTGAATAAAAGAATTAATAAAATTTCCATCTCTTAATGCCAGGCAACGTGCTTTCCCAGGAAGCAGGTCTCCCATTTGACAAAAGTTTATGGCATTTCCCCAGAAGCAACACCAGTCTTCTGCACAAATGCTGATAGGGGAAAAAAAATGCCAGTGTAGACGAGTGACAAGCATGGGCAGTACGAATCTGGTAATATTATACTTAAACAATGTGAAATCGTTACTAAGCTTAAACCACTGAAAAATGTGGGGAGATATTTATAGGCTCCAAGTATGTGCACGCTCTTTTAAAGACCACTTCAACATGAAATTCTTTCAATACTTCTGTATCCCATCAGCTGCGCACGCTACTTTTTGCTTATGTTTTCATATTCTCTAACCTGCACGCTTTTGCTGTTTAGAATTAACAGAGTTGGCTTCTTGCTGCAACTTGGCAGAAATTCGCTGCCCTCTGCTACTGCAGGGCACAGCAATTGCCATCTGCACTGTGCTCGCCAGTCCCCAGGTGACTGGGGGTGTTAACAGGTATTGCTTGAAAGCAAACGTTAGCAGGTCAAGGAAAGCAGCAAGTGATCTTTCTATGATTCATTTACCATCAGCCCCCCTTCAGGATTGCAGTGTTGTGTCAGTTGTGCAAGCGGTTCTTGTTGCAGTCTGCAAGAAAGTAGGCACGGAGCAAAAAGGCAGGGAATGCATTAAGTGCTCACATGGAAGTAAAACTAGAGGCAGAGAAAAAGTTATGTGTTAATTATCTGTTTGTGACAGTAGACAAGTCAATTTTCAAAGAGTCTTAAAGACTGAACAACAACACCTGAATAAACCAACGGATCACGAGCATCAAGTATTTCTGTGTGTTTACACCAGGCTGTTTAAAAAACACAAGCTGCAGTCACCTACCGAAAGCCAGGCACGTACAGAAGCCTCTCCTGACCTCCACATTTCCAATTATCAGCTAAAGGTCTGCTGAAGGGGAGGTTCAATACTAACTGCTTTCACATCCAAATCCATGCAGCTCGCGTTGTCTCCATGCCAATTTAGCATGAGTTTCCCCCTGCATAGCAGGGCAAAAGACCCATGTGCCCTGAGGAGGGCTGGCATGCCTACTAGAGGAGATTTTTATCTAATGCCTGATTATATTCTGCCCTGCTTCACCCACTGCCATCAGTGTTCTTAAAAATTTAACGGAAAAAATACATGCCCACACCCTGTTCTGTTACCAAAAAAGGAAAAAAACACAAACACACCAAACAAAAGGCATTCATTTGGTGGGGTCTGAGCCTGTGCCATTTGGTGGCCTCTGTCAGGGCAGTCAAATAAGGCAGCCCAAAGGAGTGTAACAACATGCTTACATTTGGTGAACAAATGTATTTACGGGCAATCTCCAAATAATGGAAATGAGAGCTGGGGAACGCAGCTCTCCCCAAGGGGTTGTCACAGCAGGTATGACACAGGGCTGGGCACAGACCCAGAAAAAAAGTGGCAGAGAAGGTGTGGGCACTGCCTCAGTGCTCTGCCACCTTGGAAACTCACTTCACTCTTACATACGCTGCCCTCCTTCCAGTGTGTTCCCTTCCTGAAGGGAAAAAATAGAAGTACGCGGGGATCTGCAACACGTCGGAGCACCTGAGCAACTTCAGTGAGGATTTAATTATCTAAACCTATAATCTTCCTTTCGTTATGCTCCATTTCATTCTGCAGTTCCAGGCACGGTTAGAAGTACGTCCTATTCATTGCTCTCTGATATGAGGAGGACAGACCCACGGCAGATGCTGTGAACATGCTTAGCTACGTATGTATCTCTTCACCTCTACATCTCTCCTTCCTTCTGCATGGGGTAATAAAGTTCTTGCTTAATCGACAAAAACTCCAAACTTCAAGCAATCTTAAACACTCAAATCTCTTCAGTATCAAAGCAACAATTGGTTTGTTTGCTCAGCACGTGAATACGCCACGTCTGACAGACCTCTCTAGCTGTGCCTTGCCATGTCAGGAATTCACACAGATGTAATTGTTAAGACCAAGCTATGTGAAGACTTCCCCTTGGTGGCAGGCCTCAGCTGCATCACAGATGCACCAGGCAGTGATCGGCTTGGACGGGGACAGGAAAAGAAGTGGCAAAGAAAACAGCTTGGAACAAGCACAGCAGGAAGAACTTGTGAAATACCGGAGAAGCAAAGAACAACAGCAGGGCTCTTCTTTCAGAAGCAGGCTTACTAACTCCAACAGTCCCGTGCTTGAGATTTAATTCTGATTTGCCTCTATTAATTCTGTGTTTCTTCAAATTGCTTTTAGAATTACAGATGAGAAACATCCTCAAAGTTACTTACACTATTAAAATAACGCATACGACATTAAAAAAAAAAAAAACAACCACAAAAAGAATGGGTCTGACTCACAAGCCCAATTGTGATAGCACAGAAGTGAGACGGGAATAAAAAAAAACTGAAATGAAGTCAGAGGAACAAATACCACACAATCAATCAGCTGCTTTCTTAGGCTTAAACCAAACACTAAATTCTGCAAAGGATCTTCAATTTGACAGATTACTCCATTTAGATTACTGCAAGTCCCCTCCCTCACTTTGGCTTGCTGTTATATGAAAGAATTAAAACTTTAAGCAGAAAGAAATAAAAAAAAAAGAAAGCAACTTGTACACATTTTGGCTTGCCCAGTTCAACTTGGAAAATGCATTTGTTTAAAAACATCAGAGAAAATCTGTTTCTGATTTCAAACATTGGATATTTTATGAGAACATTGCCAAGAAAAGAATCCAAGGAATGTCCTTACATGCACAGAACACAAGAGACAACTGGTGAGCAGTCCTGTGATCTTTAAAAAAAAATCAAAAATAAAAAAAATCTGCATTTCTACCATGGATCCCTTCTCTAGGGAACAAGCAGCACATGCCTGGGATTTTTCATGGATAGCTTCTATCATAACTTCTTGCTATTATTAGTATAAAAGACTTCCCTCTCAAATCCACAGCTGTAAGACAAGCAAGGATGGAAAATACTTCCCAAGTGCAGGCAAGCAGTAAGCACATATGCTTGCTTTACAGCGTTTTCTTGGCACCCTTCGCCTTCAACAAAAACTATGACCCAAAGAGAAACTCTAGGCAAATATTACAGAAACATGATCTCATTTTTCAGCTCATGCCAATGAACCAAGGCTCACGACCCTTTTAGGAATTAATTCTTTTGGGAGAAAACGCGTTTAATTCATCCATTCGTACGTCTCCAACTCCAAACAGCCCTAACCATCACGCCGCATCGCCTCTTCTGAGGATGCCCAGCTCTGAACAAGCCCCGAGGTGGCTTGAGCTGCTCATGGCCAGGGGAGCCCAGGGCTGTGCTGAAGAACTGGGTGCTGCTGGCATGAGGGTGCAGCACTGGGGCCACCCCAGCACCCAGCGCAGGAGGGCTCGGGTCACCCTGCCAGCCAGGAGGAGCTGAGATGCTAGGTGTGTGTGGGCAGAGGGCCAGGCCCCTAAACCTACATGGAGCCCTGGTTTTAGAGCAGGGATCTAATCACTGATCCTATGCATGCCGACCACATCCACACCCACCTAATACACCTCAAACTCAGTCCCTAAACAAACTTGGTGCCCATCGTTTGTCGTATCAAGGCTGCTCATCACAATCAGACTGAGAAAACAACGTGGGAGTCAGGGCAGCATGTAAACAACCGCACCACTTCTCCCAGAGCCCTCAGAGCCTAAACAAAAACAGTATCTGAGAGACAGACCTGGTGTGCAGTTTCAAAGCCAAACAAATCCTCCTCCTCAGTAAAAGGACAGGGGCAAAACAACTTCTCTCCATTGCACATTAAGGTTAACAGGAAGAAATCAGTGATAACGCCTTAGCTGATTATTTCAGGATCGTGATTTTCAAAACCATGTTAATAATGTAATACACAATAATTGCTGCTTCTAAAGGTAGGGAAAAGTCTACTACAACCTCATAAAACAGTGCACAGCACAGTGGCTTAGAGAAAATGCTATGTAAGAGCATGCAAATAGGAAAAAAGTAAAACATGGCAATCACAATATATTGTTATCCAACAAAACTCTCCAGTACCTTCACTGTTTTGAAGCACAGCCCTAAGATGGGCCTTTGCACCTGGAAACTGGCAACTTATCCAGAAATGCAGTCTGAAAAATTTAAAAGCAGTCTTCCCATACATTAAATCTGAGATTTAGAAAAAAGCAAGCATAGTTCATTTTTATCATGTACCTTTCTGTACAAAGTCATCTGCTAAACATCTCTGAAAACTTTACTCCTTGGTTCATTTTCTGTCAGGTGCTCTAGATCAGAGAAGACTAAGTCTTATTAGCTGCCTAGCTGCCCAACTCCCTTGAAAAAGTTTCACCTATTATACTCTTTATTTAAACAATAACTTCTATTCTGCATCTCTATGTTAATGCTCTAAAAAAGCTTCAGTTGTCACCGTTTCTAAACTCCAGTAATCCACTGAACTGTGTCATGAACTGCAAACCTCTTGCTCTGCAGGTAAAATATTTAAAATAGAGGTGTTTTGTTTTGTCTGTGGGTTTGCTGGTGATTTTTTTATTATTTTGTACACAGTAGCAATTTCATTTAAGATAAACTGATACACAGCAAAATTGCGTCATTAAATTAATCAAGGTTTTGTCTAGATTCCCTGACTGATTGACTAGCAATTGATTCATTAGTGTAAAATTTGCAGGAAAGGAACTTTATTTCTGCTTTTTAATTAATGATTGGCAAGTGTACCAAGGCCCTTCATGGGGATTTTTCACAAATAAAAGACATTGGTAGAGTGAAAATAGCTAACATTTCGAAGCAACTTAGAGAGAAGAGCGGAAGCTTCTGAGCAAGGGTTGATACACACTCAAGTACTTAACTTAATTGCTATCTTTTTACAGGGAAAGGACATTTTTTACCACTCCTAACCCCTTCCTTACAACAGCTCTCTGCTGTCACCTTTCAACAAAGGCTTCTTGCTTTCTTCAGTAATAAAAGGAGAGCGGCACTAACACGGATTTTGAATGAAAACAGAAGTACAGATGTTAAACAAAAATAATGAGCTTTTCTCAGTCTATTCAGAACCACATTCTCAGGAAGTCCAATTAAACAAAATAAGCATCTCCCTTCTGCCTTGGGCATGCAAACTCTTGTCCCTGTGCTATGGCTGTGCAGCATGTCTGACCCAGCAGAGCAGCAGGGGTTTCCATCAGGCATCCGCACCGCTGCAGCACCACTCCCTACTCCTCTCCAGGCTCTCTGCTGAGGCCCACGAGTGGGGCCATGGCTGGGCCGCCACAGGGCCCTCCCTGCTCTGTGCAGGAGCCACCACAGAAGTCCCTGCGATGCAAAGCTCGCCCTTTTGTCTGCCGTGCACCATCCTGCAGGATTCAATGCAGGGCCGCGATGTCCCACACCCTGCACGCAGGAACAAAAGCAGCGATAAATCTGCACTAGCACATCGCCAAACAAAACCCTCCGGCCGCGCAGCCCCTCACCTCTTGGGTAGAACATCCCACAACAGTCCCATCCCCGGTGCACGCTGCCTGCAGAGGGAAGGCGGCTTAGGACCAGCAAGGAAAAGGCTCCCGGTCCTATCCAGTGGGGCCCAGCAGGACCGGGCCCCAGCGCATCGTGTTGTTGCGGTGTCGCTGCTGCGGGCCCTGAGTGGTCTGTGCTGTGCTTTTGCATACAGCTTATTTCTGCACAGGACACCTATAGGAAGACAAGCACTCAACTTCGTATTTTATTTTTATAAGGGTCACAAGCAGCTGCCACCAGCTCCATTGCTTACTGGTGATATTTGGGTCTGTACGCAGCGCACTAAGTTAACGTGGTGTTGACCAACTGCTGTAGGGCCTGGCCCTAAACAGCAAAGAAACAGAGGAACTAGGGAGCATTCCCTAAGGTAGGGCTCAAGGCAACCTCCCTTACTAACAACTGAGAATTGCAGCTCTCTCCAAATGCATTAGTTGTCCTGAAATTCTTCATGTAAAGCCAAATTGTGATAAAAAACACATGTAAACACATTATCTTTGGGCAGAGCTCTAGAAATAAATAAATAAAATGGTCCAAACACCTCAAAAGCAGTAGTTTAGGCCACAGATGACAAAGCAGCACTAATAAGATGCCAAGTACCATTAGCCATGCTTAGATCTTAAATATCACATTTCAGGGATCTGTCACCATGTAAGAGAAGTTGCTTCATTTTAGAGCAGGCTAAGAGCAGACTGCTGTGGCTGAGATGTGGAGACATTACAGTGGAACAGCCCCAAATCCAGTTTTTATACAGCTTAGCCTGCCTTTTTTTTAACTCCTGATTGAAAGAGTACTTTCTAATTTCAAGATTTCCTTATGCTATTTCCTTATGCTGTAAGAAACAAAAGGCCCTTTCTTCTTAACTCCTTTTTCTGGTGTTCCAAGCACACACGCATTGTTTTTGCTGTAATTCTTCAGAAGGCTCCAGGAATACACTTGATAGAGGCCAAATAAACAGAAACATACTGGAGCTGGAGGAAGGTTCCTTGGATACCAGAGGGATTTAAAGGTCCAATCTTGTTAAATCTACTCATTAATTACCTGGAAGAGGAAGTAAGAAGCACATCAGTGGTATTCACAGGGGACTGGGAGCAGCTGTGAACACCCCAGTGGGGACTGAGAAACAACACGGCAGATTCTAGGGGAATCACAAATACGAGCAGAAAAATACTGAAAAGAGACAAAAACAGCAATCAAGCCCACACAGACACGGGGGGGGAAATGTAAATAAAACAAGTCAGAGGATGCCATCTACAGAATAGTGCTGTTGTCTGAGAAATCAGACACAGCCCAGATGCAACTTGGTAGAGAAGTGCTGAAAAGCTTGAGGTTGCTCTGGGCCATAGCACCAGTAGCACATGCTGCTCAGGGCGGGCCTGGGCCAGCATCCCCCCCTCAGGGTGGGCCTGGCTGCAGCAGAGACGCTCTCCAGCAGCCTTTCCCAAGGCAAATTCTGTCCTGTTTGACAACTCCCTCTCTGCCCTCATCAGGAGCCAAGTGGGGAAGCCTAAATGAGATCCCCACCTTCCTGATGTCTGTGGGAAAGAGGGAACTCATCCAAAAAACAAACAAAAAAACAACCAAGAGAACAAAATTAAAAGAAAAAAAAAATCAAACAAGGAAAGCCTGAGCTACCAAGCATGGGGTCTTTTGAAGTGCCTCTACTGTCCCATAGGATGTCAGTCATGGGGTCAGAGAAACAGCAAGGAAGAAAGAGCTTGCCTTTAAAGCCACTGGTTGGGGATCAACTTAGCTTCTATCCGCATTCCCAGTGCGCTCCCATAGCTTATCCAGTGATGGTTTAAGGCAAAGCACATGTGCTGCTGAGGAACTACAAAGCACAACCACCTAATTTTTGCACCGATGCCTCTAAATGAGAGCTGCCATGGTGGCCACATGCAGAACAGGTCCAGCTGATGGGGGGTTGTATCAGTGGATGTGTAACCCATGTAAAATGTTGGTTTATGTGGGTGCTCTGGGAGCCCCCAAGGGAGAGGGGAGCTCTGGAAATAGGGATGCATGTTTTCCATCTCCCAAACACCCCAGGTAGTTAGACTTGCCAAGGAACAGCCTACACAACCTGAGGGGTCTGGATGCTCTCTGGCACCTGTGACATTTGCAGGACCTCACACCTGGTCCCGAGCCCCATCAGGAAACTGGTTCTCTGACCGCCCACCCTGCGATGTGCTGTGTGTGACACTAAGCAGCCAGGCTTCCCCTTGTACTGGGGTGCTGAACTCTATGGAAATAATATACAAATGCCTTCCAAGAGGCAAATTACAAAGTATAACTGGCTGAATACAGCACCATGTGTCAAGCTGAATAGGAAGAGAGAGCTGCAAGTGTGAAATGGTGCCTCTGGGAATGAGTGCCCACCACACCTACCACATCAGGGCAGAAGCAGAGGAGGTGATGCCAACTGCTGTGGCCACCTCTCATGAGGACACTGCTCCTGCTAACTGGATGCTAAACACACTGGTTTGATAGAGCAGACCATGACTGACACATGGAGAATTACGCTATTCCCCATACATAACCATGTTTTATAAGGGCTGGTAATGGTCATCTGAAAAGTTTTAATCACATGAAGTGGGGAGGTTTGACACATCAAAACACGTCTTCCTTGCTCTCAAGTCAAACTTAGTTAAAAATATGTATGTACTCGCAGCATTTGGTGCTACTAATGATCGCACCATTAAAACGAGCACGGAAGAAAGCGCAGATGTCTGCCCAACTCAGGGTAAAAGGATCAGGACTTGGGCACTTTCTGTCTTGCTTCACGTGTTGCTGTACCGCAAAAGCACATCCCAGTGTGACCGCCAGCCAGCAGGGCTGTTGGGGCGTCTAATTAAACACTTTTTCCTTTCAAACCAAAGTGGTCTGTGGAGACCTATGTTTCTGATACCCTGGATGGGCGCCAACTCTTGAAAGAGGTTTTCTAAAGCCTGAATCACTCTGACACATTTCCCTTTCAAACTGTGCGTAAAGCACACAAACAAAAAGCCCTGAAAAATTATCCAAAGAAAACAGATAGAGTAAAAATACAATTTTTGACTGTCACAGTCCCACACCGCTTGTCTCCAGACAGCCCCAGCACTAAGAAAAGCCAGACCCTGAGCCTACCAGGCGTGGTGGCCACATTGGTGATAAGAGGGGCGAGATAAAGAAGGTCAGCACCAGGATATGCTTAAAGGGACAGCATCAACTCGGACACCGAGCACTGGCTGAAAATCTATTAGCTATTATTTTGGTAACTAGCACTGAACCTTCTCCTAACTGCGAAGCAAGAGAAAATATTTTGCTATTCTCTCTTGCACTTGATATGATTGTATTACCAGTTCCACTCGAGGAATTTTTCACTGGTTAGGGTGGAGTTTCCTCACACAGTGAGGGAGCAAAGAAATATTTTAAAAATTATTATGGACGATGAAATTGGTTTGGAGAAGGTCACAGCAGACCTGGCAAGACAAACGGCTCGTTCAGATGATGAGGCTGAAAGTCTGTCCTTCCAAGCAGAATCCACCGTGAGTAATTAGAGTAACTCCATCGATCTGTTTCAACTAACTCAAACTGATAAACATTTGCCCATAATTAAAATTATTTCTAAAACAACCTTTTTCCAATAAAACCTCTGAAACCACTTCAAATTGTTTTCTTAGAGAATTAAGCCTAAAGTGCCATCATCTTACCTGAAGGAGGCATCTAGTTCCACTTCATATCTCCATTCAGGAGCCAAATTAAAATTCTTTATTTATCTATCTGTTTGCTTCATCAAAAGCAGCTTTTTAAAAGACAGCTTTATTTTTATTCCTATAATGGCTATAGCTATACTGGCAGAGTTTTCACTTAGATATTACAGACAGCATTTATGAAATTGTGTTATGGTTTCTGCCTATTACAAACAAAAAGTTCTTCTGTAAAAAAAAAAACAAAAAAAACAAAAAAAAAAAAAAAAAAAAACAGGAATTCCTGCAGGTGCAAAGTGTTTGGCATTAAAACCGATAAAATGAATGATTTTCAGAAAGGGCTATCTTCTGCCTTAAGTGAGGAAGAAAACAAACAAAATGAAGTCATGAATTAGTTTGCCTTATCTTTTGTTTGCCTTACTCTTCAGACCAAGGGCACGGAAAGGACAAAATCTTTGTAAGAGTTGCTGCAGGTCAAGAAAGGCATCCGCAACCAACTTCTCTAAATTCATTCAGGAATTTATTTGCCACAGAAGGTGAACAAAGAGGACAAAATGTATAAAGGCTCCCTGTAGGAACAAAGAGAAAACTAGTTGTACTGAAACTGACAGTCCTAAATTTTGAGAGGCAAGAGTAGAAATTCTGACGAAAAAGCCTGGAAAAACAACAGGCAATCCCATTACTTCAATGTGCTGTTAAAGGATCTACTTTAAAATTGACAACAATATATAATTATTTTTTTCAAACTTGTGTGTTAAATTATCTTTGATTAATTGATGCAACAGAGCTTTGTCAATTGTATTTGCTTTTAAAATGAAACAAAAAGAAAAATCCCCAGGCACCTTCGTTTGCCCACTCATCTGTGCATGGCTCCAGCAATACCCCACGGGGTACCATGATTTCACGTGGGTTGCTCCTTCAGACCAACAGGGCATTTCACCAGGGCTGCTGAAGAATGCTCTGAGGTACTGGGAATATCAAAACCAAGGGTGGCAAGAAAGGCACCTGGAATTACTGCGCTATCATCCTCTTCGTAGGCTAGAAGGCAAATTGCACTTTAAGAGGTCAGAGCAACAAAGGCAACTGTACCCTTCTGCAGTCTCTCCAGGAGGAGCAGAGCCGAACAGGCTGCCCCCCTCAATAGGCACAATTATGACACGAGGTAATCAAACACAGAACAATCATCCTAAGCTCCCCAAGGCTGTCACACAGAGGACAAACATGAGGAAACAAACAGAAATACCAGTTTCTCTTCTGGTCTGGGGAGTACGACTGTGCAGGCAAACCATCAGAACTGGCTGGGAGCAATTTTCATTCACGTGGTCAAAAACACTCACCAAATGAACCACAAACAGTCCTCTGAACTGAATTAAGCTTTATTAGGTCTGCAGTACTTTAAGCCATTCTCTTTTGGGACACCCAAGTCCTTGAATACAAACGTAAAAGTATTTGCACTTGACACTCACTGTCCTTGGGCTGCAAACTGGGCCAGAGCCTTCACCAGGGGCTGTGCACAGGGGGGGATGCAGCAGCAGTTTGTAGGTTATTACAGCTCTGAAGTGGGAAATACTCCTGCATCTGCCCGTTCCAGCTCTTTCCAAGCTTTCTCCCAGGCATTTGCTGTGGCTACCCCCAGGGTAGAAAAGCTCCTGCTTCTTTGTGGAGGCACCAGCACATGTGTGTGAAGTGTCAGCACAGGGCAGGGAGAACGAAATGAGCTACTTCTCGTTTGACCTGATTAATTTAATGGGTTTGCTGCCTTCCACTCAGTCCCAGCTGAATTACAGCCTACCAGCGGTGGTGGAGGAGCTGCAGTCCGCTCGGTGTAGGCTCAGCTCACCGTGTCAGCCAGCCACAGCCCTTGCAACGGAGCAGTGCCATGTGTGCACTGGTTCCTGCCGAGCACAGTGAGCCTCTCCCTTGGCAAAAGCGGGCTGATTTGGCCACAAGTCGAACGTGTAATTTCATACGTGGTTCTGCCACCACACATCACAGTTACCTCACTTCCATTCTGAAACGAATACACTGTATTGATCATATAGGGCGTCACATGCCTCATTCCAGGTTAACAAAATTGAGCTAACAACCCCTGGATGGAAGTTTCCATGTAGCATACACTACGCTGTACTCAGGCACCCTCACTCCTCAGCTGTTTGGCACTGTTGATGACAACAGAGGAAAGCAGATTTAAAAGAATCAATGGAAATTGCAAGCAAGTACAAACAGATTTCACTTTCTACAAGGCAACAGCCTCTACTATTCATTGGCTTCTGTACCTGTTTCAAGCACTGAAATTAGGCATGACTGACTGAATCCACGAGCCTGTTTTTTCTATAGCTCCCTCTTTAACTAATACAGTCAACTTGGGAGCTGCCTACGAGAGAGCGATTTGGAGTATTCAGAGTTCAGGGATTCAGCCACATCTCTGCCTCCCCCTCTCCCTCCCAATACGCAGGCACAGCAGTGCACACACACTTTCCTAACTTTGTCAGAAGCCTTCTACTCAGTTCTCACATCTTTTCATTTTGGGTGATGCACCCGCAAACGACACACTGGCTGAAACGCATTTAATTCGCAGCTCACCGCTCCCCTTGGTGCGCTGCAAGTTCCTGGAGACTCAATGTCCAGGGAAACCATCTGCTTCAGGAAGGTGCAGTGCCAAGTAGAAGCTGCCTCACCATATGTAAGGGAAGCTCCAGAAGGAGCAGAGGGTGTACATATTAATTACCTCCCTTTGGGATGGAAAATATGCCACGCTCTTAGGTGTCCAATGTACATGCTCACACTGGAAATACACCTTGCGTAGACATCACAAGCACCTCAGCCTTGCATTTTAACAGCTGTCTTGAGCTCTGGCTTTGGAGCAGCAAGCTACACGTGAGGTTATAGTGCAGTTTCCATTTCAATTCACCAGAAAGAGACAAGAGTTTTCAAGCTACAAGTGGGAAAAAAAAGGCTTGTAAATAAATTAAATTAATTAAATGTCAGCAAAAAAAAAAAAGCAGATGAATGGATGACTGGATGGAAAATCTAGAGCTTAATTAGCTTTATTTTTATTGAAATTCTGCAGACAAAAGACAAGAAATAAACATATTTCACAGTTTAAATTACAAGCTGTCAAATCCCTTTTTCAGAAGTTCCAAATACTGTACGAGAAACTAAATACACTCTTGCAAATTTCATTAGCTTCAGTCATTAAAAACATTCTTAACTTTCAAACTCGCTTTTTTTTCATTTGTAATACAAACTGGGAAAGAAAAAAACAAAAGGAGCTATAATATTTACAAAGTCCTGCCAGAATGGTGAGCTATGACCACTCCAAAGACAGACGCCCTCTGTTTTAGGGGACAATCCATGAGCAGCTGGCTAACAACTGCATGGAAACAGCAATTTTTGTATATGCTATTACTTTATTAGCAGGGAGTAGGAAAGCGCGTACAGTGCATTGTCTCAGCTCAAACACGGCATACAACACCTGGAAACATCCAGCCTGCTTTATACGATACAGAGAGCTCAGAGAAAAATGTGAATGTTGGGAGACATCAGTTTTGCCCCTCTCCTGAGAGGGAAGCATTTGCCCAAATTTTTCAGCCTAAGGATTAGCTGGATTTAAGAGAGAACTAGAGGTGTCCTGGGAACAAAACAAAAGCTGTATGTGAATCATGAAACACAACTTGAAACCATTCCTAAAGCTCAAAACCCATACAATTAGAAGGAAAACCTTGGCACCCTGTTCATTTCTTCATCCCTGCAAAGAAGCTAGCAAATGATACGCTCTTCTGAGAGGTGCACTGCTCTGCCTACTGTGCTAATCTGAACGTCACGTAAAGCTGAACTGCAGGATAAATTGGGCTGTGATGTCCTTTTAACTTCGGAAATGCCTTAAGTCAGGTGTTACTTAACTTGCCCGATTTGCATTTCCCAAGATTGTGGTCTTCTCCAGGGACCAACCAAGAAAACTCTTAGTGGAGCTACTCTGCAAGTGAAATTCAGGAGATAAACGCAGACAGTGTCACTTCAAAGGTGAAGATACGGCTCCATAATAACAGGTGTCAGCAAGCAAACACCTGAATGAGCAGCACAGAGCTGCCCAGAAGGAGCTAGGATCTGCCCTGGGAGCCGCAGCCAGCAGAGCTTCAGCCCTTACCTACCCTTCACCTACCAAAAGCACACTGAGACAACAGCTCCAAAATGCTGATTCCCTACAATAACTCAGTGCAAGCGTGTTCTTCCCAGCTCTTTCATCATAACAAAAAAATTCCACAGTCTCCTAGGAGATTAAGACCCTTCAGCAACATAAACTTACGTTAGTAAGAGGTTACGGCTCTTGGAGCAGACAGCACGCAGACAGCGAAAGCAGCCACAGGTATTTGCAGAGTCTGCTCTGAAACCTGCTTCAACAGAGGCTGCAGCTCACCACTCACCGTGTCCTGGAGAGGAACAGGTCCACGGCACCCCAGCCCACAGAGGGAAGGATGGCAGTACCTGATAAAGGTCACAGCCACCTATTTTTTCTCATTTCAATTTTCACCTGAAAGGTTTTGATTGGATGACAAAGAGCAATTATAATTATTTTATTGGATAAAAGATATTTGTGGAATAAAACTAGCAAGGGACTGAAATTTGGGAAGATTTTATGAAACAAATAGCAATGACAGACAAATCTACATTTTTTTTCATAAAACAAAAGTAGAGAAGTACATCTGAACCAATGATTCCGTGACACATATCAACTTTACTTACCTGAACTTAATGTTTCTGTAGCTTACAAATTTTTGTTCAGCAAACCCACTTTCAGAGTCCCACGTTTGGCCATGTTTACCAGAAGACGCGGGAAAGAAGGACAAGTTTGGATTAAATTTGCAATTAAGTGCAAACATCCAGAAGTCGCTACTTGGAGCTGCAGTTAAGTGCAGTATTTTCAAATAGCTCCAGCTGTTCCACCAGCACGAAAAGTTTTGATTGCCACTGTACAGCACTGAAGCTTTAAACAACCCTCTGCTGCTCAACCATACAGTCACACGAGGACAAATAGCACGAGCTGCAGTGACTGCAGCCGTATCTCTGCTCCCAGCTGAGAGCTGCTTCCATAAACGCACGGCATCCAGTGGTGTCAACCACACGGTAATACTAAGATGCAAACCTGACCACGTGGTCAAATTCTTAGAACTGCTGCAAACACATAAATACATCCAATTTTACCTTTGCAAACGGAGCTTACTTTGGAAAGGAACGGGTATGACAAGACAAAAAGGGGCCTTCATATCAAATTGCTAATTTTGTCCACTTAAACCTTTAGATTTCTATACACTTCCTCACACATACAAAAAAAATGTGTGTCTATAAAACATCCGTTTCTTTAGAAAAAAAAAAAAAGCCTTCCACAAAAATGTATATAAAACATGCAGTATGTATTTTGGAGCTAGTCCAGTCGCTGACACAAATGCTTTTTGAGACTTCCATAAATGATTATTTATGAACTTGCCCAAAGCTTGAAGAACTATTTTCACAGACACATGCCCCCCTCCCCCCCCCCCGCTATAAGCCACCACATATTCCTGCACCTACAAACGCCAGCAGCTCCCTTAGGCTTACAGACCTTTATCTATGCATTAACTGACACATTTTCTCCCCCTTGAACACAAATCTTGTGCAAAAAGCATGCAGAAAAAAAGCTCTGTTAAATAAATTTATATTAGAGAAGTATGGATTCAGTAGTCCTGCTTGCAGAGACTTACCAGTTCTTGTTACTCTTGCATCTCATCACTAAGGAAAACGTGATTTTCCACAAAATCACCTCAGCCAAACTGGAATACATAAGAACTGTGTTCACGATTTAAAAACAACATTTTAAAATTCATGTGGACTTTAGAAAAAGACCATCCTGATGCTCTCAAAAGCAAGCTCTGTGCTGAAGTTAGTCGATGTCAGAGCTGTAAATCCTGAAACTACGGGAAGCACTGAAAATGTAAACTCGTCAGTGTTATAAAAATTCAGAGCCTAGAGTCTTGATTGTGCCTCTGGAATTCTAAGGAAAATGTATGCAATATTATCAAACTTATTTGATAGTACCATGTGTCTAAACCAACCACAGATGACACAGACGCAGCTAAAGAACATAATTCTTACTGGCATAACAAGGCAGCACCAATATTGCTGCTGGGTTAGAAGAAAGTCATTGTTACATTTATGGAAATTTAATTCCCCGATAACTGTGACATTCCCAGGCAACACAACGCAGGGGATGGTTAGGAAGCTAACTTACAGTTTGGGTATTTCTAAGGTAAGAGCTGTCATCAGGATGTCAGAATTCCCTCTTATCAGACACGCCACAGTGGCACCAAGGGCTGAACGCACAAGGAGTTACTCATGAATTTAAAGAAATTTTAGCATTAAAAGAAAGTTTGAAGTTTAGACTGGTTTTGGAAAAAAAAAAAAAAAGGGCACTCCAAACACTTTGATGTTAAGACTTGGCCAGCAGACAGCAAACTGCCAGTGGCTGCCACCTTTTGAACTCTGTTTGGATTTTCTTTAAAAAGCCCAGTTACAGGAGAAATGAGATTTCTCTGACTAATGAGTCCAAAGAGGTTTTTCAGGTAGAACAGCCTGCTTGTAAAAAGCAGCCAAGTCTTTTGACTTTCTCGTGGTGCAGAAAGGCTGGAAAGCGACCAAGTGAAGCAGTGGGTGAAAAAACAGAGAAATGAGGAGAGACGGGAGGTGGGGGAGAGGGCTGGAATAGGCACACATGGGTGAAAGTCTCCTTTCCACCCACTGCCGCCTGTGGCAGCCCTAACAGCTACTGGACTTCAAAAACACTTGACCAGAGATCGCAATCCGAAGGAAATCACATGAGAAACAAGGTCTGAGGGTATTTTGGGCTCCAGAGAAACATATCCCCATGGGACTGGGGCAAGGGCAGTGCCATTCACAGATCTCCTGCCCCAGCCAAAGGGAGGAGGGAAAGACATCCAAACTCTGCCAAACTGGGGAAGGCGCTCTGATGCTGAAATGTGACTCATTTTCTGCCAAGTGGAGGTAAATACGTGACTCAGGTGTTATCTCTGTTTGAAGTTAACTTGCTATGTCATACAGCAAATGGGTCTGGGGAAAAAAAAAAACTCCACATGAATGACTTTTGTATACTTCCTTACATCAGAAACACTTCTTCATGTACTCGAGTACCTTCTCTCCAGTTTCAAAGAACAATTCCATCAGTGTTTTTCAATAATGTACTTTTTACAGGAAAAAAAAATGCTGTGAGCTAGTCTGAGGTACTTGGGGGCAGGAGCAACACACTGCTGGGCCCATCTTTACCGCTGGGCCTCTTCCTACACCTACCTCTCCGAAGTGCTAGCAGAAGGAGTAACAGCACAGGTATCTTCTGTGAGGGAAAACAGGTCTTTATCCCTCACAGAGAGAAGTTACCGAGTGCTCACAGAAGTGGCAGCGAGCAGCTACATCACTGAGAGGGTCGGTGTCTGCCACCCCAGAGACTCCCACCAGAGGAGGGTCACAGCCACAACGCCCCCAGGCTCAGGCACCTCCGCACCTCGCCTCACCGACATCTCTCTCCTGGCTGTCAGAGCAGCGTGTGGGTCTGTAACCAGCTGGCTGAGTGCAAACCGGCCCCGGCCACGCTGAATGTATTGTCCTCAGCAGGAAAAATCACACTTGACTGTTGTAAGCAACTTACATTTCTCAAGGTCCTTTGTTTTTTCAACTAAAAACTAAGAAATGTGAGGCGTGACATTTCACCCCATCCGTGCACACACACCCCAGCATAACTAAATATTCTACTACTCCAAAAGGTAAGAGGTTGGACCTAAAAAATGAGGCTAAAGAAGAGAAACACAGGAGTAGCAGTTTGCTCTCATTTCAGAAGTCCACTGGAGAGAAAGAGGGATCGGCGATAAACTGTTCAAACAACAAACCTTTATTTTACTATCACCTTTCACCGTCCCTTTCAGTAACTGCGTTATCAGATGCGGTCTAATTGCTGCTACCGGTTCCACTGCGCTGTTGTGTGGGTTTCAAAAGCGAAGAATGAGGCATCAGAACCTGGCTTTTCTGCCACACAGAGTTCGGCCTGAGTAGGAGGTCAGGATGTGCCCTGTGCCGGTAGTTAGCATTTACTTTTTGTTTCTCTCACTCGTTTTAAACTGACAGATCCAACCAATCTCGCTGCTGGCTACTGTTTGCAAGTCCCAGTTTGCAGCCAATGCAGATTAGCCATTTTGCTGGTGAAATACCAAGCAACACATGCTGCCTTGTGCTTGTCACCTAGCAGCCTCGTGGGAATGCAACATGAGACGGGAAGAGCAATGAAGCAGCAGAAGAATAAGAGGTTTAAAAAGACAGGAAGAGAAACAGCTCAGAAAGAACAACAATTCATTTAATTCCAATTCCTATTAACGCTCCTTCCTTTACACGTACAGTTAGCTAAAGGAAAAGGTAAAAGGTGAACCTGTGATTTGTCAGGCTTCATCAACTTACCCGAGGAAGAACTGGAAGTAAATTTAATCTGATAAATGAAATGTTAATAGTTTTTCAGCTAACTTAACATAAACAATCAGATTTTCTATACAGCACTATTCATCCTCACAGCTTTTTGCTTTTTGCTTCTTTCCAGTCTGCTTTAATCTTAAACCATGTAGATTAACTCAAGCGCTAAAGACAATGCTGTTTTGAGCCCTCATTTTTACAAAGGCTGGCAAGCAGTGATGCAACGGTCCAATGGAGCAAGCTAATTTGCGAACACAAGTATTCATTTATCACACATTGTTTGCCCTTGAACACAGAACCAAGATGACGACTCAGCCAGGTACTGGTACCCAAACCATTCTGACATTGCACAAGCCTGACTTGCAGCACACTGGGCGAAACGCTTGTAGTTTTAATAAGTTTTTCCTGCCAGAATATAACCCAAGCTCCCCTCAGCCCTGGCATCCCCTGCCAGTTTATCAGCTCCTTCCATGCAGAGAACCCCGGTCAGACAGAAGCACGCAGTTGGATTTACGATCTGGACAGACTTTACAAGCCAAGCCACATTGCATGCTATATCCCTGTGCGGGGGAAACGAACTCCACCTGATCTATACCTCCCTCCACCTTCCTTTCAAACACAACACACTGTCATCCCACCAAGAGCAGGCAGGGAGGCTCTCGTAGCTGGCTGCCCAATTACGGAAGGAATTCTGCCCTCCCCCTCCAGCCTGCACAATGGCTTCTTTATGCAAATCACACATACAATAACGCTCTCAGAAAAATTAATACACCATTAATCCACCAGTAAAGCTTCCCTTCCCATCTCTGCCTTGCGGTGTGAGTGCTAGCTAAGGAATGAGAAACTTTCTGGGAGTTATGCAGCAGGACTGATCCGCAGCTTGTCAGCTCCCAAACACACTGGGTGCAGAGCTGATGGTGCTGTACAACACAAACATGCCAACAATTAAAAGTAAAAAATCAGCCACCAGTTGCAAATAAAAGCTCCTACTGCAGGTGTTGTTTGTTTTTGTTTTTGTTTTTTTCCAGCAGTGAAAAGGGTTAAAAAGCGATCTTCAAAGCACAGCTTAAAATCGTCTCCTAGTGTACTGAGAGCAAAGCACAAGTGTATACATCCTGTGTTAGTGTTCCTGCTCCAAACCGTTTACTGAAGCCACAATTTATTCTGACTCAGAACTGAAATTCTGGTCACAAAGCTCCTAACTGCTCCCAGAAGTGAAAAGAAATAAAAACCGCTTTGAAGTTCAAATGTCCTTGGAGAGCCTGCCTGCCCTCACAAAAGTGACCCTATGGCAGAATCGAGCCCGCCTCACACTTCCCATTAGCAACCCAGTGCTGTGGCAGCACTAGAGAAATTGTGAACAAGTTGCTTATAATGAAGTATTTTTAAACACCCACACACGCACGCTGCTCTCTGCCAGCCAGTAAGCGCCCTGGTAGCAATAACTCACCATCGCAGAGGAGCAAAGTTCAGAAATTTATTGTGATTTATGGCAAATGTGAGGCGTGCTTGACAAACCCTACTCCAAAAAATCCAAATAAACACAGCAGCGGCTGTTTGACGTTCCCTGTAAGCTACACTCCATGCTGAGCCTTGCGGGAGTTCCTCGGGAGCTGCCCACCGTCTCTCCTCCTCTCTGCGAAGCAGCTCCCGTTACCGGCCCATCATCACTTTGACTTTGCATGCGGGACCTCTGCTCAATCAGCTCTCATGAAACAAAACACGCTTCAAATTTTCCAGCAGGACCACAAGGCAATCATCCAAAAAGCCACCCAGTGTATTAGAAGAGGAGTCTTAAACAGCTCTTGGTACCACAGAGGGAGAGGAGGGCTTCCTGCAGCACCTGCCCAAAAGATCTGCCACTAGCCACTACCAGCTCCAAGAAGCACAACCCCACCTTACCCCCACAGCCAGTACCCTTATGTCTCCCATGTAGGAAATTAAAGGTTTTTCCAGCTGATTACCATAAGCTTCCAGAGTTTTAACCCGAGAAAAACTTGGCAAGGCAGTGCTATGTCTCGGTTTCGTGCTGCCCTCCTCCTCCTCCTCCTCCCACCCCTCTTGCAGCTCCCAAGCAAGCAGCTCCGGGCTCCCGGCAGGACCTGGACACGGGCACTGACCCGGCACCGGCTGGCAGGCAGCAGTGCCCACGGGGGGGAAAGAAAAAGCGAGTCACCTTTTCTGTGCTGGCTTCTGTAGGTCCAGTTCTCGTCATCCTCGTCTACCTGCTGCACGCACATGGAGGAGAGCTCACCATCGCTGCGAAACAATCTCTTTGTCTGCCTTGACAAGGAGGAGAAATTTATCCAGCTTACGGCACGCGAGAGGGAGCCTGTGTTTTGTTTGAGTTTGAAGGATCTGGAAACACACTCCTTTTTCATTTTCTTTCAAGCCCGCTACTGGCCTCAGCTCCAAACCGATCTTTCTGAAGCTGTTCCCGTCCCCTCTCCCTGTGCTTTTTGTGGGAGGCTAAACAATTTCAAAGCGGCTTCCGTCCAGGTTTCTCCTCGCCGCGCTGAGACCAGCAGCAGTACGGAGGCAGGTCGCCCTGCCAGCGCAGCTCCCCTGAAGCTGCTTTGATACGGCGCTTCGTGAGCTGCCAAAGAAAACAAAGGGGAGAAAAGCAGCAGAAAGTGGCACCTTGCAGCGGCTCAGGCAAGCGTGTAACGGCGGAGCAGAAGACAGCACCGAGGCACGTGTTTCCCCCATTCTCCACTCAACAGCACAAACTGCAGCTCCGCTCTTCTCCCTGGCATCGCTCAGAGGACCAGGCACAATCCAGCCCCCGGCCCCGGTGCATTGGAAACACCCCACGGGCTGACAGGGATCCCACCGGAGCACGGCTCAGCTCGGGGGGGCTCGCAGACCCACCACGCTTCCGACTCCTAATTCCGGCTGCCCTGATCTCCCTGGAGGACAAGCCTGGCCGGGGAGCTCCGGGGAGGCTCTCCGAACAGCAGACGAGGCTGCGTGGCTATCGCTTAGGATTAGAGTGAAATACGATCGGCTTGCTCTCCTAAAAGCACGACCGCAGGAGCAAAACTCCTCCTTTCCTCAGCCAGCAGTGCAAACTTCTGAACCCGGCACGCAGAAATAGAAAAGCACTTGTGCGCCTCTGTGGACTCGGGGAGAGGAAAAATAACACTCTGGGCTTGTAAACTCCACAAGCATCCTGAATGGAGTGCGCTGAAAACATTTGTGCCCCTGTTCCTAGCGGTAACACTAGGAAAAAGAAACAAAAGACAAGTGCATAGACACAAACAAAAACCATGCATGAGGAGACGCTGTCAGAGCCCAGACTCCCACTGGTGTGATTGCTGCTCACAATACAGGTTTCCCAGCTGTGCTCTGGTCTCCCACCTCCTCTTTAAAGCAGCATCTGGCTTTAAAGCCAGACCCCACCAGCAGCTGCCGCGATGCCTCGCCCTGCCCAGCACCTCCACTGCTTCCAGGAGGGAGCAAGCCTGGCAGGGGCCAGGCAGTGTTTTAAAGCTGACAGAAGCTGGCAATACACAGCACATGGGCACCCCGATACCATGTGCTTTGACAGGATTTTTCACCAAGAAACCCACAAGTTTGTATCTTGTGGCAATAGACCTGAATGTATCGGGCACCCAATAAAACCAGTTCAGTGAATCTTGCAGGAGAAGCTGGCATCCAGGAACCAGGAAAAAAAAATAAAAGGTGTTACCTATCTGAAGAATAAACATTAATGCCTTAATTTCCTAATGGCTGATGAAGATGTTAGCACAAGAACTGGAACCTTAAGAAAACAAGGGTAGAGAGTTTCAGCTATCACACTGTCAGCCAGGTTTTTGCTACGGCCGAACACGCCCCGATCCCCTGGCAGATGCTCTGGTGGCCCTCTGGATCCTGCTGCACGGCCTCTTCAAAAACCCTCAAAAACACAGACTTGGGCTTTTTCTGAGAGTTCTGGTTTCTGACTCATAATGAGCGTAAGGTTTAAGCCACTGACTGGGAGGCAAAGAGCTAAGTACTGTATCAGATTTCCCTATGAATCAACCACACACACCAAAGTGACCTTTGGCTCCTCCAGCACAATACAATGGGTTGGCCAACTGTCTTCTGTAAATAATTTAATAGGCTGCATTTAAATTGAGCTCGCCTGGCGAGGTAATGTATATGTACGTACAGTGGCCTTCCAGCACTCCCCGAAGTGGCAGTGCAGTGGGACTGTGCGGGTGGGGAAATGGGAACACACACTGCTAACAACTGCTCTTCTCACCGTGTCATCGCTGATTACTTCATTTTTTGAGGTTTTCTTCCTAAAAAGACATCTCTCTTATGGCTTTTTTGTTTTGTTTTCCTGCTGAGAGAGAGACAAGAGACTTGGGCAGGGTTTTGGGGAGGGGATTTTTTTGTTTGTATACTTTAGACCTTTTGTTGTTTAAAAGAAGATTTTGAGAATGTGGGCTGACAACCCCCCAGACAGACTTTCAACAACTGGAATATACACTTCATCACAGTCCGTGTTCAAATAGGCAGGATTTTGTGTAAAAATTGAAGGTCATGTTTTAAGTCAACTTACTGTTTCTTTTGAGAAAAAGCCATCATTTGGAATTGCCAGTAAACTACCACAGCTATTACTGCCTAAATTATACAGACCCAGACATATAAAAACCCTGGCAGGAACTGCAGGATCACAGGCATCTCCTCTCCAGTGTGCTTCTTAGAAGCAGATTAGAGAAAGCAACAAGAAGGATACCATGTCAGGCTAACCCAAAATGCCAGAGTAAATCCCACAGACCTGCCCAGAGTCTTGGCAGCCATTTAATTTTAAGAATTTTCCTGACCTGTCTGGAGCTCTGGCTTTTTATCATGGTGCTGAGTCACTACCCGATGATGCAAGGGAGAAAACATTGCTTTAGGTGATTGACCATAACATTTCCACTGTTACTGTAAATACAAAGTGGTGCAACACTTGGTTCAGAGTTTGGTATTATTATATTTTGTTGCAGGGAAAAATTATTTGCGATACTGTCATTACCACAAAATGCTTTTTATTCATAGGTGATGAGAAGCTAAGTATTGGTGTACATTGTTGCACAGTTGAATCAAAGTAAATTTGTGATTTACTATTTGCAAAACAATACACACAGAGGCGTTAACACAAATGGAATTACAGGTTAATCCGTGCTTTAATCGGTAGCCAAATGCAAGGCCAATGAGTCGAAAATTTCAGCATCTTACACACTGTAGGGGATTCAATTTAATTTTGCAACACACTTTGCAAAGCCCCTTAACAGAAACAAGATACACATCTAATAAATTTAGATCATTACCCTCCTATTTTCTCCCTTATGAAGTTGTCATGCATGTAAATAGGCTTCATATTTTCCAGGTTACGCGTATCAAGATTAAGGCATTATGTTTGCTTCACTTAATACAAACCCATCTCAGTAATCTCAGTAAAGACCATGGAGTAATCACAGAAGAGGAAAACTAGAGCTGGATGTAGAAATCTAAATTGCTCCTCCTCCCAGCTGTTTGTTGTTGTTGTTGTTTTATTTTTTTTTATTATTATTATTACAAACGAGTAAATATGCGTAGCCTCACACACTGTCAGGACTTTCACCATCTATCAAAAACTTGTTCTTCAAAGAATTCTCTACAAGTTAAGCAAACACATATATGTAGCTCACAGACACTGTGTTTCCCTCAGGCCAGGCAAACAAAAAGTGTTGCAAGGAAAAGGTTTCGGTTCAGTGTAAAAAAACATCAAAACAGAAAGAAAAAAAAAAAAACAACCCTACAGACATGCTCTGTTTTCGGCTGGGCTGTGGTTTTTGGCACAATTCATGTGTTAATTTAATTTGTACATTTCCTAGTCTATCATTTTTGATGACTCAACCAGACAGCAACAGCAGTGATTCACCAGCACAGCTTCCTAGGGTAGAGACTGCTCCAGCAACCGAGAGGACACCTCCCACTGAGGCTTCCCAGGTATTTTCCTTCAGGTGATAACAACTCATCACCAGCCCGTGATGAAGCCTTTTGGATTAAGCACAGTCAAAAGCCCATTGAAAGCATCCCGCCTGTAGACTCAACCGCTCACCCCACAGCTCTCACTGGGGCGGGTGCAGGGCGTAGGGTGCCTTGAGGGACTCTCTGTACCCGAAAGAGCCCCCAGCACCATCAGATCATCCACGCATGGTCACCTCCCCAGCACTGCTGACCATCTCCAGGCAGAGACACGGGGAAATTCAGTAGCTACAGGAAGCTTGTGGACCTGGCCTTCATCTGAGGTCTTCATCTAAAGCACGTCTGTTCTTACAGGGACCCTGTAACACGCTCAGATAGCAAAACCACACAGTAATCCATATTCCTAAGTGATTATTTATGGCAAGGCTGAGACAAAGCACATTTTGGCATTACAACAGGGCCTGAAATAATACGGGTAATATGGTATCCCTTTTTGTACGAAGCAGATAGCCAGAAACTCTTTCCCTTCCAAGCTGAATGGACCACAGAGAAGAAAAAAAATAATAATGAAGGGAAAAAAAAAAAAAAAAAACAAAAAAAACAAAAATGAGATCATTTGCCCCAGATTGCAGAAAGGATAAGCACCAAAGCTAAGAAAAGTAACTAAGTCTCCTGGCGACCAGCCTCGTAACCTACTTCAGTAGGCCCTGCCCTGCACAGAAAGCACTGCCTGTTAATTGTATCACAGCCATTACAGAGCCTTGGGAGGCCCAAATTACACATTAAAATTTCAATTATTTTGGTGCCAATTTTATCCTTTTTAAAAAGTGTTTTAAGCTTAAAAATACACAATGCACCACAAACGAGCACCTAAAAGAGAAGGTGGTCGGGCTGGGATCCCAAGGCTCCCAGCCTCAGCTCAGCCTTCATGGATGGCCACAGACACTGCAACAGGCTTCGGGCAGCTCCTCACAAGGGACCTGTCACCAGCCTCCCTCCTTTCCACTTCTGTACCCCTGGAAGGGGTCACTGAGTCACGGCAGGCAGTTCTTTTCCCTCTGACAAGAGGTGTACCTGCCTCAGTAAGGAAGTTCCCTCAAAGCAGGGGGCGGTTTCTAGAAATCAGCCTTCACCAAGCTCTCCTACACCAGGACCTGCTCAGCTGACCAAATTGCCCACCAGACACAAACACAGTCATGATATTTGGGTTTTGTCCATCAGCATAGTTCCAGGATGGATGTGCAACCAAAATTTCAGAGGAAACCCCCTGTGAATTTGGAGGGAGTCAGGCAACCACTGACTGCAGGAGACCACCCCTGGCCCACGCTGGGCTCCCTCAGGGGAAGGATGCTGGCATTCCCAGCAGCACCGAGGGAAAGGGCTCGGGCAGCTTTATGTTTCAGGCAGGTTTACGTCACGGCAGCCAGCAACAATTTTTGAAATAAAGCAGGTTGCAGCTATTAGCAAAATAACAAAACACTTTTCCTCCCAGAACACCAAGGTTTCACCTAAGGAAACCACTAACAGGATGCTGATGAGCTGGGGGCACAGCCAACCCCCCCAAAACCCACACCCACGCCCCAAACCCACACCCACACACCCCAAAATCCCGCAGCACTACGCGGGTCAGGGCTAGAAACCACCACATCCCCCGGCCCCGAGGCCGGGGAGCCGCCAGGCGGCAGCGTGCAGCAAGGCACGGTTTTGCTGCCGCCCTGCGCCCTCCCAGGGAGGAGGAGGACGGAGCCCGGCAGAAAAAAGGCTCTTCCTCCTGAAAAATAAAAAATGCGCTTTTAATCCTCCCGAAGAAGCGCCCTGGGAAGCCCTGCGAACAAACAGGACGCCAAGGAACAAAGCAGGAGGCGCTGGCGCAGCGTTATTAGCCTGGATTAGCGAGGGGCGGCAGGAGCCACGCGGGGAAGGTGAGACACTGGTGACTTAGCTTTCAGCAATTCACTCACACAAAGCTGTTACGATCTCTCAGCTTAAAATGTAATGAACTATTTTAGTGGTGTATTTTGTTTGTTTTTTTTTTTTGACTCAGGTGTGACTCCTCGTTAAGACTGCTCAACCGAAAGCTCCCGCTCTGCCTGCAGCCGCTGACTCGATGCCAGCCTAGTAGTTCTGAGCTGTGATTTTATAATGTGAAATCTCTTTAAAAAATAAAACAGCAAAAAATCTCTCCACCACTTCTCTGAAGCCAAGGTCTGGCCAGGTAAATCCTCTGCTTGCAGCTGTTAGCCAATAAATCCCAAGTGTTGATGGTCCATGAAGATTAATTATCTTAAATATGGAATTTTAGAGGAGGGATTAAGTGTTCTCCCTGAAGAAGAGCTTTTATTTTTACCCTACCACTCATTTAATCACAAGAGGTTATCAGCAACAGTTCAGCACAAAAAGCCACCTGCATGGGCCAGAGAAGGAGCCTCAGAGGTGCTACAGCAGCCAGCCAGCACTGGGGCGTGTGGGTGCTGCAGGACCACACTGACCCTGACCCAATCCCAAGGCTGCTGACCCCACTGACACCAAGAATGCTCTGAACAAAACCACCCTCTGCTTCTTGGCAGGCTCCTCTTACCTTTCGTAAAACCCTTTACTGCTTCACCTGTATTCCTCTCCTCTTGTCCTCTTAGCCCTCCTGAACTGTGAATGCTGGTTTACTCAGCATATGCTGTTTTCATACTAAAAAGGGGCTCAAAACACTTAAGACCTCAATATGTACATGAAGCCTTGCAGCACACCAGTTACATGAGGAATTTAGAAATAAGAGATTTTGGTGAAGCACAAGAAACTTTTACTAGGTCATCCAAGCTTCTTGTGGATATGCTGACAGCCTTGTTAAAAGCAACTAAAAGCCAGTAAAAAACAAACTGTATAAGAAACATTTATTCACATACAATTGAGGACCTTTCTGCTAGCAGGACAGTACCCTAGACGACTAAATAAATGTCTTTATTTCCCACTTCTCTGTTAAAGGGATACCAGGGAAACTGGAGTGAAGATATGCCTGTTTGCTTTGAGGTAGGAAAGCCCTCTGCTGGTTAACATAAACTAATTAACACACTAATCTGAATGTTTTTATAGATAACAGAACCACACACACACACAAAAAGGAGAGAGTGGTTAAGGAAGAGGCAGAGAAAAATCATCGGTGATCTCAGAAATTGTCATTCTTCAGCTTATTTACTAGACCCATAAATGCAAAGAGTGGATTTTTTTATTTTTTTTCCTCCTGTTTATAACTTTAAACACCCTTTGGCTTACAAAATACACGCTTTAATAAATGTTATTAGTTATTTGCAATAATCAAGTGCAAAAAAAGGAACTTCAGAACCCAGTGAGATGCATGGGCAGATTTGAGCACTCCAACACTGAAAAAGCAGTTTACATGTATATACACATTATAACCAGGTCTCATGTTTGCCATGCAAAACAAAGGAAACAATTCCTTCCTATAATATGTGTGCTGTTTGCACATATCTTTTTGTCTCATGTCCTGTCTCTTTAAAACATATTTCAAAATTAATTCACAGCCAAAACAGTGAAATTACTTGATCTTACTGGCATTGTACTTATTTCTTTTCTAGGAAGCAAGCTAGGAATGAATTATTTCTGTAAACAATGCATAAATAATATCAGACTTCAGAAGGCATACAGAAGGGTCACTTTTGCATGTGTGCGCCCAGGTACAGGATGACTGCTGTGCTGTTTCAGTGCAGCTGTACGTTTGCATGCCTGCTTAGTCTGGTAAGCGCTGAGGAAGTGTTGCAACTCTGGAGAGAATTTGTAAATGCAACCCAGCCCTGCCACGCCCGGAGGAATGCTGCAATCCCCTCTCTTCCCCACAACAGGCTCTAGGTTAAAAGAGACTCAATTCTAGGCGGAGGATGAGCGCAAGGAATGTTGCTGACATGCAGAGAGTGAGGAGGAAAACATGGAGTTTGTGTCTCAGTTACTGCCCTACATCGTTCCATTTAATCCCAATTAAAACAGTCCTGTTAAAAGCCTGATAAAAATGCACGAGAAAAGAAAACTTCTAAAATAACATATGGCCTATGTATGTGTACATGCTCTCTCTATGTGGAGTATGTATTCTGTGTGTGCTCACTCTGTATGTACACGTCCATATATTCAGCAGGAGCACCAACTGTGACAAATGAGAAAAATTCCCCCCTGCTATTTCCCCTTCTGCTGTATCCAGGCCTGAAACCAACTTGGATTCTCCTTTGCAAACCTGAAACACTTTAATATTTTTCCCTACCAGTGACAGTTTCCAGGGGGAACAAGGCCCAAGAACATAAAATAACGGTTGGCAAAGCCACTCACAGAGGTGGCTCCAAGTGGGCAGTACGGAAAACACACAGCCAGAGAGAGTTCCTATTCACCAGCTGCCAAAACAAGGTGAGGACAGAAGGGAAAACGAAAACCCCAAATTATCCTGAGTAGAAGAGCACACAGGATAAATCAGGACATTCATGCTAGCAGCAGGAACAATGTTAAGCTGCCGCTCAACCACTGGCATGTGAAATAATCAGCCTCAAGAGAACAGCTGTTTAGTTGGGGTTAAAAAGCTGTGAGTGTCAATTTTGAAATTGTTGCCTGTTGCTCGGCACAGAGACAACCAAATCATGGATTTGCAATGTAGTTTGTACCATAGCATCTTATTTACATATCTGAAGAAAGCACATCTTCTGGCACAGCACTTACTTAGTGAAATATGGGGTGGGAGGGGTAGAAAGTGAAAGAGCAATCATATATTATTGAAATTACAGGTGTACAAAATGTTTGTTCATCAGATACTAATCTGTTGAGAGCACAGTAGATGTCTCCCACAATACTAACACTCCAAATCAGCTTCTCCCAGGGAGGAAAGAAACCATGCAGAAAGCAGACTTCCTGACTTCCAGAAGCTAATTCCAACCACTGCTCAATTTCAGGCAGTTTCATCAAGGCAAAGATGCACACCTTGATACTCATTTTCAAATGAAGTCTCCCTGACATGTCAGTATTAACCAGCAGACTGAATTACAGGCTTAGGGTTCACTGAGGGCTTTTTCCTGCCCACAGTACAATCTGCTTGCAATATCCCACTAACCTGAAAGCCATGGCAGGCTCCTCATCACACAACTTCTTCAAAACCTTCCTCTTTAGGTGCCTTGGAAATCCTGATGCATCGTTCACCCCCAGACACCTCCTTTGGCATGACTTCTCATATGGCCAATGACAAAATACTGTTCCTACCTCTGCATTCTTTTCTAGTAAATGAGGTAAAGCAATTAGCACAGCTGGCAGCCCACGTGCCAATTCCAGTATTTCATGAGGTATTTCACCTTTTGCTCGTCAGGAACAAGGAATGCATGCTTACACAGGAAGAGGTGCTGCAGCAGAGCATGCTGCATCCCATGAGCACGCATGAGAACCAGCCCAGGCCAGAGCAGTGCACTACAACAGCAATGTATTTGTATGTCTTTATCAGGAGGTGAAGAAGAGGAGAAGGATCCAACATGGAAGCCAACTCCTTTCGTACTGTCCTCTCTGTGGGAGCAAAAGTAAAGACCATTAAACTTAAAAGGAAACATCAAGCTAATTTAAATAAAGCACATCACAAAGGAAAAGATTCAATGTATGTCGTAAAGGATGGATTTTTATTGTAAAGAAATCAAAATGAGGATTTAATTGGTGTATTTTTCACCTAGTTGCGACTGTAAAGTTGAGCCACCTTCATCAACATGAACCCGACTGAACTAAACTCGCACAGAAAACAAAGGACACTGAGAAGTAACAGATACTTATCATTAACTTGCAGTAAGGATTCCTTATTTACAGTCATCTGGCAAGCTACCAGTAGTAGAAACAGATGCCCATATAGATATTCCTAAAGAAATACGAGTACAGACACATGAGATTACATACAAAAGAAATGTATGCAGAAATATTATCTAATCACACGCTCTATCACATACCACATTCTTGTTATGCAACCAATTTTACTCATCTGGAGGAGTCCACTGACAAATAAGGAGCATGTTTCATATGCATTTATTCATCAAATAAAAATAACAATGGTTTCTAGATGGGAACCACCACCTTCTTTTGATTCACATGCCTCCCGTACTACCTGTTCTAAACCCATCAGGTTGACAAGATTATCAAGATTGCTTAAAGAGCCAATACTTCTCTGCAGCACTTTGTTTCATGAAATACCGAAGTGGAA